>NW_017296174.1:161891-269758 GCF_001594075.2 Trachymyrmex cornetzi | reverse complement strand
AATGTCTAAGGATTATTTTGATACCATTATCAATCGAGTGCGTAATTATTTGACGCTCTTGATGACGAATTAAAGGGCGCGGCGCGCGGTCTTCCACGACGTTTTGATTATTTTGACTGACCTAAGGGTGAGCGCAAAATTCAGGGTGTACATATTTCGAAACTAGAATGTCTAAGGATTATTTTGATACCATAATCAATCGAGTGCGTCATAATTTGACGCTCTTGATAACGAATTTAAGGGCGCGGCGCGTGGTCTTCCGCGACGTTTTGATTATTTTGACTGACCTAAGAGTGAGCCCAACATTCAGTGTGCACATATTTCGAAACTAGAATGTCTAAGGATTATTTTGATACCATTATCAATCGAGGTTCCTAGTTAGTTGACGATCAGGTAATTTACTTTAGTGTGCGGCGCGCTCTAATATTGGAATTAACGCTCTATATTCGAATTGACGCTATATTTTAATTTTTTTTGCTCTATTGTGTAGTGCAAAATTAGCGAAATTAGCGAAATTCTGTTTACGTATTTATTGTGTACGTGCCCTGTATATTTTTTTGGGGGGCTTTCTGGGAAGCTGCACCCCCCATTTTTTTTTAAAATCTGTTTAACGGTTGGAGCGCTAAATTTCGGAATAGGGTACAAAATTAGCGCATAATTAGCGCTAAATTTTTTACCTATTCGGAACTTGACTTTCGATGGTGGGGGGTGCAGCTTCACAGACATTCAAATTTCATTACTTGCATGAAAATTTTGATCTAATATTTCTCTACGACACGCGTTGTTTTAACTTGGAATTTTATTTCAATTTAAAAAGACTTAAATTGTCGTATTATATGTATATTGATGTCGTCCTAAACAAAAATACTTTACATATTTCTCGAAAAATTGAAATTTATAATGTCAGTAATATTCTAATGATTAAAAATCGGGAAATAATAAAGTAATAGAAAATTTGACGATGCAACAGTGAAGATATAATGCATGTTTATATGATAAGCACCTTCAAAGCATATCAAGTAAAATACACAAAACAAAATAAATTACATGAGATTCGAAAGAACTAAACATATAGTATCTAATAATACAATATTATAATTAATTATCATACTGCTACACAATAACGTACATAAGTAATTATAAGATTACCGATATATATATATAGAGAGAGAGAGAGATATGTTTTATTATTTCTTATTTCATATTCAGATTACTTTTAATATAACATTTGATATAAATTAAATTGTAAAATAAGTTACATGTAAAACCATAATAATTATGAAGAGAGAAATGTTGAATGAAACCGGTGGATCAAGGTATTATTCATATTTCCAGCACATTAAAATATATATTCTAGGATATGATAGTTTAAAGTTACACATAAGATAAGGAGAAATGAGTCACAATCAAGTAGACCATTAAACGTATTATACTGATGACGAATATTCAAACAAACATACTATTATTTTTTGTGTGCGATCTGCATAACATATTAAATTTGAAGTAATTGAACAAACCATGAACAAAAGAAGTTTAAAAAACTATTGATAGAATAACGGAAACTTAGAAAGAGTAATTCGATCATCAAATTGCTTATTAAATCTATTTAAAAGTAATTATCAAAGAAATGAAAAAATAAGAAATGATCGAGGTGAACAAACGAAGGAATAGTCATTACCGATTCATAACAATGACCAAGGCGAATGTTGATGATATTCGTGACATAAAATTCTAATTCAGATAAACCCTATTTTTTCTCGTAAACCATTTCCTCACTAAGAATTCAACAACTTTAAAAAGATTAGCAGTCATCAACCAATATTGAAATTATTAATATACGGAATCTGAATCTCACACATGAGTGAAAAGTTGGATTTAATGCATGCAACAAGGAACCTTCATTTTCAACGAAGCGATAGGAATTGCATATTATGATAAAAATCGTTACGAGACCCACATCAATATTTTCCTCAATTTTCCTTTTATCAATGTATTATTAGATATCAACAAAAATAACTTCGAAAATCTGAATTCACAAAACAAAATTTTATATTTAATTAATTAATTTCTCCTCCACATGATATTTAAATATTTTACAAATGTTTTGATTTTACAAAAATGCTACCATGTTTCTTCCATAATTGTGTGTTTATCCATAAGTATATATAAATTATACTAAATCTTCATTTTACAATTATCCACAATCTCCGCTATTTGAATTCCGCGATTCGTAGCTAAGAGATTTCTCATGACGCTCCATCTAGAAGGATCCCATTGATCACATTTCTGCAAAAATTTTTACTTCGCTTTCGTCAATTTCCCTTATAAATTTCCTCAACGTCTCGCGAATCATTATATATCCTTGTTGCAGATCCTTCATGACAAGCGCAAACGACAGTTCGAATTGCACGACATACAATGTGATTGACGATTCGCTACGATCGACGCGGCGGATGCGGGACCGACAGCGAGATCGTTGCGAATACGGTCGGCTTCTCGAGTCACTTTTAACACGCGTCTAACGTCGACGAGGCCTTCATAACCACAATACTCTGTGAACCACAATAGTTTGTGTCGCACCAAGTGCATAAATCACGCGGCTGATAGACGCGACGTGAGGCAATCCACTTTCTGGGGCGGTATGTGCCCACATCCCTCGTGCGTTAATCGTGGTTAATTCGGCTTATCGGCTTGCTAGACGTTGGTCTTACGAGACAAGCTCGACAGATCGGTAAACGTGGCGAGAATTGGACACGTATTGCAACGATCACGCTACCCGGACCGTATCCCGTATTTATACAAATTTCGAGTTAAACCCGGAAATGTTTCCGAAGAAACACACAGTTTATTGCACATGCCATGAGAAAGCTGCAACAGAAATGTTAAATGACACGAAAAATTAATGAAAATTTATGAAGGGAATAAGATATTGAGGGAACCGAGATGGAAGAGCTACTATAGAAAGGAGGTTAATAAAGGAACGTATAAAGAATGAATTAAAAACAGTCCTTTGAAAACGGTTGAAATGCGCGCCCGCGCTAATATTCATTATTTATTTCAACGCTATTCCTTCTCGTTTATCCCAATGGGTCAGGAATCTACTTCTGAAATTTCATTAACAATGTTTCCCTTCGAATTTCCTGCTGCAAAAAAATCCACGCATCACGTACCTGAATCTCTCTTCACGAAAATCTTCTTAATAGTTTCGAGGATTATTTTATATCTCGGTTGCTGCATCTCTATGTCACATGCAAGAGACGGTGCGTATTGCGCGAAGTGGCGATTTGCTACGATCGACGCGGCAGATGCGGGACTGACAGCGAGATCGTTGCGAATACGGTCGGCTTCTCGGGTCACTTTTAACACGCGTCTAACGTCGACAAGGCCTTCATAACCACAATACTCTGTGAACCACAGTAGTGTGTCGCACCAAGTGCATAAATCACGCGGCTGATAGACGCGACGTGAGGCAATCCACTTTCTGGGGCGGTATGTGCCCACATCCCTCGTGCGTTAATCGTGGTTAATTCGGCTTATCGGCTTGCTAGACGTTGGTCTTACGAGACAAGCTCGACAGATCGGTAAACGTGGCGAGAATTGGACACGTATTGCAACGATCACGCTACCCGGACCGTATCCCGTATTTATACAAATTTCGAGTTAAACCCGGAAATGTTTCCAAAGAAACACACAGTTTATTGCACATGCCATGAGGAAGCTGCAACAGAAATGTTAAATGACACACGAAAAATTAATGAAAATTTATGAAGGGAATAAGATATTGAGGGAACTGAGATGGAAGAGCTACTATAGAAAGGAGGTTAATAAAGGAACGTATAAAGAATGAATTAAAAACAATTCTTTGAAAACGGTTGAAATGCGCGCCCGCGCTAATATTCATTATTTATTTAAAGCTATTCCTTTTCCTTTATCCCAACGCGCGCGCGCGCCGCGTGTCAGGACTCTACTTCTGATATTTCAATAACAATCTTTCCCTTCGAATTTCTTGCTGCAAAAAAATCCACGCATCACGTACCTGAATCTCTCTTCACAAAAATCTTCTTAATGTTTCGAGGATCATTTTATGTCTCGGTTGCTGCATCTCCATGGCAAATGCAAGAGACGGTGCGTATTGCGCCAAGTGGCGATTTGCTATGATCGACGCGGCGGATGCGGGACCGACAGCGAGATCGTTGCGAATACGGTCGGCTTCTCGAGTCACTTTTAACACGCGTCTAACGTCGACGAAGCCTTCATAACCACAATACTCTGTGAACCACAATAGTTTGTGTCGCACCAAGTGCATAAATCACGCGGCTGATAGACGCGACGTGAGGCAATCCACTTTCTGGGGCGGTATGTGCCCACATCCCTCGTGCGTTAATCGTGGTTAATTCGGCTTATCGGCTTGCTAGACGTTGGTCTTACGAGACAAGCTCGACAGATCGGTAAACGTGGCGAGAATTGGACACGTATTGCAACGATCACGCTACCCGGACCGTATCCCGTATTTATACAAACTTCGAGTGAAACCCGGAAATGTTTCCGAAGAAACGCACCGTTTATTGCACATGCCATGAAGAAGCTGCAACAGAAATGTTAAATGACATACGAAAAATTAATGAAAATTTATGAAAGGAATAAGATATTGAGAAAGTCGGAACGGAAGAGTTACTACAGAAGGGAGGCTTTAACCGGAATGTGTGATGGAAAAATAAAAAAACAGTTCTTGAAAAAGTTCGTGGATTGGCTTTGATGAATTAGAATTCCTTTTTATAATTTTTATATTTAAATTTGGTTAATTTGTCATTTCTCAATTTCGTCTTGAACGCATATTAAATGATATTAAAACATATTAATTTTAAACTAATTAATGGTATAATAAATTTTTATAGCAATTTTATTATATACCTAACTAGTTTTTTATATTTTCATCTTTATGTCACGCTATATGCAAACGCTCTTGTGACTTTGCAAATCAAAGTAGTTTTTTCATAACATTTAACGTAATACTGTAACAATCATTTAAATTTATATTTAAAAAATCTCTGTATTATCGCGATACCGATCATTCTACCCACAACCATGTTACACATATTATTAAAAGTAAGTTTCCGTTTTCTATTTGATTTTTGAAAAATATCTTCAAACTCTATATAATTATGAAATAATTGTTTTTTCTAACACTGAGTATGTTTTATTTAAAAAAATTGTTAACAATATAATTTATAATTTTGCAATTTATATTAATTTTACAATATAAATATTTTGAATTATGCCTGGAATTCTTATGTTTGCACAATGTTTATGTGAAATGGAAATAATTGTAAAGATACAACGAATAAGAAATAGCAAAATTGAATCATCATAGATCCAGTACATAATAACTGCATTTATAGCGACTAGATAATTTTATGTTTTATCTGTGGAAATCTTTGTACTGATTGCGCTAATAATATTTTTATCATATTGATACTCCATCATTACTTCAAATTATACACTTTTTCTCTTATCGTTTTGACATAAAGGTGGTTCAGTTTTGGCCGAACATTTATAATTTATTATCTTTATATATATATACATGTATATATATATACATTTAAATATAATTACCCGGTAAAAACTTTTTCATACATGAATGTGTATAAATATGTATAAACATACATAAACACACATAAATGTTCATAAACATGTATAATTAATATGTACATACATGTCCATACATACTTCATTTTTTTGGAAAATTACTTTTCAGTGTAATAAAGATATAATAATAGTAATGTGAAAACATAAAAAATTATTGAAGGAATAATTTTCGCATTGTTTGTGTTAGAAAAAAACAAGTTTGAAAAAATATAAAAAAAATTGCTCATACATAATTATAATTTTATATATAATTATACATAAGTAATATTTTTACATTTTTTCCTGTATGACAAATTTTTTACCGGGTTCTGCGCGAAAAAATCCTGCATTGTAACTTATAAGCTCGTTATCAATTGTATTTATATCATTATTATATCTAGTTGTAATGTGTATTATATGAAAATATGAAAATATTATTTTATGGACAAATTTTAATGGAAAAAACGTTAATATAATTTAAAAAGTTTTTGTGTGTTCCGCGACGAGTAACTTATGGGATTTTATGTCACTTATTTTGCTTTATTTGTTGTAAATTTATTTTGTCAATGAATCAAATGAATAAGCTACAATCTATTATATTAAAATTGATGCTGTGTGTTCAAGAATTAATTATTTGCAATCATATATAGTATTGCATTTTATATACTTATATATATATATACATACGTATATATGAAAAATACAATAATGTTATTACAACAACTGACTTATTATCTTACACACACACACACATATATATATATATGTAAGATAAGATTAGTCAGTCGTTGTAATAACATTATTGTATTTTTTTCTTGTAAAAAAGGACAATTTTTTCATTTATACGTATTGAAAATATATTATTTTAAATGTACATATTTTTTCTTTGCATCAATTTATAGCATATTTAATCTTGGATGAATATTTAGGAATGGGATTAAAGAAAATGCATAACTCGTTTAATTATAGGTTTTGCTATATCAAAATATTCTTTATTTTTATGTCACATATATTGAATATGTGAATATTCTGTTCTAATTTAAAAATAAAAAATCTATAGAAATCTTTGTATTTTAAAATTTATAACATTTTGTTTATACACGAAACTTAATTTTTTTTTCTTTACTTCTTCATTATTTATTTCATCAACTTTAATTTAAAAACCAATTATTTCAATAATTTTTTTATATCCATCAAATTTATTTTTATTAAAATGCAGTTTTGTATATAAATATTTTTTCTGATTTTTTATATTGTTAGCAAAGAAAGGAATTTTTATTCGATATTCTTTTGAATTAAAAAATTTAATTATTTCTAATATGTGGTGAATCAAATAATAATTCAGTAAAATTAAATGTATTTATGTTCTTACTTGATTCATTAATATTATATAGTTTTATTAATATTATATAATTTGTAACTAACTCATCATCGAATTCTATTTTATTCTCTTTTTTTATATGTATACTTATGTGAATACCCGGGAAAAAATATTATATGTATTATAGACATATTTTATAATAATTATATGTAATTGTATAGAAAATATGTCAAATTTTAATATAATTATATATAATTTTATATAATTATATATGAAAAATTTTTTTCCCAGATAGAAACTTAATAGCCTCAAGCACAAAATAGCGCATCAAAATGCTGATCATGTTGACAAATAATGACAAATCCAAGATTAAATATATATTATAATTGTTTGTAGCTAATCTATTTTAAAGTAATGGATCTATAAAGCATTATATTAATTTCAAATATAATGATGTATCTGTACATTTTTCACAGATTCGTTACCTGATAAAATCTTTTTCACTCACCGACCGATGTCTCAACCTCTCAGTACAGAGCCGTGCAAAGTCTCCATTATATTTTACTACACCTTTACTAACTCGCTAATGGCCTGATCGCGGCTGAGGTTGTGCATACCAATAAAAGAAGAAGAAGGAAGACTGATTGATGCACAGTAGTGGAGTTATCAGCTACGTAGTTACATGATTCTGTAACATACAAATACAAGATACAAATTAAAATAGCGTTTAAAATAATCAATAATTAAAAAACTAATTATTATACATATTGAATTTTTCAATAGTTTTTCAATTATATATCCATTAAAATAATTATACATTATCTCAAAATTGTCTTTATGAGAATAAATTTCTTTAACGTTTTAGATTAATTCATTTTTTTAATTATTATTTTTAATCATCGATATAAATCAACCTAATGGGAAGAAATTTTTTATGTAATAAGCTTGCTTACTGCAAAATTGCTCCATTGCTTTTCCTGAACCTCCTTCTCCTCCTCCTCCTCTTCACAAAATTGTCAAACCTGCTTTTCACCTCTTTTTTCTTCCTACTGTTTGCTTTGTGACAGCACCTATCAGTTAAAACAAATAGTTTGTTAAAATTAAATGCAGTTGCAAATAATTGCTAAGGGTGCGTCCCATTTTGCGCTTACAGTGCTTATAAATATCATTTATCCTTGTTTGTTATTTGATAAACAAGGATGAACTAATGTTTACATTGTGTGAGCGTGAAAGTGGAACGCATCCTAAATATTATGCGACCATGTCATATTTTGTTCGTATAATCAATATTGATTAGACATGATGCATAGTTCAGGTTACTATAGCAGAAAAATAAGAACGCTGGAAATTTATTATGTTCGATACTCTCGCGATACTTTACAAATAAAATTTAGACATTGGAATGCATCTAAGATGGCGAAAGATTTCTGCACGGTTGATTTTATACGCGACATGCTAATCGGCTGCACGAGTATCGTGAAATACGTGCTCGAACGAATTATCCGCATAGTGCCGAAACTATATTACACAATTATTAGATATTTTAAGAATTAGATATAAAATTAATATAAACTTTATTTACCAATTCAATAAGTCGCAACAGCACTCATTTGGAGCCAACCATCTCATATTCGCCGCATTCTGCAAATAAAATAAACATAAATGCAATTAATATGTCAAAGTGATTTCGTCTCTCGCGTGATCAATTTCACACGCCGGCAGAGCGACACGGCGGTCTTTCTCTTAATAAATATTAAATCTATAATTACGCGAACTATAAAGTGTTGCAATAAACAACAAATATAGGTTTAATATAAGTTTCAATTATCATTTGATCACTGTGCCAATCGTCTCTTAATTATATTCGTGCTTCATTTACAGATCGAGACGTGTAAATGAAGCGTAGTTGTAATTAAGATGGCGAGGCAACTTCGTTTTTGCTTCGCGTGCCAAAAGCGACGCGAACGATGCGGCACTTCTCACTCTTGTCGCGTTCATGAATTTTCCGTATTTCGAGATATATCTGATGCTCGAAATGCGGAAATAACAATCATAAAGGACAAGCGTTTACGAAATACGTGTTCGAACGGTAATATTAATATGAAAATACTGAATCTATGGTCACGCGGTAGTTAAGTATCGCGTATGAAAATATTTAAGTTATACATTCATGTATTACATAGGTTTTAGTTTATACCATATTTGATCGCGCGTTTCCACTTTTCTGAGAGCCAGTCCGTTCCACCGTGTCATCCCCTGTCCGCCGCATTTCGCGAATGAAATGTGAATGCGATCGAAATGAGAAAGCGGAGTTGTTTTCCATGTGCGGTGAACTTCACGCGTAAAAAGCGACGACACGACACGACGTCGCGCGTCTTGATTTTCGATCGAACGAATATGCGAGAAATATACTTTCGACCGAATAATCAGTGTGCTATAGTACTATACTAGACTCTGCAATACGCGATATTTACACTGTTACGAGAAGTAAAGGCAAAGTTAATTATTGATTACCTTAGTAAAGAAATCCAACGATGCCGTTTCTCGTTGTTTTACATTCTAAGAGATTCCGTCGTTTTCTATTCAGCAGAGATTAGAATATGGAGAAAAAGCTACAATCGATTCGAAGCAGGGCTGCGAACTATTCTAACGCTAACATGACAGGACATACCCCCGTCCCCTGCTCGAGTCGCATAAGCGTGAGATTGAGAATTATGCACTATTTATAGTCGTCAAACGGCGACTCCCCACCACTCGCTTGCCAGCCAATGAGCGCGATGCCTCGCTGCGGATATAGTACATAAACGCGCAAAAAATTTCAGTCTTTTTTGGGATTCGAAGCCGTGCGTTTCACGAAGATAGAGAAGCTTACCGTACGCATTCGGCAAGTGTTCTTATGATGTTAGCACATATTTAATACATAGTTCACTGTATACATAGTTTATGTATACAGTATATTACGTAACTGTAGAATTTCAAACATAAGAGTTTTGAATACAGGTTAGAAATTATATTCTTTCCAAAAATTAAAAATCAATTAGAATAAATAAATGAAGGCTATCGAAAAAATTATATGAAAGAAAAATCGAACTTATAAAGTGACAAGCAATTATAAATTATGAATCATTTAAACATCACGCAAGTATAGAAATATACTTATTACTTAAAGTTCTGTAGTAAAATTTTAAGTCAAAATATTAATATAGCAGTACAACTTTACTGAGTTTTATTTTATTGTTAGGTATTAAATATATTATGATAATAATCATTACGCTCACTTGTGTATGAAATGATAACGACATTAGGTTTTTTGTATAATATATGCGGCATTAGAAAGTGGACTTAACGAAATTATATCGACGACAGCAAAGATGTAGAGAATGGACTGCCGACTGCGCGATTCGTGTGTCGAAATGGTCGATAGGGATGAGAGAGAGGGACCGTGGCAGACGGTTATTACTATCTCTTTCCATTTAATGGTGTAATGGGAGAGAGAATGAGAGGGGGATTGGCCGTCTCCCACGGACCTCTCTCTCATCCTATTGTCGACCACATTTGATACACTACTTAAATACGAATCGCGCAGTCCATTCTCTATGGCTTTGGACGGCGGAGAGAAACCTGAGAGAGGACATATTATTGTGTAGTTAACATCCATTTCTTCAGAGGGCGGTAGTGCGTAGCAGCATTTTACAAGTTTTAGGCCGTTATGTTCTCTCTGCTAATATATTTAAATCACAATTTCTTTTAAGAATAAAAAAATTCGAGAAAAATAATCAAATGTTTGATTTTTTTTCAAATATTTTCTCTATTTTATTGTGAATAACGTTGAACATGGTGGGGAGAAAAGGCGGGAAAGCATCAGCTGGTCAGTATCATGGCGTAGAGCTGCATGTAAGAATGATTTTTATCTGCTGTCTTATTTCTTCATATTTCCTGTTATTTGTCGTACGTAAAACGTTAATAAGTAATGTTATGTCATCAAAATCGGAACATATCATATGCTATTGTTTGCAGATACGACCTAACGCACAGTTCTCCATGTGTGCTTAATTTATTTTTACCTTCCCAGTACAGTTACAAGTAAACCACTGTAAACTCGAGAATGGATTATAAGGCACGTCGGCGTTATACGGCCATTGCGGATGTGAATGATGTCAACAATGATTATCCTCACGACATACAAATGTACGATGTGCCGCCGGTCGGTGAAATATCGCTGGAAGAGTTTCAAGAGCTGGGATTTGATAGACTGAAAGGTAGCCTTCTCTTCTATGCCTTTGTATTCAGTTATTGATATTAGGCTTTTTGTCCAGCCAAAGATACAGATGACATAGTGTAACGCAGTGAATCATTACATTCTTGTAGTTTGTTGATGTTAAACAAAGATAAAATAATCGTGGATATTTTCTTTTTAATGACACAAGTCTACACAAATGTCATTCTATCTTTGTTACTTATTGAATGTCAAGAAAGATAGAATGATGTTTATGTCGACTTGTGTCACTAAATGAAAAACATCCTGCATTATATTGTGTTTCTTGCTGAAAACTATCCATTATAATTGTATATTGTAATCACGATCAACTTTGTTGCAGCGTTACGGCTGGTAGAGACAATAAATTGCAGAAGCGATCTGAAAACGCAGGAAGATCGCAAGAAAGCTTTCGCTGATTGTCTGAAATCTGATGGATTGAAATACTATGCAAATCTCTTATACGCTGATGGGTCCAATCCACATTCAGAGGAGCATTCACAAACCAGAAGGAAAGATCACATATCACATTTTATCTTAAGACTAGTATACTGTCATAACATTGAACAAACCAAGTGGTTCCTTAATCAGGAAATTGAATTCTTCAAATTAAGATTTAGCTCGTTAGATAAAAAGGGCATTGAGCGTCTGTTAAGTATTACCAACATGGATTGTATACTTGTATGTTATATTATATTTTAATAAGAGATTAAAAGGAAACATATATGTTATAACCTGATGATCATTAATGTTTCTTAAGATTTCACAAGATGAAAAATTTGAGATGAAAGAAGAACTTACTTTGTCATGTGGAAAAGTTATGAATATTGATATTGCTGATATTTATAAAGTGCCTTTTGAAAAAGTCTGTGATTTGATCAGAGGACGTAAAGTATACCTCAAAGCAGGGATGGCATACATCACTCATATGGATCTAAGTTCTGTGTTTGTCTCCTATCTTAAAGAAAACCTAGTTACAGGATTAGAGGTAAAATTAGAACATAGCCTTTGTTAATTTTAAAATAAGATTAAATTTTATTCAATTAATTTTTTTTATATTTTGCAGAGTGCAAAAATTCTGTATGATAATATATCTGATGACGAGAGATTGACAAAATATTTAACAGGTCTTCCTTCAGCCTTCTCTGGAATGGCGCGTGTCGTATGGTCAACTACAGCCACACCTATTGATAAACTAAATGATGTAAATCAATTATTATTCTAGTTAAGAATTTTATTTTCTTAAGCTTGTCACATTTATAAAATCTGTTTAAAAATTTTTAGTTATCAAAGATATCGTATCCATTATGTATGAGAACACTTCATGAAGCACTCTGTACAGACAGCCATTTAAGGAATTCAGGGCGCATGCAATATGGATTATTCCTAAAAGGTATAGGTGTGACTTTAGAAGATGCTCTTCGTTTTTGGAGAGATGCATTCTCAAAAAAGGCAGATGGGGTTGCATTTGAAAAAAAATATGCGTACTCTATTAGGCACTATTTCGGTAAAGAGGGAAAGCACACAAATTACACTCCATATGGTTGTCAAAAAGTTATATCTAGTTCTGTTGGGCCTGGAGAATATCACGGATGTCCGTTCAGACATATGGATCGCGATTCGCTTTGCCAAAAGTTAACGAGTTGCGGCGTATTCGCCTCTAGTAAGATTATTAATTTTGTCATTGTAAAAAATCAGGATTATTCTTTTATATTCAATCTTATATTAATTTATTGTAGATATGACTGAAATATTGGACTTAGCTAAAGATGGACAGTATCACTTAGCTTGTGCCAAGTATTTTGAAGTCACGCACAATAAACCAGCAAGTAAACCACTTTTACATCCAAATGCATACTTTGCTGAAAGTCGTGCAATTTTAACCGAAGATGATGGCAAAGGTAAGAAAAAAAAAATTAAAAAAGAACTTTAGTATTCGTATTGTGTATATAACATTTATGTATGTGTTTTATTTACAGATGTAGATAACAAAGAAAAGTTTTCTCAAAGTACGGTTGGAACTCCTGGAAGTCTATCTTCAAGGAGAAGTGATAAATATTCTACACCTTCTAGAAATACAGAATTTTCTGGAACTCCAAAGAGAAATGATAGATATGCTACACCAACGAGAAATAAAGATACGGTCGACACACCTCTGAGCAAAGATCGAAAAATGAGTTATGAAACACCAAAAAGAAATAAAATAACGCCAGTAAACATCGTAGAAATGCTGGATGACGATGATTTTACAGAATTTATGGATATAGACATGGATCAGAGTTAACAAAACATTGTGCCTTTCTGTAAATCTATTTATATTTTTTATATTCAAAAATATGAAAATTCAGACCTATAAGTCAGGCTAATAAGAGTCAACGCAGGTCAAAGAGCGTAAGGAACTTCTTACAAAAAGAAAAAGTTCTTCAATCAATTCGATGTTGTTGATCTTTATTAAAAGTCTTGACTTTTATATTTAATTCACAAAATTTTTCCAAATATTTTTTATCATATTTATTCAATATCAATAGTAGTCAAATTAAGTCAAAATTTTTTAATAAATACTAATATGTACATTAATACCAATCTTTAGATCTTTAACTTTCATGATCCAACTTTTAATTATTACGACTATTTACAGAAAAAAATGTTTCAAGTAAAAATTAATTAATTTTTAGCATAAAATCCAATTAACTGCATTTTAATAAGCTGCTATGTAAAATTTCAAAATCTTTCACTCATTCCCGAAAGGATTTCGAACATTCAATTATAGCATTTAAAAAGCTTCTTTGTAATCTAAAACCTGTATCTTTATCCGATACTTGAGATATCTGTTATACCTTATTGATGTTCTATATAATTCATGTATGAAAATACAAATTATATTATTTTTATAATAAAATTAATTATTGACTTTTTACACTTGAAGAACTACAAGCAGTCGAGTGTATTGAATTTATAACACGGAAGCTCTCAAAACATGCATCAATTGAAAGAAGTCAATTATGTATAATCTTTACACAATTTATACGTAGCTGTTGACTTCTTTCAGCCGATGTTTTGATAAAAAATTCGTGTTAACGTCCTGCACCATTAACTCCACTAGCCTCTGTAGATCATATTTATGCTGCCATCCCCAATCCCGTCGTGCTTCACTATCGTCGAAAACTTGCGGCCAGCTTTCCGCTAAAATCAACGTAATAAAATTTCTAATTTAAATATTTATTCATAATCGAATTACAGTATATGTACAAAATACCTCTGGCGAAAATAACATCTCTTACATTTCGTTGTCACAAGTTTCAACTCCTAAAACTTCGTTTATGCTTCTATCACTCTCTTTACATTAGACTTATGCTCTAATTTTTATTTTCGCCAGAGACATTACCATACATACGTACCAATATGCTGTCGTTTGTCAGGTTTATAAGTAATTTTTAAATCCGGTACATATTTAAAGAGTTCATTGAACAATTCTTCAGGTGTAAAGCTCATGGCTGTAACATTGTAAACACGTCTACGCAATAATTTTTCAGGTGTATTTAAAAACTGAAAGAGCGCCGACAGACAGTCCTCGATGTATATCATTGGCAGTCTTGTGTGAGGCTCCAAGTAGCACTCGTATCTTTTGTTTAACAATCCCTCGTGAAATACTGCTACAGCGTAATCTACAGAAGAATAAAGAAAGCTAAAGGTTATCGTCAAATTTTCAAATGTGTAACACACATCTTCAAATAAAATAAAGAAAGTAAAATCTGCGGGTAGATAAATGTAAACTTCATCTAATGATTATTATTTAGGAGATTTTTTTAATTATTTAATAATTTATATTGTCAGACGGAATTTATTTTTCTTATTATACATTTTACAATTGATTTTTCTAAACAGATAATGAATTCCGATATAATGAATGTTCCTCTATTGATTCGCGCAAAGTGCAGAAACGAGATGGATGATTAAAGTGATGATGTGTTTGTAGAAACATGTTTTTTATCGACGCTGACGATTTACTCATTGGAAAATGAGGAAAAAAAGACCAAGAATCGAGACTCACTATATTATTTGCCAGTAGCATTGTCCTTGAGAAACGATACATTCTATCATTATGTAGTTATCTTAAACGCTGTTAATGCTCTAGTTCTTCGTAAAAGAAGATAAAAGATATCAATTTTCAGTTATCAGCCTATTCTACATGCAGCATTAAGCGTTCTTTGAGCATGAATATGATTATCTTGTTAGAAATCGGAAAAGTTAAACACGCAACATTCGTTTAAAAAATATTTCATTTTATCCAACGAGAGATTATATTGATTTACCGTTTAATTGATGATTATTTTTCGATGGGTACTATTTCTCGGCAGAGAAATTCTCGGTGAATTCTTAAAGAAATATCAATAGATAAATGCATTATTTAAGCATGATGGAAAAATCGTGATAACTTATATCGGTGAATTCTATATTTTTATAATAAATATAATCCTATTTTTTTATATAAACAAATCGGATTATAGTGTATGCTTCAAACTGTGTAAAATATAAAACATTGCAAAGCACGTTCGAGTGTTTTGCTCATTTGTATCAATGTAGATTAACTTTAATCTCGGTTTAACTAACTTTTTACCTTTCTCTAGTTCGAAGAATTAGAAAAAGATAAATAGGAGTAAATTACATCGAGATTAATCATTGTGAAGAATGGACATCTATCTTACATTTTGTTAAAAACACTCAACTAGTAGTTCAAAATGTATATTAGATATACAATCTCTGCAAAAAGTATTTTTATATATATATATACATATATGAGACAGTTCAATAAAAAAAATTAATGTTTATATTTAATAATACAATTTCATAATTTAAATGAAAATTTCCTCATTTTATTTTAATTTCTTTTTAAAAACATGTCTACTTATTAAAATTATTTGTTTATTTAGGCTTTAAATCGCCGCTAAAATATCTTACTTTCAAATACAATGTAGAAAAACCTGTAATTTTTCCATAATTTTTTTATTTTGTTAAAAAATATGTGTAATACATTTTTTAATGTGACATTAGGGTAAAGAAAAGGCGATATCCTCACCTGTAGTGCCGCCGCCAGGTGGATCGCTGCTGATTACGCCGGGAAATCGAAGACATCGAAAGTCAAGACCAAAGCGATGATGATAATACTCTCCTAAGAGTTCAGCGTGGACCTTGCTGACACCGTAAATCGTTCGGGGTCGTTGCACCGTGACATTCGGCGTGGGATTCCTCGGCGAATCGGGACCAAATGCGCCAATCGTCGATGGTATGAAAATTCTCAGCTTATATTGCTTTGCTAATTCAATAACGTTGTGCATTCCTGTCATTTTACGAGAAAAACAGATAATGAATTATTTACTCAATCAGCAAACAATGTGTTTTTTAAATGTTTTTTACACATGCAGCGTACGCTGCATGTGTACTCAATCAGCAGATAAATATTCACAAAAATTCTTAATGTCTTTAAAAGAATTATATATATTGTCTTGGTCACAAGTATAAAGCACCTCCACAAATTGACATCAACGTTTTATATATAACAAAAATTAATTAAAAAACATTTTTATTGAAAAATAATATTTATTTTTCTAACAATTTTAATATTTTTGTCCCTCCTTTGGCTTTTTATTGTCACTTTTTCTAAAAAAATGCGTTAAATTGAGGATGCTTTATATACTTACGACCAATTAAAGTTGTAGCTTCACGCGACTTTTAGCCTAAAATGATCTCCGTTCTATCTTTCAAGCATGTTTTCGTAAATTGTGATATCGCGTTTCGACTGCTTTGTGTCCGCTTTCTCCCGGACACTTTCTTCCCTTCATGATCACGACCGCATCATAATTAATATCGTAATGACAATTAATTCACTCGTCGGCACAACATTCCATTTCACTTTGGACGCAATTTGCGGAAAACCACGTATATGTTCTCGCACGAGAGGTTTTGTGTTTTATCAAATATTAAAGAAATAAGTAATTATACATACTAAAGACACGAAATCTTGATCTGTTGACATGATATAAATATGGATCATATTATTTCCAAGATTAAGAACGACAACGACAAATATGAATAAATCAATACAATAGAGAACGCCAATAGCCGGTCAAAGTTAGATGTTTCAAATAATACGATATATATTCTTTATTAAATCGATTTATTAAATCCCCGAAGATGGTCGAAACGTTTTTGTAGACATATTTTTATCTTGTTTTTACTTTTATGTTTATTTAATGTCAACTGTATTACATGTACATTAAAATTTGTTTATTTTGGCTCGTAGCTCTTCTTAGTTTATTTTTCTTTTATTTGAATAATTTGAGTCATTCTTTATTATGTATTTTTATTCATATCGTTTTCCTTACCTTCGATATTGACTCTGACGGCTAGCGGTACGTTTTGTTCGCCTACAGCGCTAAGTAGAGCACTGAAGTGAATGAGCCAGTCGATTCTATAGTCCACGACTATCTTCTGCAGACCCTTGAAGTCGAGGATGTCGGCAAAGATGAAAGGTCCGTTCTGTAAGCTCCCCTCCGACGGCTTGATAATGTCTGACAGTATGACATTCTCATTACCGTAATTTCGACGAAGCAACTTCGCGCATTCCGTGCCTAATTGCCCGAGACCACCTGAACAAAAATCGCACACGGCGTAAGAATTCGCTCGGCGAAGAAAGCCTTGTGTCTTTCCTGATAAAACGAGGATATCAACGTCATCCTTGTAATACTTTTCTATGTTCAAAAAACCACGAAAATGTTTTCTGATAAAATCTCGAACTACGCGAAGACATGTTGCGAGAACGTACAATTGCATTCACGTATGAAATATCATCAAATCTTAAATCTGATCCGAGTTCTTTTAAGAAATGTACAATTAAATTAAAAACTTATCAAGTGCAATGTGAAAGTATAATGAAGAATAAGATGAATTATATTAATAATCGATTAATGTTATCAATCTTGTTAAAAATAATTGCTGTTGTTTTTCAAATATAGTGCATATTATCTTTATTGATATATTAGATTAATATAGCACCAATTAAATTAATTGAAAAAGCCTTATAGGTCTTGAGCTGAATTTTATTATTAAATACTTCGATGTGTTTTCGATATATTAATTATTGAATAAACGATTTTTTATTTTAACGATTATTATTATGTTTACCTGTATATAATTCTCACGAATTCTTATATTTTACGGGCTATTGCAACTGGAATAGTGTGATGCAATCGTTACAATCCAAAAACTGATAAATAATTTGATGCTAACAAAATATCCCAAAAAACTGTAAAAATGTTTATTGCAAAAAATATCATCTCAGTCAGGATTCTTCCCTACATTCCATAACGGATGTTTTAACGAATTCGAATCGACCACTAAAGCTGTGGTGATACTTGTTTCAATAATTAGTATATGTAAGGAATGTTTGTTAAAGATCGATAAATGAAATAAATAAAGTGTCATAAGACCGCATGTACGAGGTGTGATTAAAAAGTAAGGTGACTTTTTGAATTTCACGCGCTCTGTACACTCTAATTTCAAAATTTTTTTTTTGTTGTGTTGGTACACTCGTCACGATCATATGTTCACAGTTTTGACTATATAGCATGTGTTGTTTTTATGTGAGAGGCATAAAGGTTAGACTCGTGTTTGCGTGCTCGGCGATTTTTTGCTGTTGAAAATAATGGAGCAGAGAGTTTGTATTAATTTTTGTGTAAAAAATGGTGTTAAGTGTTCAAAAACTCTTGAAATGTTGACAGTGGCGTACGGTGGGTCAACTTTGAGCAAAAAAAATGTTTATAAATGGTATAAGTTATTCCAAGAGGGCCGAGAAAATGTTAACGATGAACCTCGCTCTGGACGCCAAAAACCGACGAAAATGTTCAGTAAGTGAAAGAAATTGTGTTGAAAAATCGTCGAATCACGATTAGAGAAATAGCTGATGATCTTAACATATCGTTTGGGTCATGCCAATCAATTTTAACGGCTGTTTTGGGTATGACACGTGTGTCAGCGAAATTCGTTCCTTAAACTGCTTAATTTTGATCAGAAGCAGCGTCGCATGAACATCGCCCAAGACATGTTGAACGACGTCAATGATGATCCTAATCTGCTCAAAAGGGTTATAACTGGTGACGAAACATGGAAAATTGAAAAGGCCCATGAAAGGACGAAGATTTGCGACGATTGAGGAGATTAAGGCTGCATCGCTGGAGGAGCTCAAAGCAATACCCAAAAGTGCATTTCAGAAGTGTTTTGACGACTGGAAAAAGCGCTGGCACAAGTGCATTGTATCAGAGGGGGATTATTTTGAAGGGGATAACATAATTTTGGATGAATAAATGAATATTTTTTTATAAAAATGAAAAGTCACCTTACTTTTTGATCACACCTCGTACACGATATAGAACTAAGTAACCCCTAATAACACACGTTATCCGAGATACATCTTGTAGTCCAGGAGATGATGACACTAAAATGGTCATGATTTGTTACCGCTTGAAATTGTCATAATTCGTCATTTATTAAGTAAACATGCAGGAAACGCAAGTTCTTTCGTTACTTTACATAGTTGTGTATTTACGTGCAGTCTTATGACATTTTGTTTTTAATTGTTGAATTATGTAAAATATACTAAGCGAGAACGAGTTTCAGCGACAAGAAATATTATTTAATTACCTCGTTAAATGTTATGTAATTACTCACCTGTTATTAGTATTCGCGGAGGTTTAATTGCATTTCCAATATTGACGGACTCGCCGTTACCAGATTCCTTGATTATCTTGCGAAGAGGATTGATGGTTATGTGAAAGTCTCTTCGAACGTTTCTCGTAAAATAATACGAAAATCGAGTAACACTTTTGCACAACATTATTCAAAAAAGCAATGCACCAATAGTTTCGAAAAGATAAAAGATCTTATTCGATAATATCTTTCTTATCGGTCTTTTTATCTAAATTTCTATTTAACTTTCTATCTCATTTTAAACGATTTTTACATAATAAAATATTATATTAGAGAAAGAAAAATATTCTGTTTGCTATTTAAAAATACCCAGTGTCCAATCCAAATAACTTCATAGGATAAAGAAGTTTCGTAGAGAACTTAAGATTCAATCTTTCCCCGTTGGTGGTCGATAAACAACTGGAAGTCCGACTAATGATTATACATTATATCACAGTCCATTTTCAAAACCTGTTAGACCACAGATGCTATCTCACTGTAGTCTAATAAAGGTTCCTTCACACTGAAAAAATATATCGCAGCAAGCAAAAATTTGTCATATTTAGACAAACTGCATCTCCAATTAGCGCAATTCTTCTTAATACTAAAAATATAAACTTTGACTTTGAACGTTTCCATTCATGGTTTGAATCTTCATCAGCAATCTTTCCCCCTAGTGCAACGATTGGAGTATTGCATAACAAAATAATATCTCCAACGTTTTTCCTCTCAAAAATTGAATTGTTAACTGTTGTGAGGTAAATCACATACAAAGTTAGAAAGCTTAGTGGGAATGAGAACTCAAGCTAAAATTATATAAATGATTAAATTATCGTATGTATAATTTGAAAATTAATAATCACTTCACACAGTCGACGCTTCTACACTGAACAATGAATCTCTCTTATTTTGTAACTCGTTAATATGTTAAAAATTCTCGTTAAATTTTAAAAAATAATAACTACGAGAACAATGTATCTTGTCATTTCGACAGTCGATTAAATAATGAATGCTGAACAAGTAACATAGCAGTCAATTTGAAGACGAACAAACTAAAGCTTATGACATGTATTATATTATGAACAAACGTTACAGTTTATTGAGAATCTCAATGTACGCATGATTTAAGCCAACGGTATCATGTTGTAAATTTAGCCTATTGGTTTGTCGTTTAATGTGCATCATCTCCGACATCAACCGTTTATTATAATAATCCTCTACATCCAGAATCCCTACGTTTTACCAGTCCAAAGTCATGATCGTTTTGCAACCTATGCTCTGTAATCACTAAATGAGTACATGTTTGACTATGGATATGCTTTTTGTGTTCAAAAAGTCTGGTTTTTAATTTTCTCCTTTTTGTCCCACATAGAAAGCATTGCAATTGCAACAATCGATCTTGTAAACTACATTCCTTTTTAATTCATTATTTAAAGAATTTTTATGAACCTTAATAAACTGATTCAATTTGTTCAAACTAAAAAATGAAACCCTATGGCAAATCCCATTAATTTTATAAACAAACTTTTGGAACGCCTATGGGTTCACCGCTTTCTCCGATTGTTGCTAACTTATAGTTATAATGGATTTGGAACTATATTTTATCATGCTATATTTTATCAATTAGTGTAAAAAAAATATATTTCCACAAGAATTTGTGAAAAGAATAAACTGTAACGTATATACCACAAATATAATATCGCACTTCTGCTCATGTCCCAATGTGAACGAGTCTTTACGAAAAGAAGAACTTTAAACAGTTCTCGATCTTTTTCCACACAAACTTGTTTCACAACATCATAAAGATTGTGTTCTTGAAGTAGGCATCTATTATTGAAGTTATACTTACTTAAAATTTTGTTTAATACAATGGTATTTATAGATTAAACCATGTATCGGGTTTGGTTAGGGTTAGGTTAGGTTATTATATACCCATATTTGGTTAGGGTTAGGTTATTACCCGTGGGTGTATAATAATCTAACCCTAATCCTTCCCTAAACTACATATTTACCCAAATTTTCTGCTAAAGCAGTGAACTTGTATTCGCGTGGAAAGTCGCGTGCCTTAAGGCAATGGGAGAGGTAGAATGCAGGGATGCGTTCCGTATACCGGAGTGTTCATCCAGACGAAGTGTGACGTCACATACCAAGATTGGCTCGTGAAACGGAACGATTCTGGAATGTTTTTGCATTTGCGCGCATTATACATGCTTACATATTTAGAGTTTTTATGTTTTGCAGTTATATTTTACGTAAATACAGAAAATATAGAATACTTGCTTGTAACTGAACCGAACGGAAATGTCATCACAGATCAATTAGGAAATATACTGGTTCAACAAAAACCTGTAAGTGCTTTTACTTGTTCGTCATGCAAATATATATTTTTGTAATCTAAATTATAGGTTATGTAAATATGTCTTTGTTCATTGTTCATATACAAATTTTAGCTTATTTAAAATTTCGATATTGTGTTATTGTTACAGGGAATACATTAATATTCATTAGCTCTTCCAAAGCTGTTACATTATTTCCCAACGCTAAAATTCAAGCTGATGTCTCGAGATCTGACTTTTTTGAGTTCTGAACAAGAAAACACTATAGGTAGAACTTCTTGGAATCGAAATAAGATTTTATAATTAATAAACTTATATAAGTCCTACAAACATTTATTTAAAAGCACGACAATGAAAAGACAAAGTATGGGATATGTTACTTTCAAAAGTTACCGATGCACACAACTAAGCAAATAAAAAATAAATTTAAATATTTAAAACAAAAGTATATGGAAAAGAAAGAGCAGTGGAGCAGGTACAATTAAATTCGATTACTTCTTTGAAATGAATGAAATATTTGGTCAAGATCCTGATGTGCAGTCAGTGTCAACTGCGTCTTCTTCACGGGGGATTCATCATGCTTCCAAGGGAGTGATCCCGATTGACTACGTCTCGATTGGACACCACCAATCACAGTGACCGGTGCTTAAGAGCTTTGTAGGGTCAAGCGCTGTGAGTGGCTCGTGTCCAATGGAGCCGTGTCCAACTGGGTGCCACCCCTTCCAAGACGCCATCAGTTGAAATTCAAGAAAATTCATTCAGTAATGATGAAAATATTGCAAAAAACAGAAATGAAAAGTCGAAAATAAGAATAAGAAGTGAATTAGCAAAACAGTACATACGAACAAAATTTTAAAGAAAGAGAGGTTATGAAAGAAAAACGTCATAATGAATTAATGGCTCGACAAAATGCAGCTTTAAAAATTTTAGAAAATATTACAAATTCATTTGCAAACTTACCAAATACTAAAAAATAATCATTTTGATTCGGTTAATCTTATATTTTATTTTATTTCTTTATTTCAAAAGATTGCTAATTATACTTTTTTTAAAGCAATTATGGATAATCAAATTTGAAAAGTATAAAATACTTTTCGTTTTCCATATCAAATTAATTTCTAATCAGTTTGTAATTCTATTATTTCACATAAGAGTCGAAGTCATACCATTCTGTATTGTATTGCAAGCTAGATCACTATACAATTTTAAAGTTTTAAGTTTTTTTGTGATGGACATGTGATAGACTACTTTTAGACTGAAATGTATGTGATACTATTTGTAGACTCAAATGTATAAGTGTTTATTTCTATAAGTGTTACGAAATAAATATATTTCATTTCTAATATAGTTAAAACATTCTAGTAGCTTGTAAGTTATTTGAGTTAAGATGATTTGAATTCAAATGGTTTTAAGAAAAACTAAGTATATTATATTTATTACATGTTATATAGTTTCCTAATGTATTTTTTGCGACAAATAATGCTTTTAAATTAAACTATTTTTGAACAAAATCGAAAATACGAATAAAGCGTAAATGTAAAAAGTGACGCTGTTTAAATGATTATAAAATAAAACCAATGATTTTTTATTGAATTACCAATGAAATTTTTTATTAAAACAGATATAAAATGGATATAAATTTTCTGCGATCCTGTCCCGTAATGCATGACCTTCTCTTCCCAATTCTGTATTTATATCGTCGTAAATAGCTGCTTCATGTTTAATATTGTCAGCATTATTCATCATTGTCTAAAGACCCTCATTTATAAATCTAAATCTTCCATATAAATCTTCCATATAAAAGAGCAATACAACGTTCAACTCTTTGGCGAGACTTAGCGTGACAAGTATTGAAATGTTTTTGCCTTTCTGTAACATTTCTTCTCTCGATGTAGGAAGGTATGCATCACGGCGAAACGGGATATGCCTTATCTCCGATAATAAATTGATTTTCATCAAAATAATTATTTGGATTATTCGTGACATCTTCGTATATTGGCGAATTTCGAAAAATTCTTATAACTGATACTCTGCTAGGATAACCCGTAAAGCAATCTATAAATGACAATTTATCATATTAGTTGCAGAGTTATGGCATGAAAACATTTTCTATTAATGTAGACATCCGGATTTTCACTTGGAGCCTTGATAGCAACATAAGTTCCATCGATAGCACCGATTATACCTTCTATTCCAGCAGAAGCTTGAAAAGATAGCGCTATGCGTTGGCGTTCCTCTCTATTTGGCCAAAATATTATTTCTGGAGAAATTTCATTTAAAGCAGTTACAACCCGCATAAAAATAACAGATAATGTAGACTTTCCTAAATCAAAACGAGAACCGACTGATCTACAAAATAACAAAAATGTAAAATTACAAAATAAATATTTTGAATTTTTATAACTTGTTTAGTTACCGAAAACCGTCTGGTGTTGCTAATAGCCACAAAAAGTAGAGTAATTGTATTTTCGGATCTCTAGTTTGATGTCCAGCTGCTCGACCACTTTCTAATAGAGGAGCTGTTCGATTTAGGACATTCAAAACTTGTTACGGTTATTCTGAAGTTTGAAATTCAGAAGCAGTAGACATATCGACAACTCTTTCGATAAAACCTTGGATGCGATGAGGCTTGGTTACTGCATTATTAATTCGGACTTTTAATCTGTGCAAATATAATTCAATTTCTTCATCGCTATCTTCATTGTTGCTGTCAATGCTTCGATCGAAGAATATTAATTTGCTTAAATAGCTAATCACAGTTAAACCAGCTGCCTTTAAATTCTCCATTTTAACAAGTTGTACCTAAAAATATAAAACTTTTAATATATATTTTTTGTATATATATTTAAATATATAAACTGATGAAATATACCTAATCTAACCTACAACGCACTTCTACATATATTTCATCATCGCGCTTTATTACATTATGTCGTTCTGCGCATGCGAGACGTTCTTCGGCGGAGTCTCGAGCACGATGAAAAGTTGTCGTCCGGGTGTTTGAAAATTGTAAAACAGAACGCGATTATGACGTCACATCTTGGTAAACGGAACGGTTTTGGACGAAAAGTTGTCGTCCGGACGTTCATTCGGAACGCACCCCAGTAGGTAGATATAGTTTAGAACAATTTCTGATGTTATATAGCCGAAATAAAAGACCTAATTTTTTCAAACTTTTTTGTTAATAACTTTTTAATGAAGATCGAGCGACGATTAAAACCTGCTGAAAGTTATTCAGGGTCATGATCTTGACACTGACTACGTTTACACCATGCGCTTAATCCGCGACCTATACGATGGGTGTCTTTGTCTAACCTACGGGATAAACAAGGACATCTATTGTATAGGCCACGGCCTAAATGCACGGTGTAACCGTAGCCAATATATGTCAAGATCAATGTTATAAAGGGGGAGTCTGCCTTATTCAGTATATTTACTTTTAAATTATGTTAACAATATTTATACATACAATTTTGTATTTTGTATTTTCTTCTTGAATGTGTATTGTAAAATTTGTATTTTTTCAAAAATCGAGTTGAGATTCGAATTTAGAAATTTTTACTGAATTTATTTACCTGTAACACATTGTACATATATTGATTGAGATAGTCGAAGGAGACTTGGTTAACGCAGACCAATAGTGAGACGATTTTTTCATCGGACGATCCAAAACCGGTTTATTGCTTAGTCCTGCATAGCGAAAGTAAAAACCGTGAAGACATAAATAAGCCACTCGTAGATGCTATATGAATATCAAGATTGTAAAAGAGCATTCGATCACACATTTATTGATACGCAGAATAAAGCCTTGGAAACTTTCATCACAGAGTCAATGATTTAATGATTTTACTTAATGCAACATACATTTTTATAAGATATAACGGAATACTCCATTAAAAGAAAAAGTTCACAGGAATACAGCTAGGTATATGGAAATTAACAATATTTATAGTCAATATTAGTTTGGATCACTGGTAGATTAATTCATTATGGAAAATAGTACAGATCACTGTGATATTTAATTCAAATTTTATTTGTTATTTAGATATAAGATCTATTCGTATTACTTGCACTTTTTGCATTCAGAATTTTTGTCAGAATATATGTTTATATCGTTTTAGATGCACAAATATTTGAGGATTTTAAGTAACAGATTTTACGCGAACACACACAGACTTACAATTATTGTTTATTTACGTCACTAGAACCAGTGATATCAGACTGCAACCGCAACCATATGCTAACAGCATATAGAAACACTATGCGATTGACCATCGAACATAGTTACGATTAAATAGAAACATTAAACAGAAAGTGTAAGTCATTAACTTTATAATTTTGAGCGTATGCAACTTTCTTAATACATATAAATAAACAATATGTTAATAGATTTCCCTAATTATCTTACGCATATTTTACGGCAATTCCACTTTTCCAACGATAGCATTGCAAATCTATATGCATATGGATACATATTATATGTTTCATTAAGAGATTAATTTTTTTGCTCTTAGAAAATAGAGCTGCAAGAAGAATAACACGTATATTAAACATTCCACAAACATTTTTTAATTTTATAATTTCGAAAAATCGTAATTAAAAAATTAATATGACGCACGTGGACATAGTTAAATAAAAAAATTAATAGCTGTTTATATAGTTTTAAAAATATTTTCAAAAAATTCTAAACTTTTGAAATCAGTTGAATTATTAAACATTTCTTTCTTGAATAAAAATAAATAAAATAGTAACATTTTTTTTAGTGGGCTCCAAGAATAAATTTGAGGGTGTCTCTACATAATTCACAAATCGCAAAACATAGTTCGCAAATATTGACGCAGAATGATGATCATCATACGCAAGATACACACAGATGGAAACCAACCGCACACAATGAAAAAAACAAAATTTCATTCTGCGTTTGCGTTTGCGAATTACGTTTTGCAATTAACGAATTATGTAGAGGCACAAAGTAAAACGCCTATATGACCCTTTACGGTGCGTAAACTAAATATTCATAATGCAATAAATACAATTCGTAAAATGTATCTATGCGAATTATATCTATCGCGTTATGAATATTTAATTTACGCATTAACATCTATGAAGACCCAATCAGAAATGATAATGGAATCGACATCGAATCGACGTCGATTTGATGTTTTTGACGTCGTTCGATGTCGAATCAACGCCGATTCGATGTCGATTCCATTATCATTTCTGACTAGGGATTCACATAGATATTTTATTTTATTTGTATTAGATTTCCTTCCTGTTTTCACATATTCATTCGAGCGAAGTCGGTCGGGGCGCAATCGACCTCGGTTGCTTCACCATGCGTGCAACGCGGAAAACGAAAGGGAAGATGATTTTTCACCGATGCCGAATTATACCATTCGGCGATCGGTGAGATTTGTGGGGAAAGGGAAGAATTTCCTGGAAGCGTGTCTTCACGGTGGCTGGACACGCACTTCGCAATTCTTTTCCCGTCCCTCCCGCCATCACCCACACCATGGTACCGTCATCTTCTCCCCTCAAGTTTGTACAGGCCACCACGCTTTTGCGAACAGCTTCTTCAGTGCATTTAGTACGTAACGAGATCACGAAAAGCTGTACTCGTGACCGGAGAGACGTTGAAAAAGATAAGGCGTGTGTGCGCGCGCACACGTGACCCCATAAAAAAAATATATTATTCGTTTTGTGTGTAAGAATTGAGTGCAAATAATTTATAAGAGTCAAATTTGGTTTTTTTGGTGGATTTTTTTCTGAAAAACATTAAAGTTCTTCAGAAGCAAGACGCTGATTTGGCGAATACTGCTGATATAGAAGGTAAATGAAAGTTTGTAAACAAAGGTTTAAAGATTGACATTATTTGGAACTTTTATTAAATAAATGTTTATGGAACAATAACAAGATTAATGCACAATTTTGTTAATCACTTCAAAATAAATTTCTTTTTTTATAGAAATTTATTTTAGTCGACATATTTTTTAATTCAGTGCTGTTCAAGACTTGTATTTCTAACTATAATTGACTTAATGTGTGTCGATGTTCACATCTACTGCCCTCCTTGTTTCACGTCCAAGAAAAAGGGAGGCAATAGGCATGAACATTGATACATATCAATACTCACAATTTAATAATCTTGATAACATGATATAAAAATAAAAAGCTTTTGTGGAAATAGCTAATTTTTCATATACATATTTAAAAAATTATGATATATGAAACAACATTTTAGAAAACATTGGAAATCTTATTTAAAACAGATTGCCAAAAATCTACTGCTCGATATTTATTAATGTTCTGGTACTATGAACAATTTATGATACACAAACAGTACAGTCTTCCTTATACAGTTGCATAATGACGTAAAATTAGCATTTGCGATAGAAAATGAGATGTACGCTTGAGGTCACTGACGGCGAAATATCAAGGAAGTGAGTATCACTTTCACTAAAATTGCATCCATACTTCTTTGAGGCCAAACAAACGCTGTTGTTTGATCAAAATTCAGCTCATTATAATGAATGTAATGGAATTGAAAGATAATTGATTGTGCGAGTTATAAAGAGAAACCAGTCGCAGTATTTATCAACATTTTATCTTTAATAATCCAGACAATATAAAGTTCAAAATCAAGATATAAGTCTTTTAGACGTCTTTAAGATGCCTTTTACAAAAGTGTCTTTGAGATATCTTATGTCTCATTTTCGGACATATGTATTGTTTGGGTAATAATATTGTAAAAAAAAGAATGTAGTACTAATATAATAACTTTATTAACTATAAAGTATACAAATAAGTATAAATATAATAGAGTACTAACATAGAACATATACAATAATGTACATAAAGACGAAGCGATATCATTAACGCGTTGCTTTAGTACTTAAGAGACTTTGAAGAACTTTTTTAATAAGATACGTAACCATTAATATACATACATATGTAAACAAAATCGCAGAAAACGGCAATACGAATAGTATGCAAGGAATTACTTAAATAAAAAGAGATTATTATCCGAGAACTATTATCCAAGAGAAGAAAAAGAGCATGGCTAAAAAGTAACGGGTACAATAAATGATGTGCTCTGTTAATTAAGCACGTGCCTCATTCTGCATAATTATAATTTTATTGCTGCCTCTAAGTAATCAATTTCAACGTATATTACGAGTTTATTTATACTAGTCTATTTATATGATGATGAAATCTTGCCCTAGTGAAAATCTTTCTCATAATTTTTATATGAATTGAAACATTTTTCAGAAATATTCAGAAAGTTTACATCTTCTCTCAGAATTTTTCATATAAGTGAATTCTGAAATATTCTGAAATTTCTCATCCCATAATTTTAAAAAAATATTTTAAAATTTTTTAGATTTTATAACATTTCATCAAACATTATACTTACAAAAAATCTTAGAAATCTTACGATATTTCATAATTAACATATATGAAAAATTCTAAGAAAAGATGTAGATTTTCTGAGAAGTGTTCCAATTCGTATAAAAAATGTGAGAAAGTTATAAAATTATATAGAATTTTAAATTCTGAAAAATTAAATAGATATTGTGAAAAATTATATAAAAAATTATGAGAAAAATTGGGCGTAAACTAATTAAAGGGGGGGGGGGGCAAATTCCAAGATCTATGTCTGTTTGTACCAATAAAGATTAACTATTTTTAATTTTGTTTTATTTTTTCTTACCTAAAGAACTGAAAATATCTTTCTAAGAATTAAAAAAAGATAAAAAGTAAGTTGAAGAGAATAAAGTTAATCTACATTGGTGGAAACGGTCGTTAGCAGCTTAGATCATTAATTCAAAATTTCGTAGATTTGTTCTGCCAATCTCGATATTTAAATGCAAAAGCCCCCATTTTTGTTTTAGAACGCATAATATTTTTACAACAATTAATTGTATTATTTAAGTTCAATTTCTTCAATTCTACGAAAGTGTCTTGAGATGCGGAAACAGATATATCAAGGCAGATCTTTTTGTTAACGCAACACGTACAATGCAACTTAGATTCGTTTTATCGTGGATCGCGCTATATCGACATTATTCACGTACGAATGGTTTTTCAGGCCGCCCGATTGTTTCATTCTAAAGGCTGGCATATTACGAAATCTGCGTTTTTCTGCATGACAGGATGTTTGGTGAACGCTATTAACGCATACGTGTTTGCGTAAATTGCTAGTTATTTTTTTCCTTGCGATAATAATTACGCAAAATATTACCTCAAAATATTATGCAATAGTAACAAGCAGATAATGTGCAGCAGAGAATGAAAAACAAATGCTATGTCTTAACTTAATTTCACATATGTGTGTACATGTATATTTGTATATAATTATATATATATGTATATTACAATACATACAATTACAAGTACATGTATATTTGTATATAATTATATATATATGTATATTACAATACATACAATTATACCTGATATTATACGAGTACATACCTGATTTATATTTTTTGTCACTTTGTCAGCATGTAATAATGTTATCTAACAAAATACTTTACAGTTTACTCAAATTTAAGTACCACAATGTCTCTAAACTTTCTCTGTCTTTAAAGTGCAAATTTTTAATCTTAATCCGATTCACCCTCCACTTTTATTCATCGGTCATCACTTTATACATCAGAAGCGCGCTCGCGCGACGACAATTATTACGGACAATGATTGTCCTAGCGGTCTTTAACTTCGCTTACGGTACGAGACATCAATTTTGTCGTCTGCGACCGTGACGTGTGTACACGCGTACACAGTGCGTGGCATCACGCTCAGGATACAGAGGCGTACCGTGACATCCAAGGGCTTTTAACGTCTAAAATCCTATCAATCAGTAGTTGTTTCACGAGCGAGATTTCTAATTTTAACCACGCATTCGTTATCTCGCAGAAACACTACGTAACTCCTGAGATGTTGAAATGCGACGTTGCTGTTATCATTTAATGAATGTTTTAGCAACAAATCGCATTTAGTGCGTAGATGTAAAAACGACTTTGTAACTCGTAACAGACCTGAAGGAGATTAAACATCCTCAATCAGAAAGATTTTATTCTAATCATCAACTTGTGTAAAAATATTCTAATTAAAGAGCTACATTCACATATTTTCTAATGTTAGATTTTTTATCCTTCAAAATCCATATTCGTTCGTTCACGTGCAAATGCACGTGTATTTCAGAAAATGCGGAACTGGTACTCGCGATCGTAAACTACGGTCCCAATGCGCGATGGTCAGGTCGTCGCAGGGCGGTGGGCTCTTGATAATCGGCTGGCTCCTGGCACTCCGTTCTATCGGTGCCAGCGCCCAGTTAGATCCAGATTACGGATGTCCGCTTCAAGAAAGGATATTGCCATGCAGATGCTCCATACGCGATATGGAGGTTCAGATATGGCAAGTTTACATGATCAGATATGTAATCCCGAGAATTACATAAACAATTTTGAACGCTATAAATTCGCACAGGTGTAGCCACAGCGAGTTACCAAAGGTACTGGAAGGTCTGCAGGCAGTGAGCCACTATATGGACCGACCGGTAGATGAGCTGATTCTAGAAAACAACAATCTACCCAGTTTACCTGGCAAGGTGTTCGCAACTTTACGAGTTCTACGCTTGATGCTGCGAAACAATCGTCTTGAAAGGGTATCCTCCGGCTGGCTGGAAGGCCTACACGACTCCTTGCTAGAACTATTTATCGTTGAGCCCGATCTGCGATCTCTACCTGTGGACAGTCTGGAGAACCTGCAGGGTGTCGAGGCGGTGACACTGCAGAGTCGCGTGATGAAGCGACTACCGAGATTTTCCGGTCTGCCGAAGCTAAGGTATCTTCAGATCAATTCTCCGGCCTTGCTAGAACTCGTCCCAAGGAATTTCCGAGACATTCCCAACTTGGAACAGTTACACGTGCTGGGTAGTCCTAGACTAACTAGACTGGAGGCTGGACTTCTTCGAAGTCTACCTCGATTAGAATTGATTAACATCACTGATTCTGGAATCCATTGGATTCATCCACGAGCCATGATTAATCTACCAGAGCTCAAGGAGATCTCATTGGTTGGAAACGCCATAATCGACGCCGGTATGGTCGGTCGTGCGTGTATGGATCTTCCTTCGCTGTCAGTGATACGTCTGGATCGAAATCGCATCAATCGCTTGGGCGAAGGCTCTTTTGTCGATCTTGCCGTTTTATCGCGCCTCTATCTGTCGCGCAATCACATCACCGAAATATTCGCCGGTGCTTTCCAGGGAGTACCAGCCCTCAAGTCCATGGACCTGAATCATAATCTAATTTATCGCATTCATCCGGAATTCTTTCCGCAACGAATAGGAAACGCGTTGGAAGAGATATGGTTGATCAATAATGACCTTAGTCATGTAGCGGAGATACGATCAGTGCTTGAGGCTCTGCCAAGGCTGAAGTTCCTAGACGCCAGTCATAATCAGTTGGAGGAAATACCCTTCGGTGCTTTAAGAGGCCATCCCACTTTGGAAAGACTCCATCTAAATCATAACAGGCTGGCATTTTTGCAAAGAGAAACGTTTACGGCGATGCCAGCGCTGAGGGAACTCAGGCTGAAGAACAATTCCCTGTCGAATCTGTTGGAAGCTCCCTTCTGGAATTTGCCAGCATTAAAAGTAAAGTGTCTGTTAATTCTTTAAATATTATTCATGAATTTTATGCAATTATTTATTATTCTTTAGTAATTTATTAATTTCGAATTTAGCTTTGATTCTCTTTTAATCCTTGAATGCTTTTTTAATATAGGATACCCGGCTTTTTTTTCGATATTTTTCCAATGCTTATATATGATTGTTTTTAAAATAAAGATACATTATACATTTGCTTGATAACGTTAAATTCTTTAATATCTGATGTTTTTAACCCATTAAGGATCAAGACAAATTTTTTTTTCTCAAAATTTAAAATCATTTTAATGGCAATTTTGCGACCATTGGTCCAAAGCAATATAAAAAGTTGACCTATTTTTTTTGGTCGAAAAATCGACCAGCGGTCTTTAATGGGTTAAAAAAAATTTATAATATGTTTATTTTATAAAAATTATAAGCAATCAAATTAGGCTGATACCGTACTATAATGTCAATCTATCGATGTCTATGTAACCGGTTACGGTAATTTCAGGGCCTGGATTTATCGGAGAATTATTTTCGTCACATAGAACCACGCCTGTTTGCTAATCTACCAAATCTCAGGCGACTTGATCTTAGTGGTAACGCTATAGGACTCATCGAACCCGAATCTTTTCTGGGCACACCGGCACTGGAGCACGTCAATGTTTCCGGGAACGCCTTATCCGTCATTCATCCTTTAATCTTCCGACACCTGACAAACTTATACGAGTTGGACATCGGTTTGAATCGTATGCTAGAAGTAGTCCCTGGTCTGCCGAAAGACATCGAACATCTTCACATGCAAAAGAATCGTATTGTCGCTCTACCAACCGCGTCCTCTCAGGATTTAGTTCTAACTGCTCTACGATCGTTGGATTTAAGCTCGAATGGGATTGACAGAATTCCATCTGGTACTCTGGCTGACTTACCGAACTTGAAAAAATTGAATCTAAGCTACAACGCTTTAAGACTTTTAGACGACGGCGTTTTTGACGGACTCATGGGATTGGAACAGCTAGACTTAAGATGCAACCGGCTGGTCACGTTACACGGTCGAAGTTTCCGACCATTAAAGTCGTTAATGGATGTGAATCTTCGGGGCAATCGAGTAGAGGTTTTGCGACCAGATATTTTTCAAGAGAACACGAGACTGCAAAGAATTGATTTGAGCAGAAATAATCTTGCACAAATTCCTCATGCCACCTTTACTAATACCAGGTAAGAAAATCAACAATTTTAATGATATGATCTTTATAATATATCCCAGTCAGAAATGACAATGAAATCGACATCGATTTCTCTCACTGAGATATCTGATAAAATATTCCTATAGATGCATAATATTATTTAACTAAAATGCTCATTTAATATTCTAAGAATATGCTTAAAATATTAAATAATAATTATGCGCTTATAGGGATATATTTGAGCTTATTACTGAATGTGATATCTATAGTAATATGATATGTTCTTCTTGTTTTCATGTACAGGATGACAAAAAAATTTATGTGATAAAGTTTTGTGTGTTTATTAAATTTACTCAGATAGCAAGCTAATATTAGTTTTAATATCAAAATGACAATAAATGATATCAGCTTATTACTTAAGTAGTAGTGTATATATTTAAGATTTTTTTGTAAATATATACGTGTGTTATTAATGATTTGACAAACACATTTGTGACCAAACTTTTTTATCACCCTTTATATGTATTAAATAATTAAATCATGTGCATAAAAAATATCAAAATTCGTTTTTAACTACCAAAATTTAATGTATCACGTTTATGATAATAGAATCAATTTTCCCTTCTTTTACATTACCTCGCAGTTTCGTATTATAGTGGAAAAATAGTTTCACTCGTGGTTACTTGGTTGCATCACTCTTTTGGTACCTAGAAAGTTCTTCGTGCACACGCTAATATCTCTTTCTCGACTGTATAGCATCGGCCTGGCGTGTCGACTAATTTGACAGTAATTTGACACTGAATTTTATACGCAATTTTATTTAATCTCATCCATCAAGTTTAACACGTCGATCACGAAAGTATTCCAAAAGATATGAATTAATCTAATGCAAAAAATATATGCTGAGATTTAATTAAACCTAAATTTAAAATGCAAATTAGGCATTTTCTAATGATGATTAATGACATCATAATTTTCTCCTAGATTTAGCAGATCTATTAATATCCAAGAGAGAGAGATAGCCATGTTATATACATGATAGGTATAAATAAATCTACGATTAAACTTGAATTGATAAATCCGTAATAAATAATTCAAATACTTTCGTTTAAAACACTATAAATAACGTCATAAAAGAAATTAAAAGAATGTTCCAATCTTTCGTACGTCTTCAAATTTTTGGTTTCTCACTTTGAGAAGAAAGATTTGTTTAAACATTCCACTTCCAAAATGGTAACATCAATGTCATTTATAGAGACCTTCGTGAACTGTACGCGTCGCACAATACTTTGACCGAGTTACCCGGATCGTTGCACGGGTTAACAGCTCTACGGGTCCTCGACTTGAGCTTCAACAAGCTGAACATCCTATCTCCGGAAACGCTAAGCAGTCTATCGTCCTTGTTGGAGTTGAAACTGGTTAGAAATCATATACGTGAATTGCGGGAAGGTGCGTTCGATGGATTACCACGACTATCCTTGATCGATCTCGAAAACAATGATCTCAGGATGATCGAGAGAAACGCGATCAGAGCGTTACCGGAGTTGCAGGCCGTCCGACTCGGCAGGAATCGATTACAGGTAATAATATAGTTTCACGGTCATCCACAATTGTAGAATAATAAGTCATTTCAAATTAGTATTAAAGATGCTTTAAACTTTAGACAAAACATCTTTGTTGTACATTTTATCAAATACGAGTGGAGAGTTTCAAAAGCTGTTATAATACAAAAATTTCAGAATGTATCGAAAATTCATACTATATGTTATTTAATTTTTATATTGAATATGTTTTATAAATATATTAAACTAATAAATGGAGATCCAATGTAATGTATATGATTTTGTAGTCCATCCCCAGTGGCGCTTTCACCGAATTACCGCTGCTACAGAGCGCGGAACTTCAGCAGAATCTGATCCAGGAAATCGCTAGTAATGCCTTCATTAACGTGCCACACTTACTTTTCCTTAATCTAAGTCACAATCACCTGCCGGACTTGGAATATGTCGGTCTGGGGAGCCTTCACTCGTTAGAGGTTCTTGATCTCAGTTACAATCGATTATCCAGAGTTTCTAGCGACAGTCTAGCAGCTATGGAGTGGCTGGTGGAACTAAAGGTATTCAAAGCGAAAATTTCAGAATTTTATGAGGTTTTAAAAGAATATTATGCGTAATTTCATGTCATTTAAGTATTTTTTGCATCGTGATTAGAAATTTAAAACAACTACAGTACAATTTATGAACATTTTATCCGAATTAATTTGCAAAATATATCTCGTATAAAACAACGAGAGTCTTCGCTAATAAAGAAGAATACTTTCTCGTCGAGAGTGAAACTCCTGCGTGAACCGTGGTGCGAGACGGGCCGTTCTGCTGACGGAGCAATTATTCGTATACCTGCATCGTTAATTAAGGAGATAGCTAAGCCACTTTACATAGCCGCCTTACAGCTGTTCTCCTTACTGTTTACAGATGGACAACAATCGGATTTGCGCCGTGCACGGTTCACCTTTCGATGATATGCCCAGATTGCGGGTATTGAGTCTGCGAAGTAATCGGATGACTGCGGTCTCCGAAAACACTTTCAAAAGGCTGCGATCGAACATCGCTGTCTTAGATATCGACGGTAATTTTCATATAAAATATGGATATATTTTATATAAAATTATGTATATTTATGAATATGTATGTAAAAATTTTTTGGCGAGTAGTATTCATTCTTTTTTTTATACGAGTTACATATATCATTATGGTTCCTTTCGTGGAACACAAACTAATAGTAATATTACATCATTATAATTTCCCAGTTAATAATATGAATGTACCTAACGTAAGTATATATGTAATATTGTATACAACAGTTACATTATTGAGTAGGAAATTATAATATTGATGTAATATTATTATGAATTTGTTTCTGCGGGTTGCAATTAATTAATACCTTTTAATTAACATGAATTAAAATAGATCTTATAGACCTAGCATCAGTAACTGTTGCAGATTTTTGCGACAACTCCGAAGAATTAAATCAATTGACGTCAAGATGAAATTCACGTTAATTTCCATTATTAAAATCATCTCTTGATAATTGCAAAAGTAAAATTTTTTATATTTATATTTTCTCTTATTTCTGAGAAAGGAAATCCATTATCCTGTTCTTGCGGCATGCTTTGGCTGCGAGGATGGCTACAGCAAGCTTCCACAGAGGGTCCTAGATGCGCTGACGGCTCTCTTTTCAAAGAACTCAGATTATCGCGACAGGATTGCCAGCGTGAGAGATATGTGGAACCGATTCATCCAGGATGCGAGGCTGAAATGATTAATGTTGCAACTCCTTCAGTTTCTTCATCTGGTAAATAATTACGAATGATCCAAATAAAATAAATTAATTAAGCCTATTAAAAAACATAAACTTTTTATCACTGGTGAATTATTATTTTTTAAATTATTTTTTATTTTTTATAAGAAAATCTTTCAAAAGTACATGGCACCTGAATTATATATAATTGGAATTTAGAAATCTAAAACAAATAATTCCAGCAAACAAATTATATTATATTATTGTTTATTAAACTACATTAAAAATTGCCAGCATTTGGGATTACAGAGACAATACCATTGTGGATGAATCTAAAGGATTCTTCGACGCAAAAGCCTTCCGTTTCCCAGGACTCTGATTACTTGTACCAATACATAGATTATCAGGACATGAACGAAAACGATACAAGTACGTTGCTGTCCAGCGTGTCTACTACTATTAGTGCACCTACCCAGACAGTGAAGATCATTCATCCATCACCGCAGAAGCCTCAAGCACAGAAGAACACCACGTCATCAATAAAGAAAAATCCTGTGCCACCGTCACCCAGTAGCTCCGGCTTCAGCTTTTTCGGTCTACCACTCAGTCTACCGAATTTGAACTTCAATTTGTGGAGGCATTCAGCTAGAAAGGCAGAGAGAAAGGAATCTTCATCGGAATCATCGTCGTCGTCGGATAGACCCGGCCGAGGACGTTACAGGTCTTTTCCGCCCACAGAACCAGAAATTCATAGAGGTGGTTTCGTGCCTCTGCCACGCGGCCAAAGTGGATTCGTGCCGATCGCCGATCCTAGATTGACGTATGAGAAACACACAAAGCATGAAAATACTTCGAGAGCGTTGAATGTAAGCAATACATCGCTGCAGGAACGTTCTGTTCTTCGAAAAAGCGGAAATAGCACCGTGACCAAGGTGGAGAAAATTGTCCCCAGGACCGAGAAACCGCGGACAAGCTTCCGAGAAAGAGAAGACCTACCCACTACATCGACAGTCATTCGATCAACAAGTTTTGAATCTCGCAAAATTTTGTCCAACGTCAATAGAACTAGGTGGATAATTATTCTTTTTTTTTCGATGCAATCCTCTAAATTTCCCTAAAATCCCAGCAAATACAGCCTGAGATAAGACATATTCTCCAAATTCTTTAATTAAGACAAACATTTTTTTTATAATCCTAATAGGAAATAAAGCCTATATATAATTTATTTTTATTTAATTAAAACGATTTAGAGATTAAAAAATGGTATTTTAAACTGTTTTAAATTTAATGCTGTTATATCGATACTTACATACGGCTAATCCTTTTTTTTAAGCCTTAATGCATCAAACGCAGTGAAAAATAGCGTGCCAATAATCGTAGAGGAAGACTCATCACAAGAAGCTCATGAAACATCAGTTTCCACCGAAATTTATGATGGTGAAAGTTTAGAAGTAAATACGGAAGACATTAAATTCATAGAGAAGCCGCAGATGGAAGTCGCTAACAGAATAGTTTGGACCACACCAAAATCAGTAACAACGGAAGCAAAAAAAGTTACAATTACTAAGGAAACTGTAACCGCAGCGGTGCAGGTAATACCGTCAAAAGAAGACGGATCTAAAGATTGGAATTTAGAAATATCTAAACATGAAAGTGATCCAACTGTTTTAAACAGTACAGTTGACTCCCGTGAGAAACTAGGTAAGTTTATATTTGAATAAAATATTTAATAATAAAATTTAATTTTAAAATGTTCTATATGCTCACATTTTATTATGAAATTTCTTCACCCTCGTTGTCAGATAGGTAATTAAGTTCCTGTTAAAGTAAACTCTATTTTTAATTAATTGAAAGCCGATCTCACTATTGGTTTAACTGTTAAAGTTTAATTTGTTAAGAAAGTTAAATCTTTCGTTATTAAAACATCTAACAAAAATATTATTTTATTTACTGCAGACTATTTGGATATTGTGACAGAAACGGATGCAGAACCGATTTCGCACTTCTCAGCACCCTTAACGTCCTCTACATCGAATCCACGGCCCAAAGAAACAACTGTGACTTCTCGAGGAACGGAGGCATCTGCTTTGTCCGCGCTTCTGATTCCAGGGGGACAAGTACCGTCTTTAGGATCCGTAAATTTACGTCCGCTTGGTAGATCTACGATAACCAAGGTCGCCTCACCGTATATTAGCTACAGTACCGAACAATCCAGAGAGAAACAGAAGTCGATCGCCAGCGCTATTCAGAGAAGCGAGATAGACGAGACGACGACCGAAAATCAGAACGATGTGTCCATCATCAACGATGAAGCCAAAATGATAGACGACAATCCTTTCAATTGGTACTTCCAACATTATAATGATACAAATGTGGGGCCTTACGTAGGCATAGTTTATGGTAGTGCTGCGAAGATCGATGCCTATCGATGGTTTCTTTTGCTTGTGGTTTTCAGTATTCTCATATAAAAAGATTTGGAGATTAGATCATTTTTTCACAGACAGATTAATCGCTGTATCATATAAAATAAAATATGCTATAACATTTGTTAATAAATGCTGTGGTGAATGTTCCAAATCATAAATCATACATGTACAATCATATTATGTATACAATGCAAGAAATTTGCAAACATCTATATTCCGCCCGAAACATGTACAAGAATTAAAGATCATGCGTATACATATCTGCTTTTTTTGTATAGATATTCTTTTGATAAAGAGTATAAATAGAAAATGTTTCAATATCAATGATAAATTAATAAAACGATATATATATAAGTAAAAGATTATTTTTATTAATGTAATATTTTCTCTTAATAGAATGACTTGCATTTCCTAAAAATACATAATCCATATCTATCACACATATTAATTGAAACTTAAATTTTAAGCGATACGCTTAAAGCAATTAAAAAAAACACATCGACTGCTTGTTGCTTGTTGATTGATGGATGAAATTGAGAGAAAATAAATAATTGTGCTTCGTATAGAATACTATCGTTTATATTAACGGATTGTTAATTAAAACACTGAAAATATTGTAAAGATTACAATATTTTGTAAAAATGTCTTAATCCTAAATTTTTCGATATATTTACTACATCATTCGTTAGATTCAAAATACAGAAGTGTTGAGTTATTATTTTTCTCTTGCGCCTAATATATTAAAAACTCACAAAATTATATCAGAACAATTCAGGAATCAATTTGCTGTTTCTAATACATATTTAAATTTTCATTTTTTTGTAAGTAGGATATCATTCTGTACAAATAGTGAACAGACTTGACTATTACACACAAAGTCATTAATTGTCCTCAACTTTAACAGTCTCGACTGAGCAAGCTCAGAAATTCCCTGATCACTGGCTTTTAGCTTTCGCCTTTTCCTCACCTTTCTTCTCCTCTTCTTTCTTTTCTTCCTTCTTAGTATCCTTCTTTCCATCTGTTTCTTTTTTTTCAGCGTCACGATTGGTTAGCTTATTATTAATTAAATTGTGCAATGCAACTATAGACCTAACTAATGCTGCTAGATATACAACCAGCATTTGATCATTTGTCTTTACATATAATGAATCGACGAAGCTACTTTGAGTCATATCTGGTAATAAATTAAAGATATCTTGAAGCTGATAAACAATTTGATGATTTATAGGTAACTTTCCATTGCCAACCTAGAAAACAATTATTTGAATAAACCTTTTGACAATATTAATATAAAAAATAAAGATACCTTTTCATGCTGACGCTCAACGCTTATTTTTAGCTTCAAAATAGGTCACGTGATCGAAATCAACGCTTGATAGTCAATTTTTATCACATGATCTGTTTTGACGCTAAAAATAAGCATTAAGCATCAGCATGAAAAAGCATCTTAATTTCTATTAAAGATAAGAGTATATACCTGAAGCAGATAATCTCTAATTTCCCGAATTTGTTCATGAAGTCCTTTCAAGCCAAGTAATTGATTTGTGATTCTTTGACTGAGGGTACCAACTGTAGTATCTTTGATATCTCGCAATAAATGCTCCACTCCTACCTCTTCTGCTTCTTCAGCTCCAATTTCGCTTGGAATATGCTCGAAAGTTTTGGAGGTAGGAGAACCATCCTACAAATAAAATTCTCGTTACACGTTTATTTTTTTTAACAGACAGCAGATAATATATATAAACATACATCATGTACTTCTTCAACTGCTTGATACGCCTCGGTAGGAAGTCCAAGATCTTTTGGTTTGGCATCGATAATCACCAAAACCGAATTAGGACAATATCTTCTTATTAGTTCGTTGATAGCAACGTCATTTTGATGTAGCTTAGGCCCAGTGTGATACCAGCCTACTACCTTCTCACGAGCTAAGAGTCAACATAAAATATCACAATCAGAACTTTTGCTCCAAGTAAAACCTACAAGATTTGTACGAACTATACATAGATCTTTACCATTAACCTTCTTGAACATTCCGTACATATTTTCAAGGTAATCATGGTCAAGGAACCATACACTTTTGTCCTTGTCATCCTCATCAAAGGGTACTGAAACATACGTTTAACTCTTTATATTGCAATTAGCTCCAAAGATAAGATACATTTATTTTGTGTGCCTTTAGACGCATTAATGAAAGCAGAACAGCTTGACTTCAAATACGAACGATTTAAGAAACATCGTAACGTGTTTACGCATCCTAACCTGCAAAGCTGTTCGACACGTCCAAGATTCCCTTGGCTCTCCAGCAGCCTAGGAGTACACCGACCACTCTTTTTTGGTTTCCGATTTTTCCCATGCGATTAAAATGATCCACCACGCTTAATAGCACCAGTGGATGGACCACAACCTTCGTTGTCACAACCTCTTGACTCGGCATTTTTGGACAACGCAACGACGTATACCGCTATAATCTATACTACTGCTGACACTACTCCAACTCCATTACTCCAGCAGAAGCAGCCACTGCCAGCCGCCACTGTCGCCACTGATCACGGTCATTCGGAAATAACAAGAATGGCGTGTTGTATGTCAAGTAATGTCAAGCTCACTGAAGCGCCATACGCAGACAAGAGAAAAAAACGCCAATATTTATATTTTGTATGATATAAAATAATTGAAGGTAATTCTACATTTTAAAAGTGAAATATTACGTTATATCTATATTGTTTTCCATTATAAATAATGGTTATTTCCTATTTGGTTTAGTGGACGAGGATGATGTGCTTTTCACGATTCATCCAAGTGAAGTTGGCTAGCTTGATTGAAAAAACAACGTTGGACGCATCGACTACAGTGGTTTTGTTGGTTAGAAGCGACTACAGATTTTAACGTAAAAGTACTTCAATTAAAAAGGTAATACGTTTGTTTCCAGTATCAGAAGTATGTCTAATCAAAATAGTTTGCATGACGTTCATATTATTTTGAAAACAATTCGTGATGATAGAAATCCAACATGTCAAGTATGTCAAAGTGCATGTATGTGTACTTCTGCACCGAACTGCACTGAATTAATTCACTGCGAGCGCCAACTTGAAAGATGTAAACAAAATGCGCGAGATCAGGAGGAAAATAAAATTATGTAACAAATAATAAAATGAGAATCTTATTCTAATATAATTTGATTAAATCTTTGATTAATTTCTGATGAAAAAAATTTTTATACCATAACATTTTTAAGAATTTTTCATATTTTAAATTTATAAAGATTTCTTAAAAATACCTTAAACTTTTTAAGATGTAAATCCAGACAAATTTATTCTTAAAAAGATGTAAATCCAGTCAATATTTCCCAATCAGCATACAATATTTAAAAAATATTTTTTAAATATTTATTAAATATTTTTACATTAAATAAATATTTGAAAAACGTTTTAAAAACATTGTTTGCTGATTGGGTTATAAACATACGAACTCAATAAACAAGAATGGATTTAAATTGATTGAAATAGATTCTCAACATTTCTAAAGTGTTCCAATTCGTGTTAAAAAATTGGAGAAATTTTCTAAAAAATTATAAAATTATATAAAAGTTTTGAAAAATTTAAAAACCTGAAAATTTATATGAAAAATTCTAAGAAACATTTTGCCAGAAATATTTCTAATTTAGAAGTTAGAAATCCAATATAAAATTTAATATAAAATATTTTGTCTTTTATCAAATTCTGTAAAGAATAGTTGAATTAAAACAGTTAATTAACTTACATTCTTTAAAGCATTCTGAATTATACTAAACGGAAAAATCTTTTTAATTGTACCATTTTGTAATAATTCATCGAGTTTTATATTACAGATAAAGAAATCACAGTTTAAACTACTTTTTATAGAATTTGGTATGATATTGATTTCTATCAATTATGCTATCAATTAGAGGACAAGTTAATCCTACAGTGAGAAAAGATTTTTCTAATATCATAACATTGATTAAAGAAATTTTAAAAAGTTAAAATATACATACTTAACGTGTCTTTTGTTGTAGAATGTCACTACCCATAGTATTTGTGACGGGTAACGCGAAGAAGCTGGAAGAATTCATCGCTATTTTGGGAAAAGACTTTTCTCGACGAATAACGAGCAAGAAAATTGATCTGCCTGAATATCAGGGCGAAGTAGACGATATATGTCAAGACAAATGTCGAGCCGCAGCAAACCTAATGAAAGGCCCAGTGATCATCGAAGATACATGTCTCTGCTTCAACGCACTGAAGGGTCTTCCGGGACCATACATTAAGTGGTTTCTCGAAAAACTAGGACCTGAAGGTCTTCATAGGATGCTCTACGGATTTGAAGACAAATCGGCGGAGGCGGTCTGTACATTCGGTTATTGTTCTGGTGAAGACTCTGAAGTTCATCTATTTCAAGGTCGAACTCAAGGCACCATTGTAAGTCCGCGAGGTTCCAGGGATTTCGGCTGGGATCCTTGTTTTCAACCGCTAGGCTACGACAAGACTTACGCGGAACTGCCGAAAGAAGAGAAGAACAAAATTTCTCATCGTAGCAAGGCAATAGAAAAATTAAAAGATTATTTGTTAAACAATGAGGATATTTAATTTTTACAGTATATAATAAAATTACTGTTATAAAGGAAACTATTATTTTTTCTACACTGGAATGTAAAAAAACACTCTAGGTGATTGTTCTCCGGTTAATTATATTGTTAAGATGTACTTTATAGGTATTTATGTTCTTATGAAATTCGTTTATACTAATTTATTATAACCAAGATAATTTATATTAATGCAATTATGTTTACGATTCTTCTTAATCCTGGAGAGCGGCAAGTACGCGTTGTTTTGTCTTCACTTTGTAATTTACACTGTGACCTATAATGTTAACGTTCGATATCCGTTCAATTTATCAAAGGTGATTCTTTGCCGAAAATAAACATTTCGTCTTGTCACAGCGATAGCCGTTGGGCAGCATATGGAATAATTTGCTGACAACCTTGAAGCTACCATGAGATTAGACTCACTATTGTGAGACTTTCTCACGACCGAGAATCTGATAATTTTAATTTCGATATGTCGCACGAATGTGTTAATCAACAACTTGCAAATCTTACGTGACGCAATAAATTGAAATATGAAATTATATTTCTTTTTAATCATGCGGTGGTTGATATTGTTAATCATGTAAACCGATACTTCTCGTATGCAAGCACTCATGATTAGAACTATAAATCATGTACAATAATAACTAGATTGCCGGATGGATGGGTTACCGCCACTATCTAATTACTTTTTTTTTACCAATAACGCGATTACATGCATTATGTGAATGAGATAGACTATAAATTGGTTACTGTGAGATGGTACCAGTACTAAATGGAATTTAAATATGCCAGTCGAATATTGAACATTCAAAAATGACACTTCTCTAAAATAAAATATAGGAAAAAAATAATTTTGTACACTTTAATTGTATACAAAATTAATAAAAGTATATAACAGTATTACACATAGATTTTATAATGCCATTTAAAAATTTTATTTGATGCAGAGGAAAAGGTCGGTATTTTTAGTTGATTCTTATATTTAAAATTCTTAAGATTCTTATATCTTAAATATAAATTTTAGATATCATGAGTCGAACAGAATTTATCAGAGAGCCGCGTTAGCATCTTAAGACATTACTTAAGACGGCCTTAAAATAAAAACGGACTATGAATACTGGCCTAAGAAAATACATTTGAATTCAATAAGAAGAGAATACTATATTAGATTTATCTTCAGCATAATAAAAATAATCATTATATACTATATAATGATTATTATTATAGTATGTATATATAATTATTGTTTAAAAATATAAAATTATAGATAAAAATAATTATAATAATACAAAATATCTCAGAACTATATCAGATGTTTTTAATGACAAATTTTTTGGCCAATTTAAAGTCAATATTTCCTTATTAAATACTTCAATATTTCCTTAGAAAATATTGAAGTATTTAATAATTTTCAAGATATAAGAAATTGGAAAAGGGACTTATTTCACGAATTAACTTTGAAGAATCAAATAAATACTACAGTCTTCAGTATCATATCAGATGAAGTTTACTTTTCAATACAGTTAACTTTAATTCGATGCATAGTTACAAAATATATGATGCAAAAAATCAGAAAATAATAAATTGTGACTTCTCTCGATATTTTTATACAGGAAAAGTCGAGTCCAAAGAATCTGTCAATCTATCAATAAAAGGACATTCGGTCGTTCAAAAAGACAATCAGTATAACAGCGGGACAACAGATAAATATACATGTTGGTGTATTATTATTACGTAAAACCGCTGGTAAACAGGCAATCATTTTTTGCTTTTTATCAAACTGTCAATGATTATTTAATTTATGCGATCAATGAAAAAATTATTCAATTATCTTTGCAGCTATAATTACTCGTGATTATCTTAATTAATCAAATATATTATAAAAAGACAAGCGAGAAAACTATTAAATAGCTTTGCTGCAACATGAAACGCAAGTAATAAAAGAGAATTTAACTTTAATGATTGATAAACAGAGAAACGAGCGAATTGCTTATTAGTTTCTACTGCAATAAATACATCTTTTGGACATATCTAAGAAAGGGAAGGTTCAAATCTTCCTGAAATTTTTAAAATTTTTCATTATTAATTATAAAAAAGTGCAACTTTTTTTTATTCTTAGTAAATTTTTTATCATCACATAAAATCTATTTTTCTTATCATTATGTTCATGCAAGTCGTGTATATCTGTAACTTCCACTAGTTATAGAGCTTTAACTTTGACAGAGTGCCCGATTTTCATAAGAAAAATTTTCGCAAAGTTTTTAAGTAAAATAGAATATCCACTAAAATATTAATAAGTACTCCATTCACAATTATACATTTCGTTTTTAATACAACTGTATTTTATCAATACTTTTTTCAGGAAAAAAAATAAATGTTATGATTTATAAAACTTACTATTTTTCTTGTTCAAAAGCAGGAACAAGAAGAAGACATTCTATGCTTAAAATATAAAAAAAGCAATTCAATGATGCATAAAAATTGTTGTTTATGTGATAACAAACTTAATAAAAAGCCACTTCCAAAAAAAATCCTAGATACGTCCATGCATTATCTTCTTTATTATGTAAATTTTGTATCTAATATATCCTTTTTATCGTTTCTATGCTAACAATCACAATAGATTTTTTACATAAAATTATAATGCCATTCTTTTAGTGAATTATTTTAAAATTAATAATACGCTTTCTGTATAATCTGCTTATATCGATCTTACCAAATAACTTTTTCTATCAAGTAACCACTATTTCTTCTAAGCACTTTTGTCCCTGGTATCTACATCTCGTCTTCGCAAAATCGACCTCTTACAAAATTGATGCTCTTTCCAATACTTCTCATTCTGTTTACAGACTCATTGCGTTTATCTGATTTTTTATCTTACCGTCAAAATGCCGGTCACTCGGACTGTAGAAGTATTTGACAATCATTCTTTTCCGGTGCATACGAATCACTGGGAGCAGTGATAGGATGACACGTGATGCATAGCGTGTACGCAAAGATAAAATCGCGAATTGCGTATGTAATTTAAACAGACAGAAACGAAGTTTTTCTTGGTGTAGAGAATGATGAAGGAGTGCCGAGACCAATCACGATCAGTCTGATATACGAATTATTTTTAATATACATACATGCGTTTTTAATGTGTAAATAACTACTGGGGCTTGACCCCAAAAAAGTTATCTCCTTGATTATACCGGTACGATCCTTTTTCTCTTTTTCTCCGTAACGTGTAACACCCTTTCATCGCAGGGTTATCGCCTTGCCTGCACTTTTGAATTTTACCGGCAATTGGAGAACTTTGCGCCTTATAAAAGCGGGAGGATCTCGCGTACGCTACCAGTCTTACATCAGGGGCCACGCTATGATGAAAGCCCTTACTGGTAAGTCGCCACCGAATGCGAAGTCGTATCTACTTCTGGGTACCTATCATGGAACATGTTGGAATGAATATCGATCTGAATTAGGTATTCCGTTTTCTCTGGAAAACGCAATAAACATCTAAGAAATAATTAAATAACTTCGATTGGAATTTATTCCGACTTGTTCCATGATAAATGCTTGAATCGGTTTCGCGAGTTGCACTTCAACGGAGTTTATCTTTCCTTTTCTTTTGTAATTCGACAAGTTCGATATGTATAATTGGAAGAAACGCAGATATCTTGTCCAATTTCATATCAATCTAATTGTCATCATTTACCTTTTCTCAAATTATAAAACATTGTTTTCTACAACTTCATATTTTTAAAAACGTCTCGAAGAAGAAAGAAAAGTTTTTTTGTAATTTGTAAATTTTAATAAAGAAATACCTGAGGAAGTAATTGAATTTACATAGCATTTTCAAATGTATATTAAAATTTTACAGTTACTTAATGAATATATTAATTTAAATTTAATATTTCCCCTTCCAACACACACACACACACACACACACACACACACACACTTCTCTTCACAGATCTTAAATATTTTTAATACATTGAAGAAGAATGCATTATATCATGTATATGTAATGAAATTATGTTTTCAGTATTTTTGCTGTGCTTAACATCCGCATATGCGGTATCAGGTAAGAATTTATATCTATTTTCTTATTTCTATTTATTTTTCTTATTTTATAAAATATTAAAAAAAACATTTACAAATTGATATAGGCAAATTGTATTCTATTCTAAATATTTAATAATGTTACATTAATAATAGTAAAGTCATTTCTTCAGTAAAATTAAATTATTTCCACGTATCTATTAATTCGCTGTATCGTGGATCATAAATGATAATAATTCAATGCACACTTTAATGATTTATTAAATGTAAAATTATTTAGACGTCTTTCTCAAAATTACAGATTATTATATTTAAAAATCGATAAAACGATACTTGCTTCAATTAACAAATAAGTAATAAAATAATACAAACAGAATACAATTAATAATATAGACATAAAATGACAGATAAATAATTTACGACAATTCGATATATTTCAGTACACTTTCCTGCTGAAAAAACACTGATTTACAATTACTATGCCGACGTAAAAGCTGGGACTGTCGAGCCAGCGCAATATGTCTCCCAGTTCGCTCTTACTGGGCAACTTCATGTAAAGAAGGATACCAGTGATCCGACTTTAAATAATGCTTATTACATCAAATTAAACAATTTAAAGTATGGCATGTACAATGGCATGGTTGTACATCACCAACCGGTCAAAGTTCTTCACGAACTCGGAGAAGCCGCACAGCAAATTCAAGAACCGTTCGTGATCGTTTATGATGAATCTAGCAAGGTAATGTCCGAATTCTTAAGGCGACTTTAACATAAAAATCGTTCATGAAAGACGAGTGACTCGATTGAACATTTGATTTCAGCTCCAGGGCATCAAAATGCCAGAAACCGAGAGCGGTTGGTCAAGGAACATCAAGCAAGGTATCGCCTCGATGCTGCAATTGGATCTGGCTCACATCCAGATGCAAACCCCATTGAAGCCGCATGGTTTCATCACGCATGAGGTAGGTAACGACTGATGGGAACATCCAGCAAAAGCGTGTCTTTCAAAATGTTCTCTTTGGTTGTTACCACTAGAACACCATCCACGGTACCTGTCAAGTCGCCTATGATGTCCACCTGAAAAACTCGACGAATTCAGAGAACACCAACGTCTTCGTAGTCACGAAAATGCACGATTTACGAAACTGCAGTCATTTCGTTCAGCGTGCCTTCGATTACTTCGAATGTGAGAAGTGTCATATGGAGTCTGTGGTAAATTCCTATCACTCTGTCTTGACAACTTTGTCTATTAAACATTTATTTAAATTCTAGTTGAACTGAATTATTATTAATTTATTTTTCTTTTAAATTTTAGGATGACATAACTACTTTCGCCAGAAGAGTCTTCGAGATCAAACGGCAGGATAATGAAATCTTCGTCGAACGTCTAGTTGCTCACTCAACTATTAATTATTTCCCTTATAATAGTCGATCTGAATCTCACTACCTCTTGACCAAGTAATTATATCAATAATCATTGTACTGTATAATTGTATTGTACGCCAATATGATCCTATTAATTTTATTTATTATTTCAGCACTACTTTGGACCTACATTCCATAGTACCAACGACAGAAGTTCCTGTACTGGCTGTTCAGAACGTGCCTATTATTCGCGATATTACTTTCAACAAGCCGTTGGGAAATTACGCTCTCCATGCTGCCGAAGATCTTACTCATGGTCGACATATTGTGAAATTGGATACGCTTATCCCTAAACTTAAAAAGATGTTGGTCGAAGCTGCTGACTATCTTGAAGAAGATCACTTGGAGGCCAAAGAACCCGAATGGAAACACGGGCAAACCATCAATAGACTACAGCACACTATGAGCTATATGGATCTAGGTTCACTGGAGCAAGTTTACAACGCTATTCAGGATTCGAAGACGCCCAAGGAAGACACGATGAGGTGAGTTATTTGCAATTATCTCTTATCCTATGGAGTCAATTATAGAAATTCAATTTAATACTAAAAGATAATGATTAATCACTTATTTTAAGTATAAGTAATTAATCACTATTTTTCACACAGTATTAAATTTCTGTAAGGTAGCGTTAGAATTAAAAAAATAATTTGTTCTAATTTTCTTTTGAAAAAATTTAATTTGCACAATTTTGTCTGGTGCGACGAAATAAAACGATAACTATGATTTTAAAGGAACATCTTCTTGCGAATGATTCCAACCGTGGGCACGACCGCCGCCTGCCACTTCGTACGCAACGTCGTTCGTAAGCACAAAGTGAGCGATAATACTGCCGTCGATATGTTGAGGAAATTGCCGATGCATGTCAAAGTACCGTCTGAGAGATTGCTTCTGGAAATGGAAGACCTGTTGAAATTAGGTAGCACTGTGTCACCGCAAGTTAGAAAAGCCAGCATCCTTTGTTTCTCTATTTTGATTCGTAAGACGTTCATGCATCAGCAGAGTGACATCATCAACCCTCTTCTCGAAAGATATCTTCACCGTTTCTTCGATCATGTCAAGAGTAAGCATTGTATTAAACATCAAAAATACGTAGCAAAAAATGTTACATGCTTAAGTACAAATATTTATTTAAAATGAATTTTTATCAACCGCATGATCTAATCTATATATATATTTCTACTCTAACTCTTTTATTTAATTAAATTATTTCTAATCTTTTGGTACCACACTACGGGAATAACACGCTTAAGTATGCAATACCAATTGCTTAAATCACTTTTATAAAAATGAACATATTAAAAAAAAAATATTTTTTTGAAACGTCAGATATTAAGGAACATAACAGTATCGAGAAAATGTATGTACCTTTATTCATAAAAAAAGTTATAAAAAAAAGCAATGGAAAAAGCATTGGAAAAGTATTAGAAAAAAAAAGCAGAATATCATACCCAGAGTAGCACCGAAGAGTTAATAATGTATACATTGATCACAGAATTCTTTTCACAAATGTTTCAGACGAGCAATCATACGAGATGAAAGTGATATATCTTATGGCAATGAGAAACGTGCAAGTGGGTAACATCGAGAAGCTCTTGGAGCCAATCATCCGTGGTGAAGTTATGATATCCGAATACCCATATCATATTCGCGCTCAAGCAATCTGGGCCATTAAGAAGGCAGTCTCCGATAGAGTCGAGTATACTCACAATCTGCTCTGGCCTATTCTCGCTGATGTCACTCAACCGTTATCTATCAGGATTGTCGCCTATGAAACTTTAATGAGCCAGATGCCGGACATGCAACGTATCATGAATATCTATTGGCTCATGACACAGGAGCCGAACAATCATCTGTACAACTATCACTTGACTACTCTGAAAGGTCTCGCTAATTCCGTGGATCCTTGCCTCACGCCAATTCGTGAAATGGCTAGGAAGGTTTTACGCTTCACAAGGATCAGACCGGTTACCACTCAACTATCATCTAAACAATTCGTCGACTATACAGATCCTATGTATGAATTTGGTGAATCCTGGAATACCGCATGGATTCTCGAAGAATCGACCGGTACGCCCTACGCTGGATACTTTGAATATCACAATTCACTCGCTCGTAAACCTACCAATAGAATGGGTGTAAGTAATAATGTACCAAATCATCATAAACTTTATAACATATGAAGCTTTATAATACATAAAAGATTAACACGTCTCGAAAAGTATAGAAATTAAAAAACATATTGCATAGTTTATCGATTTCATATATATATTTTTACCAAATTTAAAATATAATATGCGAACAACATATATTAGATTTATACAAATTTTCTTCAGATCTACTGGAGCTCCCATGGCTTGGACGAGATCATGAAAGTGGTCAAGAAGGAATTAATTGGCACCTCCGTAAACAATCTCACCAACAAGAACGTGCAAAACATCTTGATTCGTGCCGCACAGGACATGCCGATGAAGAAACCTGTTCACTTGGATATCTGCATCACGCTGAACGGTCTTGTTGTCCTTTTCAATCACTATGATCAGAACACCTTCAAGAATATGTTCGACGACGCATACCAAGCGCTGAAGCAAACAGTGGTTGGTAATATCCAGGAAATCTTATACGACACCCTTTACGAGGTGCAAGTGCCTACCGACATGGGCCTGCAGGGAGTTTTCAATACCAAGATGCCTCAGCTGTGGTCGTTCAAGTTCAACAACGTTCAAAACGAACTAAAGAAGCCGTCAATGAACTTGAAGCTTGATGTCGACACTCGCATCTGGAGGCATGGTGAATATGTCATGTCGATTTACAACCCGATTGTCGACGTTTGGCACTCAGTTCGTCGCGCTACTGTCCAAGATATTATCTTGCCTATGCAAATGAGCATCGGTTATAATCACGAGGCGAAGAGTCTCAAAATCACCTTGCCGAGACTACCTGTCACTAAACAGTCAATCACCGGAATACGATCCTACTCGAAGAACTTGGTAACCATCACCGAAGACGAGCAAGATGTTCTCAAGACCTGCTGTGCTGATTGTCTTCATCACACGGTCGTCACTACCGGCGAGAAGAAGAATCGTCACGTCACCATGGATTCTAAAGACGTAGGTCTTAAATACAGCATGTCAGTCTTCGATTGCGAAAATGAGATCACTCAGATGACTAATGCCGAGGAATGGCAGCGTGTATTCTCCGCGGAACACAAGAACACTTGGTAAACAATAGATTAGAGTACAATATAATCTAATTAAGTTGATGCAATAATCTAATTGAATCGATACATGTCGCTGCTGATAGCAACAAGTCCCTTTTTTGAAAAAATATTTTTAAAAAAACATAATTTACAGTTAAATCTAAGTTTTGATTATCGATGCAACTTTCAAATAAAAAAAATATTATATTGCAATTTGTTCATTAGGAACTCAAAGCTTCTCCAATACTACATGGGTATTCGTCAAAGAATGATGAATGAGTACGCTCTACCGAAAATGGGTAACTGTGGAACACTGTTGAAGATGGAGCCTAGCATTGTTTATCCTACGTCGCATGTGAGCAGCCAAAAATACAGATTTGAAAGAAAAGCGGCCAAAAATAAATTTGAAAAAAAAATTTGACGTTTTTATTTATTTTTTCTTTTTTCAGGTCGATTTGAACATACGAATCAATGTGGAGGATGTTGATCACATTCATGAAAAGATTTACACTCTTAGCAGCAACAAGATCAATGTACGTGCTACCCTCGACGCTAAAGCAGCTTCCACAAATGAATCCATTCGTTCGTGGGACATGAACGTGAACGTTGATTTGTCTCCGGGACACCTAGTGAACAATTTCAAAATTCAGATGACGAGAGAGACTCCAGGAGAAAAGAATTTGAAGGTACGTCTAACTTATCTTAAGTTAATTGTCTTAATTCTAAAACAGATTTATTTATTAGAAATTACGAATAAATAAAACGCTCAATAAAGTAACACTAGCGATTATGAATGAACTTTTTGCTGGTACTTTTAGATTTGCTTAGATGCTCAGAAAAACTATCCAGTCGTCGAAACGGATCCCTTAAAGATCGACACCACTAAAGAAGAGACCAACAACAAGATTTCCATTACAGCAGGATTTACAGATGACGATAAGTGTGTTCGTGACGATATGATGATTGTGATGACTCTCAAAGGCGAGATGACAGAAGAACAAAAGAGGCAAATGACGCACAATAATATGCATGGTGCTTGCGTTAAAGACACCCAAAACCTGCAATTCCAGAACAAGCTGAGCCATATTCCCAAAACTATGAACTGCGTTCGTGAAACCTTACACTACACGACTCTGAAGAAATATACCATTAATACAACGTACAAAAAGGTAAGAGAAGATGAATTACTCATAACACAATTTCCTTCTAATAATATAAAAATATAATAATACAAAAAGAACTTAAGAATATCTTATATAAAACATTTATAATTGGCTCTTTAATTCTTTAAACGTCTCTTAAATATGTTTCTTAAAGTAATTTGTTATATGCTAGTAAATATTATATATAGAGAATAACATAAACATGGAAAAGACTGATAATCAATATTATCAATCAAATAGATGTTCTCAATCAAAGGAAAAAAATGTGATTCTCTTTCAGGTGCCTGTACAGATACTCTCGTATCTTGCTATGATTGAAGATTACATTCGCGCATCGCATTTATCGTACGTAAGGTATCTCGTAGATCGTGTTGAAAGCGGTAACGCGAAGATTATGATTGAGTACTCCTCCGATCTGAGTCATGTCAATACAACCATCGTTACTCCGGTTAACGGATATGAATACGTTCAAGTTCCCTTGCAGCAACATCTCTTCGAGGGCATGGTTGTGGACAGACCTGTGTCGCATCCACAATGGCACTCCCTCATGGACAATACTCGTTTCTCTGTAGGTGTTGTTCATAAGCTGATGCAAGGGCAGACTAGTAAGTCATTCTTCTCGACTAAATTTTTTTTTTTCTTATGTGATTATCATAGTAAAATTTTCAGTTAACAATGAAATAATGTGATTCCTCTAATAAAAAAAATTCTTATATCTTATAATATTTTAAAGAATTTATTTTTATTTATCATATTTCAAATTTATAAAGATTTCTGAAAAATACCTTAAGATTTTTCAGATTGTATCAGAAATTGTAGGATGGAAAAATCTTATAGACTTAGAATATTTCAGAATTTACATATGAAAAATACTAGAAAAGATTATACATTATATTTTCTAGTATTAAATTTCTGTACCGAAAATTGAAGCAATAATTTTATTAAATTATCTTTTTCTCGCAGAGATCTGCACTGTTTATCCACAAGCATTAGTCACTTTGGACGAGGGTGTGATTCCATTCGTAGTTTTCGATAAATGGACCCTTGTATCCGCTGACCACATTGACTGGACATATGCTGTTTTCGTGAAATCCGTGCAAGGTACCAAATTAGCCATAAAGATGTATGTTGCCGATCATGAAATGGAGATTGTACCAAACGAGTTTAATACCGTCGTTACGGTTGATGGCAATGTAATCAACCAGCATGAGAAGGGAGTTGTAATACCAAAAGACGAACCAAAGTCTTACGCGTTAAAGTAAGTGCGACAATTAATCGATCAGAATTTAATATAGAATTTAAGAGAAATTGGTCATATTAAAATAAATACAACTTTCGCTTGCAGACTTACCGAGAACTATGGGCATCTTGTGATCCAATCTCAACGCGTACCAATACTGATGATGTGGACCCCCGACAGCGTGTCCGTGATACTGGATACTACTTTGCAAGGTCATGTGACCGGCGTGTGCGGACACATGGACGGCACGCATAAAGAGAAACTTCCCAAGATTTACACCGTTATGAATCTTTAATTATATAATAATAATACAATTTGAATTAAAAAAATAGAATTTTTCTCAAATTTAAGTCCAAATACTGAGTACTGTTTTAAATAATATAAATAAATTTAGAGCACAATTTTTATTATTTTATTTTTTAATAATACTAACAAAATATAGTGATGATAGCGTAGGAAAGAAAGAGAAGCAACACACAATAAACTTTTAATTTGTACAATTATTTATATTAATTTAATTACCTCTTCAATTCTCCCCCCTTTTGAAAGTTATACTTAAGAAACGTTAGTGACAGCAAGTTATGATTGTCATTATCGCATTTTTCTAAAGGTCAGTATTTATATTTTTCAGGGTTGGGTAAGTTAATGTTTTTTTTAAACTAAATTAAATTAAAGTTGGTTTATAAAATTAATAAAATTAAGTTAAAAGTTGAAGAAATAAAGAATTAACTTAATCAAAGTTAAGTTAAGATCGAATTAACTTAAGTTTAAAAAAAAGATAATTTTGAAAAAAATTATTTTTAAGATCAGAATTTCCTAATTTTTCTTAAAATGAAATTACTTTAAATAACACGTACAAATATAGATTATTAGGTAAATTTAATTTTATAGTCACATGTAAGTTACTTATATATAATAAGAGTCACACCATATAATTTTATTAAATTTTCGGCGTTTTAGAAAAAATCTTGCGAGAGAGAAGGGTATATGTTTGCGCTATTTCTCTTTCTTTAACCTGTATCTAACTTTCTTTAACTTCTGAAACGACTGCTCATGCATGTTTACGACTACATCGACTAGATATTTGTTACAAAAAATATACGTAAAAATTAAAAAAAAAAGGGTGGATATGCATACTGTTCTACAACAATTCTTCATTTAAGGCTCATTTCATATTTATATTGCTGAAATATAACGTTTATGGTACCTACAATTAGTGCGATTAAAATATAAACAGGAATTGATAAAACCTAGCGAGTCAATAAAATGATGTATGGTGCAACTCTTATTATAATTTAATAATAAACTTTAATTTACTAACTTTTTCTAAATTAATTCTCTAATGTTTGATTTTAAAAGAAAAAAGATATTAGCATTAAGAGAGATAAAAAAATTTTTAATTTAAAGAAGTTAATAAATTATAGTTTAAAAGCAACTAAATTAAGTTAAAAATTAATGTATTTAAAATTAATTAAGTTAAGTTAAAAGTTATTAACTTTTTAACTTCTTTTTAACGTTTTAACTAGTTACTATCCAACCCTGATATTTTTTATTTTAAATATGTCGTAATAGTTATTTTACCGAGCCATGATCGACACGTAAATAATTTCTGGAACATAGAATTTGCAATAATAGTAGTGTCTTAAATTAATTTATTAACTGAAAAATTAAATAATGATTAATGAGATATTTAGTACTTTTAGCCAAAGCTTTAGCACAAATTGTTTCACGATATTAAGAAAATTTGCATGTATCTTTATATAAAGAACATATATTTGATCAACCTTTATTTATATATGAATTATTAAAAAGAATAATGAAAATGGAGGACATAACGTTGGAATATAATTAAAAATATCCCATGCGAATAATTACTAATTACGTTTAAAAGAACCATGTAAGTAATACAGGATTGTGCCCGAGATGCCACAAAGCAAAACGCGAAATGTACGGCGATACCTGTTTATCAAAATTATGTAAAATACGAATAACCGAATAAATCGTGAATATTTTTCATACGTAATAATTGGGTATTCGAACGGCGCCCAGCGAACAGCGAGGGAAGGGTCACGCGGCGAAAAAGTGGGGGAGAGTGTCGCGCGGCGCAGTGGTTAACTACGTCATCACTTCGGCATTCGCTCGGCGATCTCGGAGGGAGACGGACGTGTTTTACGAGTCGCTCCGCGTGTCGCATTAATAAATGAAAATTAGACATCTACGAACGCGAATAACGTAAGATTTTTGGTTTATTTCTTAGATTCATTACACACATACACAGCTTATGAATATTTTAGATATTTTATGTGTTCTTACATACGTACGATATAAAAATGAGATTCTTATTGTTAGATATTCCAAACAGTGGCTTCACTTTGAATCGTATAATTCTGTCATTTTCGTGTTACTCCGCATTCTTAATACGGAAAAAGTAACAGATAAATTATATATTTAAATTACATATCTCTCTAAATGTATGTATGATATCACATTAAACGACTCGCGCCGCTAAAACTAGACATATATAAGAAATTGTTTTCGGAGAACATTAAAAATATAAAGAATATGTTATTTTATTACTTCGTAATATATTAATTCGTTAATATTTGGATAATTAGACGGTTGGCGCGCGACCTTGGGGTGGGGATGGCACGGGGTGGCACGGAGCGGCGCGTCACATTTACGCGTAGTTATCGCGCAGTCTTTCCCTTACCGACATTCGTACAAGTAGGTAGTCGTGTCGCGTGCGGCACATTACTCTCTTTTCCACATTACTTTTTCGAATGATAACGAATCTATTAGTAGAGCGCCCGTCCTTCTCGCTCTATTTAGCTTGTAAATACAAGCGAGTAATAGAGCGAAAAGGACGGTCGCTCTCTTTCTCGCTGTCTCGCTTGCTCTCGCGCAGCGGCGATGTCGGCCGACTCGGTGCCAGTAGGTGTTTGCTGGGTGGATATAGAAACGGTGGGGCTGATTTTCTGTTGTGCCGGGGACTAAATGTGCATCACTGAACGTACCCTCGACACCCTCGTCGTTGATTTATTTGAAAATGAACGAACCGCAGTCGGTTCGTCGCGTCGCGCGTTGCTTCGGGAGTGTCGTTCAAGTATCGGACTCAAGTTATAGTCCGCGCGCGATTAGTATATTATTCGCGAATGTTTTACGCGAGTGTCTTGTGCAAGATATCAACCACATTCTGAGAGGAGGAGGAGGTCTGGGAGAGACATCGGGCACCGGTGGAGCAACTTTGCAGTAAATATTATTTTTTACTTGTATAAAATTAACTTTTTTTTGCTTGTAAATGTATGAATGCTATTGTAATTGAAATTTCTTCAATTTACAGAATGTCCGTGGTTATGGCCATCCCTAGGTTTGCATATAATTTATCAAAATACATCCTAGGATTGGGTTAGAGCAGGAGAACGGACGCTAAGTGCAAACTAATGTAACTCATTGTGATGTTAAATTGTTAAAAACGTTATTATTGTCATCGCGTTCAAAATACAAATTTCGATGTCTCCCTGCGTTGGCGATGATTTTTAAACAATTTTATTTTACAATGATTTAAAAATAATTATTTTTAAATCATTGTTAAATAAAATGATATAAATATTATTATTGTTAATTATAAATCATTGTCAAGAATAATAAATTATAAATTATTTCCAATAATCATACATTATTGTTAATAATCATAATTATTGTCAATGATTATAAATTATTCTCAATGACTATAAATTATTCTCAACGACTATAAATTATTGTCAACAATTATAAATTATTGTCAACAATTATAAATTATTGTCAACAATTATAAATTATTGTCAACAATTATAAATTATTGTCAATAATTATAAATTATAGTCAATAACTATAAATTATAGTCAATAACTATAAATTATTCTCAATGACTATAAATTATTGTCAATAATTATAAATTATTGTCAATGACTATAAATTATTGTCAATAATTATAAATTATTGTCAACGACTATAAATTATTCTCAACGACTATAAATTATTCTCAACGACTATAAATTATTGTCAATAATTATAAATTATTGTCAATAATTATAAATTATTGTCAATAATTATAAATTATTGTCAATAATTATAAATTATTGTCAATAATCATAAAAATAAACTATTTTCATTTAATTTCGGTATATACTGTACGATACAAACGACTGTCAAGTTGCCTCCGTGGCGCAATCGGCTAGCGCGTTCGGCTGTTAACCGAAAGGTTGGTGGTTCGAGCCCACCCGGGGGCGTTATTTTTTTTTCATCGTAAACATTAGTAATTTATCCTTGTGATATTTTGGTCGATAACCTTATTTGTAAAATCGAAATAAATAATGAACTCTTATCAAGTAACATGTAATTAAAATTGGCAATAAAAAAATTTTAATTAGAATTTTACAAGGTTCCAGCAATTGGATTATGTATATAATTTACACAGGTAGTAATTACAATAATCGCAAAACAATATGACGCGCTTGTTTGTCATAGTATATAATGACATTATTTATGTTTATATATTATTTTCACATTTGCAAATGTATTCTTACAATTAATATTTAAAATTGCCGCGCGAAGTTACGATTGCCAACATCGAAGATCGTGGCGCTTGTGTAGCTTTCCAAGTTCCCAGATCCAATTACCAAGAACCAGGAACTCCATTACTCCATTTTCCTCTTATCGATTCCACGCGAGAAGAAAACTGAATATTTCAACCGGAGTCACGATTTATTACGTAAGAATCAATTGTTTTTATTATAAGCACTAGCGATTATTATCAATTTTCATTTAATTATATATTCGTATGACATAAAGAGAGGAACACTGAGATTAGATCGGCGAACAAAAGAATTTAGTTTCACCGGTTGTGATACACTCATTATCGCTTCATTTAGGAAATATAAAATAATAGATGATTACGCAGTGTCATAATTGAAAAATCTTTAATACATTTATTATTGTTATTTCCTTCTCTTTCCTTTTATTTCTTTGTTAAAGATATGCGTATTTCAAATATATTTTTCTCAATATTTTAGGTTAGAATAGTATCATGGTTATAAGGAATTTATTATGATAATATATGACAAATTTCATCATCTCATATTATATAATAATATTTTATGTTTTGTAGGTAGCATACATTTGATCATGGCAGCACAATTTTTTAATCGATTGGGTCAACTCGGCCTAGGCGTAGCACTGACCGGTGGTGTTATTAACTCTGCATTATACAATGGTATGATATCTTCTATCTCTATATGATAATCAGTTATGTCATTTTCTTAAGTTAATATATAATTTTCTTAATTATTAGTTTGTAATTTCCTTAATTAATATACTAATATATTTTTTAGTTGACGGCGGTCATAGAGCAGTTATATTTGATAGATTTGCGGGTATAAAAAATACTGTGACGGGAGAAGGGACACACTTCTTTATTCCTTGGGTGCAAAAACCAATTATTTTTGATATTCGTTCACGTCCAAGGAATGTTGCTGTTATTACTGGGAGCAAAGATTTGCAGAATGTAAATATCACTCTTCGTATTCTCTTCAGGCCTGTGCCAGATTCGTTGCCTAAGATATACACGATACTTGGTATTGACTATGAAGAAAGAGTATTACCTTCTATTACCACTGAAGTGTTGAAAGCTGTTGTCGCACAATTTGATGCTGGTGAACTAATTACACAAAGAGAAATTGTGTCTCAAAAGGTCAGCGAAGATTTAACAGAAAGAGCTGCACAGTTTGGACTTATTTTGGATGATATTTCTCTTGTAAGTATAATTACATTTATTGTCAGATAACAAAAAAGTTTTATTATTTTTGCAGAATTACAAAATTTAATGTATGTGGCACAAAAGATTTGACAAATTACATTACAATATTAATAATACTAAAATTAAGATTATATAGAGAATCTGTTTATCTATTTACATATTGAAAATTGGAAAGAAGATGCCATAACATTGTGAAAATTGACCCAGAAATAAGCATTTCTATCTCGGTTAATCATTCTTGTATGCTGAATTTAAACTTAAAACAAAGACTGTGCAAACGACTTAAAGGTATGCTAGCTTATGGAGAAGGCACAGTCTTTCAGTTTAAATAGCATACAAGCATGAATAACTAAGCTTGGAGTCATTACGTTTATAATGTTCTCATCGTCTATTACTAGATATTAGCGTTTTCATTAAAATTTCCTGACAATTTTATGAATAAACAACCATTAACAAGATGTGGACGGGAGAACTAATCAACATTTGACTAGTTAACATGTTAACTTTCTAATATCGGTACTCTTGACAATTGTTACTCCGATATTCATGACTATGTTTATGATTATTTTATGTGAATATTAAGTTTATACTGAAGAGGATCCAAATTAGGATCGAAACGTATATTTATCTTTTATAATAAAATATATTTTATAATATAATTACACACTTACCTCTGTTGGTTCTCGAAGGCTTCTCTTTAACGTTTTGATTTACTCATTAGAGTCTTTACTTGAATTATTTGTTTAAGCTTGGAGTACTCATTTTTAGATTAATTTTGACATTGTTATGGCACTTTCTTTCTAATTTTCTATATAGAAATAAACTCTACAGTGCGTCTTGTTTTTAATGTCACTGATATTTATAACACAATCTATCAAGCCTTTGTTATCACATATATTAAACTTTGTAATTTTGGAAAAACAAAACCTTTTTTGGTCACTGATATATATATTGTATTATGACAAAGAAAAAATATGAATAATATGTGCAATCAATACATAAATTATCATTATTTAAAAAAAATTCTTTTAGACACATTTAACATTTGGTAAAGAATTTACCCAGGCGGTAGAATTAAAACAAGTGGCGCAACAAGACGCGGAGAAAGCCCGTTTCTTAGTAGAAAAGGCTGAACAGCAGAAGAAAGCGGCTATTATTAGTGCTGAGGGTGATGCCCAAGCCGCGAGTTTACTAGCAAAGTCTCTAGCTGAGGCAGGAGAAGGTTTGGTTGAACTCAGAAAGATCGAAGCCGCGGAAGATATCGCGCACAATTTATCCAAATCTCGTCAAGTAGCATATTTACCTTCAGGTTTAAATGTGTTGCTTAATTTACCGCAGTAAAATAAACGAATTGTTACATGTTTCTACATGAATTGTGCATTTATATCATGAGAAGTTTATCGCTGTAACAGAGTGAGAGAGAGTGTAAAAAAGAATATAGTCTATATGATAAAAACTTCCCTGAAGGCTGCATTGCAGGAATATATAGTATTTTGTAACATTTAAATAGTTGATGAATTTACGCCATTTTATAAATATATTACATCCTACCATACCGTTTAGTTGCTAAAAACTCTAGTGTTACATAATTATTATTTATTAACATTAATGTAGTCTTATATCTTTTAATATCTGCAACTTGTAGATTTGAAAAATTAAAAGAAATATCCATATATTGATGGATATAGTTCTTCTATATCATACATATATTTAAAAGAGAAGTAGCTTTTCAGAAAATCATTAATTTTTTCTCATAATATCTTTAGTTTTTCATATAACAAGTATATACAATTGAAAGGAAAACGAAAAATTCATTTATCGCGTATACACTCTAGGCTCATATTGAAATTGAAATTATAATTATTTAATGAGTCAACCAAATTAAATTTATTCCATAATTTAAGTTTATTCTTAACGTATCATCATGTGAATAATCTTATTTTGCTATTCTTTTATTCGATAATTTTTTTTTTAAATATCTGATAAAACAAAAAATCAAGTTAACGAATCTAATTTCGCACTCAGAAGTGTCGACATATACTTTTTAAATCCGCGATAACGAAAGGTCTCGGATCGGTAGATGATCCGACCTGTTCGTTCCGGACGATCCCTTCGAGCGAACCATCCGATGGATCGCCATGATCAATCAGGAAGTCGAAATTGGTGGAAGATTATCTCGGTCGGGGTGCTCGCGTCTCGCCTCTGTCGGCACAAGCTGTTAATAAAGAAAACAATCCATCATAATTTGGTGATCGTTGCGGGGTGCCTTTAGCATGGTGGTCCACTGTAAAAATGTGTAAAATATACACGATGATGCCGGTTGCACTTACACTTGTTTCGGTTACCGGTTATTAATGTCCGGATAGATTTATTGCGTGTCTTACAAGCGAATAATTAACAGATCGATTCATTTTTTTTAAATATCGGATATTGTAGGATATTTTAACGTTTATTTTCTAAAATTCTTTTTTAAAAAAAATTATACTAATATTATTAAATTGCTCCAATATATAATTTGCAAATTTTTGTTTGCTTTGGTGTTAAAGTTCCAGGGAAATCTAGCAATCCTAGCTTAGCGCAATATTGATTCAAAAATGAATCCCACCTTCCTAATTCTCAAAGATGCTGAACACTGTATCATCACGCAGTACGCATCGTTTGTTTCACGGTTGTGCTGTACGATAATAATATAATATAATTTCCGCGAATAGAGAGAGGCATAAGTGAGAAAGAGAGAGAGAGAGAAAGACAGAAGGAAGCACCAAGGAGGGTTCGCGGTGGCAGCAGCACGGGGCGAGAGCAGATTAGCGTGAATAATGAAGACACGACCCCGTGAAAGCCTAAGCGGGTCTCCTTAAGTCTGTTCCTTCGAGTAGAAGCCGAAGCTGGAAAGGGAGGATGCTGAGGAAGAACGGGAGGAAGGTGGAGCGGACAGAAAGGAGGTAGAAGCAGTTAATTACTCCTCCCATCCACGGGATAACGACTTCCCCTTATTTGTCGAGAGGCGCAAACAGCCAACCCTCTGCAAAATCCCTTGCCAAGACGCTTTCTCCAGTGTATATGCGTACATTTGACTTCATATATACATATATACGTGTATCACGCCATGTATATATGTATATCTATATACGCGCACATAGATAGACAGGACCAAGGACCACCCGGTCCATCTCGGAATACCTATTTCGTATACATCCTCGATCGATCGGTCAGAATTTCGCGAGAGGATAATCTTGCGTTAAATCGAAGATGTAAACCTTAGCCCAAGATATTGAATTTAGGGAAATAGTAAGATGATCGGAATATGAGACGTTTTTATCCGAAAGACCTTTAAAAGAACTATAAGATCTAAACAAAGTAATTATCTAAAATGATAATTAAGAAGTTGTCGCGTTATCTAGTGAATTTCTCGAGTCCAACATTTTAAGTGAGACAGGTTTATCTTAATCTCCTATGTGGACTAGGTAGATCTATATTGATTCGCTCAATTATAAAGCTCTGTCAGAAATATCTGTTAGAATAATAATTCAATTTTTTTTATGTTATACATCTAAATTTGGATTATTCTTATTAAAATATACTTAGGCCCTTATTCGGTAACTTTTAACGGTAGTGTTGGTACATTACTCTCTAAATTCTTTGATGTGGAATTTCACTCTAAAGACTAAAAATTAAGTCAATCTCGCAAAAGAATAGCTTAATTTTTAATCTTTAAGAATGAGATTCAAAGAATTTTAAAGAATACGTTGCGCAGCTTTTTTTGTCATATATAAAATAATAAAACTTTTGCAACGACACTATTGTAACGATACTATTGTCAAGAATTATAAAATAATGGCCCTAGTATTCATTCTTTTTTATACTTTTTGTTGTTTTATTATAATTAATTATGTCATTTTGATTCCTTGAAATTAATTAGTGCCTTTTAAGTAACATAAATTAAATGGTTCCTACAGACCCAACGTCAGTAGCTGTGTTACAGATTTTAACGCAGCTCCAAAGAGTTAATATTCTTTTGCGCAGATTTATCTTCAAGCGAGATATATTCTCAATTAAATTCGTACGAACGATACATAAAATCATTGTTAACCGCCATCGTTGTCCCTTCGCCAAGTCGAAGGGCCATCGACAGCTATGGGGTGATGTGGTATAACACATGTTACAGGATCGAGCCACGAAACATGCAACGAAACAAATGTTATGTACGCCCGAATACACGTACGGGATGCGAAGGAAGCGGGAGAAAGAGAAAGAGAGAGACTAATTACGAAAGAAATCATAATAGGCACACATGCACCGCGGGCTGTCGGGCTAACGATCGGGCTTCCTCCGCCACATCTGCACCTGTTACTCGGATCCTATGGTCGCGCTGATGCACGCGAGCTGCATATGCCGATGGCCTTCCTCAGAGACAAAACGCCTAAGGCTTATTACCTCTCGTCGGAGTCCCCATAGATCTCGACTCGAGAAGGGTGAAATTATGTCCTCTAGAAATTCACTGCTTGCAACAAATTTTCTACGTCTTAACGATTCGCAGAAGGAAAAAAACAGGCGAAGAGGAATAGAAAGAAATTGACAGAAATTTATCCTGCGAAATTAAATTCTCCATCTTCAAAGTAAATTCTAAAATATTCTGGTTTCATTAATTAATTTTAACAATTTGTAAATTTTTTCTCTTTCTCTTTCTACCTGCATTAATATATACTCTCAGTTTCAACATTATAGCTGCACACAAACACGAAACGTAATCGCTCACGGCGATGCTCGAGTCGGAGACTCGAGCCCTACGTAAGGGACTAGCGCGATTAGTTATTAGACACGACTAGCTACATCATCGATATTAATGATACGAGCGGCGGGCTATAAAATTTCCATCGATTAGGTCCGCCGAGACGCAAACCGCGCCGCTTCGCCGGCTCAACTCGCGAGCGAGCGAGCGCGTTTCCTATCTCGAGTTCGTAATCGTAATTAACATCTCGACCGTTCCGTTTTACCGCGTTAGAGAGAAAGGGAAGTATCGCCGAGCTTGAGAAGTCGCTCACGCACGACGAGTCAGCGTAATAACGGCCGCTTTGAACTGACCACGACCACGAGAAACCAACGATAAATGGGGAGCGGTCCGGGGTCCACCACTGCTCGTTACAGAAATCTCGTTAATTAAGGTGGAAAATGCATGAGCGTAAAACTGCCGCCGGTCCTACCGTTGTGCCTAAAGGCAACGAACGAGCTTTTTGTCTTGATACGGTCCACGGGGCAATGCAGACTGTAGTCCTGTTGGTCCGCCCTTGCTGGCTGTCGCTGTTTTGCATTAACAGTCGACGATGAAATTGGATGAACCGCGATTTTAAACACTCGTGCTGACCGCCGCCGTCATCGCCGTCGTTTCGGCTCTTTTCATCCGACCGACGAGTCGTGCGTATGATTACGCACTTTGTTCACGGTTCTCGGGTAATCAACGCCGGATATTTACGTCCACGAGTTCCATCAGATTGCGCTTTTCATCGTAGCTCTATGATGAAACACGCGCAGCAAAGTATAAACGTCGTTATTATTAGAAATAAAATGTCGACAGAGAAGTCGTTTAAATAAGCATCAAATACTGACGTCGCGTCCTTAAATTGGTCGCGATTGGTTGCGTTTTGAGCAATTTGTCCAGCAAATCGTTTCGAAACTTGCACGTATCAGAGATTAGCATTCTTCTAATAAGATAAACTGCGAACAGTTTAACATCTTCGCTACAACCTTTTCAAGTTTGTCGAGAATAGTAAGAGCTAGTTGATGCGAAAATTGATTGCAACCATAACTGCTGCCGTCTATTTGTTAGAGTGGTTGCATGCGAGCAACAATTTGGAATTAGAATGCCCTTTTAAGTACTCATCCGTAAAATTTCCTCCCTTCCTCCACCTAGCACGAGAATTTTCTTCGGGCTCGAGGCGAGGAGGCCTGGCTGTAGCAATCATCGCCACCGGATGGCCGGGGTGTGAAGATATTACTCTAAAGTGTTTTAACCCGTCAAAGTAAGCGCGGGCCGTTCGCCTTCTGCAGTCGCAATTTTGGGAAGAGAGTCAGGTTTTTCCTTTTGTTCGCTCGCTCTCCCTCTTCCTTCCTCCCTTCATTCGAAACTTCGCACGCGAGGAATAATTTTCAATAAATACGCCGCGCGATCCGTCCTCGAACAGTCTTTTAGATACGATGGACTAGCCATACATTTGTAAAGTATGATATGAAAAAATCATCTTTCCTAAATTTTTCTTTTTTGCGCTTCGGAAAAGTTTCATATTTCTTCTCTAAAATCTCTGGAGTGGAATCCAACTCTAAAGAGTGAAATCTCACTCTTAAAAATTGACAATTGAGCTACTCCTTTTCAACACTGGCTCAATTGTCACTCTTTAAAATTATTAAATTTCCTCTTCAAAGATTTTAGAGAGATACGTATACATTTCTTAGCCAATGTTAAAAATGTGTCAGATGTAACTTGATTTCAGTCAATATTCAGATTTCAGAAAATATCTCTTTATCCTTGTCTGTGTCCAAGTATATTTGACGAAACTAATATTAACTTATTATATCGATGGTCATTTATGAGGCTGTGTGATAAGTTTACCTTGAATTTTTTTTTCTTCAGAATATAACAGGTTTCATATATTTTGTTACTCCTATCTGTGTCTATAACTTCTTTGAAAAAGCTTATATATATCTGCTTATCGTTAAGTCTGAACTATCGTTAGAATTAAACAATACGAGTATGTCAGATAAGTAAAAAGATAAGTAACGATCGAGTATCGCTTCACCTCCGTCACTTCGGTGGACGAGGCACACAGGTGAGAGCCCGAGGGGGCCACTCTCTTTCTCTCTTTGCTCAGCACTCAGCTCGCGATTGATTTAGATCGAGGGCAGTCCCGAACAGGCCCTATAATCACGTTGGCACGCCGGTGCATGTATGCACGCGAACGTAATCCCCGGGGGTACATTAGGATCCGGGAGGGGGACAGAGTTGCAGGAGGGATGTTCGGGTCTCCTGCACTCGTGATGCGCTGGATGATGTCCCTCGAATTTACTCTCAAGGTCAAAGAATGAGCTGTAAAGTGGATTCTTGGTAGAACCAATTAGATAGGAATGCAATCATATCGGATCATTCAATATTCAACATGATAAGCAGTAACTTAAATAATTAGGATTTAAAGTTTGAAAAGATGAAAAACGATAAAGAGGAAAATCGTAGTAAAACAATAACTACATTTAAGTTTTAGAAATCTTTAAAGTTGCAGAAAGGATGTTTGGGTCTCCTAACTGAGTTGATATCTCTCAAGGTCAAAAAATGATACAAAGTGGATTCTTGGTAAAATGAATTAGACACAAATGTGTTTACCATGTTGGATCGTTCGTTACCAGCGTTAAAATTCTGTATGCGCAACGATAATATAACAATACCAATATTATCGTTAAGAGTTATAGAATTTCAGATAAGTAGTGGCGTTTCTTCTATACCAGATAAATAGTGGCTTCTATACCAGAAGCAAGCACGGCTAAGGTTGTCTTCGTCTTTTGATCCTTGAAGATGAAAATAGTTTTAATTGTGGTATCTTCTGGTTGGATAACGAAGAACGTTTCAGATAAAATTAAAATGAAGTTAAAAGGATTTTTTAAATTTAATATAGTTTAAGGGGATGCTGGATCCAATTATTTCCACAATTAAGATTCTCATCCCCTTAAGATACTGTGAGTCATTATCGAAGGTCTAAGTCCGTTTTTTCAAAAGTGATTTGTCTCTATTGTCTGTAACACTTGATGATAGTAAAGATATCATTAAGAGGATCCTGGAGCCTCCTCCAGTATTACCGATAAAACTAACGTTTTTGATGTTTTTGTTCCTGTAGAATTTCTTCGTAGTAGTTTCACAGAATAAAAATTCCTTTTCCACAATTAAAATATATATGCTAATGTATTTGTCGCTGGTGTATTTTGTGTCCAAAGCTGGAAAAAATAAAAAATTACAGATTTCTTTATTCACATTTTACCTTTAGCGTTGGTCGCCATACTGAGATAAAAATAGATAAATTCTTAAAAAGCCGAAAATTCCGAAAAATAGCTAAATTCTAAGCTTACGAGAGTCAGTGCGATTAACAGAGCACAAGATATAATGTCATACAAAAATTGTTAAAAACATTAAAAAAGAAGCAAATCAGTTTTATTCATACTTGTACATTTCGATGCGATTTTAAGTCCTCTTTAGCAATATAGGTATTCATAGTCGATTCTTATTTCAAGACCGTCTTAAGTAATGTCTTAAAATACTAATGTGGCCCTCTGATTGGTACGTGACACCTCAAGACAGAATTTAAGACGGTCTTCTTCTTCCTATCCTCTGGTCGGCTTTCCGACTTCACATAAGAAGATCATAGTGCCAAAACGTTAAAGTTCCTATGAACCAGTTAGAGTCTCCTCGGGGAGCAGAGACTCGTAAAACGGTCTTGAATATAAGAACTGACTATATACCGGCCATAGTTCTGTAGATAGTCCTTTTCATATTATAGAGAAGCTCAAATGTTCATCAAGATAATTCTAAGTGATGTTATCTTGTTTTTTTTTTTGGAGAACAGAAAGAATCGTAATAAAAAAAACATTTAAATTAAATTAAATTTTGGAAATATTTCTTTCCATTTTTTAAATGGTATTTCAGCACCTCGTTTCGCGGTAATACAATTTACCGAACTTCACGTACCCTGTTTCACAGTAATATAAATTGTACGTCGTTAAAGTTAGATAGAAATTTGTGGCCGGAAAGTAGGATGACGCTCCCGTTAGGAAGCTCCCTTCCTCGCAAGTATCCTCAGGAAGTGCCGAGGTCATCGCGTGCAGACCTGTATGGGACGATCGCGAATTTCTATTGTCAACGACGTACAAGAAAGAGAGGTTCACGGCTACGGCGTACGCAGGGTCAGGTGATGACACTGGGTGTCACCGTTACCCGGCGATCACCTCGCAGCGCAAATATCGTGTGTATTCGCGAACGAAAGTGGAACGGCGACCGTGCAGAATTACTTCGACTAAAGGAAGAAAAGCTCGGAAGATCAGGAAATTTTTATGTTCTAAGTTATTGAAGGTTCTTGATTTTTCTCTCTCTCTCTCTCTCTTTATTTTAATTTAAAAATTCCCTCTAAAAAATCTTTCCTTTACAAAGAAAATGTTTTCGCGATAAATATTTACTTCCTTTCCAATTTTTATAATTTTAAAATGTTTTTTTAAAGGCGAAATTGTTAATAGAAATATTTATTTTACAGTCAATAAGAAATTTTCTTTTTTATTTTGTTTGAAAAATATACTGAGATGTGTTTTAAGCGCTCCTAAGAATTCTTGAGTTTTCTCTATTTCAATTTAGTACTTGGAAAATTTTCTTTAATTTAGTACTTGGAGAAATCTTTCCCTCACGTAGGGAACTCCGATATCTTCGAGACAAATGTTTACGTTCCCTAATTTCTGATGATTTTAAATTAATTTTCTTAAAGAAGAAGTTCTTAGTATAGAAATAATTATACGGTAAAATTTGCGAATTTTCATGCGCATTGTGCACGATCGCGGTGGACAACACGCACAATACGTGGAATACTCGCGTGACAAGAACGATCGACACATTTTATACGATGTTCGGCTAACGGTCGAGTTTCTTACTGCTGTTTCGTGAAGTATGCGCGACATTTTTATCTCATGCGTGATAACCGCTCGCCGTGGTCACCTTTTTTCTTTTTCTGCCTCGAACGAGTCATACGGGCTCATTTCTTCTTCCCATACCTTCAACCACCTTTCCGACGCTGTCACGCGACTCTGCTCAGGCAGAGAACCATTTTGCATTTGAGGACAATTAATTTCTCGAGATCTTCGCGAAGTTGCCCAGTTTCTTTGCTTCGCTCTCACTTTTTCTATAGATTTCTTGACTGAAAGATTGAATGATTTAGATAAAAACAGGCTAAGTGTTTCAAATGAAAATTTTATGTAAAATTCTATGTGAAAGGCAAGCATCTCACACACATAACACTTGCGTTTTATCGTGATTTAATCAGATTAAGATATTCATATTTCATGACTTAACGATTGCAATCTGTTTATCAGTACTTTCATTGAACGTTACTTGTGCTGATATTTGGTACCGCCATTTCCACGGCCTCGGTCTTGGTAACCGTCTCGACGACGACCTCATGACGAACATGACGACAGGTAAATGGCGTTCGCCCTGACCCTCGTGATCATTTAGCCAGCGGCTTCCAGGATCGGCGGCCGCGGAGGATGACGCCGTTGTACAAAAGCGGGGCAGCTCGGTTCCCACAGGAGCCGCTCTTCCGTGCTGCCTTGTACACGTACGTTAATTCGAGGGAGAGGTCGCGCGGGCTGGAGGGACACATCGCCTGCCGGAGGATCATCGCCGACATGGAAGGAGAGAGACCGGCAGGCAACATATGTGTAACGTGAGGGGCGTTTCGTGGCTGCGGTCCCGTCCGTCCGTTCGTCTGCGGCAAGGAGCCCGTAATTGCCACATCCTCAGATGCTGCCGTGGTGTGTATGCCCGGGTCGCGCGATGCATTGCGGCACCACCACCACCACCGTCGCCACCGTTGCCAAAATCGTCCCACCGTCGCATCCGATGCACCGACCAAGAGCGGCGGATCTGAGAATCAACTATCGTATATTTAAAAAAATGGACAAGCCAAGACGTCTTGATAATGTTATTAGAAAATGGTCGCAGGTCATCAATACTGATTCCTTTATCAACGATTACCTCTTTATTTGATAATACTCAAGCAGTATGACTTTCATATTTGCTCTAGATACCATCTTCGCTATCATATTTGAAGTTTGAACATGATTGCCATCAAGTTAACTCTTAAACACATCATTATGGGAACACTACACTGATGACATAGCCGACCTAATTCGAGTACTTTTAACTTTCGTAAAAATGAATACGCAATAAATACTCTTTTTCAATCAAAATGCTAGACATGATTAAGGAACGTCACCAAGCAAATGTATGCATTTTTATTGATAAAAAAGTTATAAACATTGGAAGAATATTGAAAGAGTCAAGTATGCCATATTGAAAAAGGGTTTAAAAATGTTCTTTACAGCTGTCAGTAGCTAACTCTCTTATAATGTGACAATCACAACTGTACTGAACTCCAAAATATTTTGTTATAATTTGTCTATCGAATCATACAATTTTAGTCTTAAAACAATATTTCCGGTTTATATACTTTATATACTTTTATACGAACGTACTTTACTTTTTACAAATTACTGCTTGCCCAGTTTACGTACCAGCGTGCAATGTGCAAAAACACGTGTTGAAAGCTACGACCAATTTATTCCCTAGCCGTCACCTATAGTATTTATAAGTCTCGCAGTTTTATGAAACGGGTCCTCTGTCCACTGTCGCGGCCGCGGCAAGCGCGTAGGTACAAGATGCAAAATACGCGTGTGCGTGTTCGCGCGACGCTTCCGTCACGCGACCTGCTGTGCGACCATCGCGCGTTCTCTCCCTCTCAACGAGCTTTTTTTTTCTTTCGTCTTCCTTTTCTCCGGGATTGCGAGGTCTGCGAGAGCCCTCGGCCCCCGGCCATCCGTCGTGGATTTTGATGGACGGTGACTCTCGCACGAGAGGACGAATTCCCGCGGATGCGGATCCGCAGGAAGGACGGATGCGCGCTGAGAAAATTGCCGCTTGGGGTAGAATTAATTTTCGACCGGTCTTCCTTCCCGCCCTCCACCCCTCGTTCTTGTGCGGCTTCTTTAGAATGTACCTCTGGGTGTTAATGTGTACGTCATTGTCGCAGAGAAGCGACTCTTTAACATCCAATAACTCTTTAATAAATCAACAGAAAATTTTGAGATCGCACTGCCAGAGGGTTAGTGATACCAATGAAGATTTCAGAGTTAATAAAGAGATCGCCGACTGTTAGACCTTCGAGCAATTAGTGAAATGTGCTTTTTTTTTAATCACTTTAACGTCGAACGTGCGCGGTTACCGGCAATAAAGGGAAACAATTATCGCGTTATCTCGGCGTCTTCGCTTTGTAAAACGGCGGTTGTTAAATTTCTCGCTTTCACGATGGATAAAACGACGCCCAGCTACTTCGACCTGAGAACTTAAACGAAGAACAATCCGCCGCCGACTCTCTCCCTTCCGGCCTTAACAATGTTTTTGTCCGGAGCGTAACCACGATTTCGCCGTAGCTCACTTTTTACCGTGGCGTAACGATACCGGCAAGATTAACCGGCACAACGTCAAATAAAAGCGCTGGAGAAGAGATAACGTAATAAATCTTCATTAGGAAGGAAAAAGCACCGGGCACATATACACGTAGAGAATACGACGATAAATGACCGCGCGGCGCCCAGGCGTTTCCTTTTCTTTCCCCGGGAAATCGCGGGCAGAAGTAAAGATATCCGACGCAAAGAACGAGTAATTTACAAAATTATCCGCTAATCTGATAAAATTGCATTAATCGCAGAAATAACGCTGCATGTCTAGTCCGTAAAAGTAGATTTTAAATATTCATGTGAAATCAATTTTACAATGATTAGATCAGAATATATAATACTTATTAACACCGAAAACTAGCTTAGCTCATTAACCCACTTCTACCTTCGTTATTTTAATTACGATCTATTTAAATTATGATCATTTATATTTAGCCTTTAGATTTATTTTTTATTTTAAATTTTTAAAATCTACATATATAAATAAAATATTTTAAAGTAAAATCTTTTTTTTAAGGATAAGATTAAGGACTTCGAAGATACGTTAGCAAGAAAAATATTATTGAATAACGAAGCTTTTACATACAATCACATTGAAAAACAGCAGCGCATTATCTCATCGTTTTTCGAGCAAATATACGGAAGAATATTCTTCAAGGCACTTTGAAATGAAAGGTTTTTCTTCGTAAGTAGCAGGTCAGCTTCAAATCCACGTCGCGAAATCCTAATTCAATCAGACTCCCAACCACAATGTGCATCCACGAGAAGCGTAGAATCGACCCCAATTTAACTCACGTATTTCACGTGTCAATCATTATAGTTTGATGCTTGAGAACTGGGTTGCGCCTCCCGATCGTTTCCGCTACCGGCGGAAGTTGAACCTGTAATTTTCCACATAATTTCAACGGAACTTTCGCCAAAATCCGTAATACAGGCAAGTTGCCCTTTAATAACATCTTTTATTTCCTTGTATATATTTTCTCAGGAATATATATGTATATTGTAACTGCTTCGATATATTTTCGAAAAGAGAGTTAATATTTTTTTGTAGATATTGTACGTAGTTTTACATAAATAATAAATGAAGAGAAAAAAAAAGGAGCAATGCAAGATGCAAATAGCTTTTATATCAACACTTATTCTAATTTACTTTCGATGCATCTTTTTCTTTTATAATCTTTTCCAAGTTAAATCTCAATGCCCGATTGACTATCTTGACGAGATCTTTATTTAATTACTTCAAGATTAAAATACAATCGCAGCGTCTCTTGAATTTTTAAATGTCAACGTCAACTGCAGATATTTATTGAACGATATTTCCGTAGAACAAGTTTCCGGAGATACTCCACACGGGTGGATTTAATGTAGATTATCACGGGGGTTGAGAGGCGCAACCTCGACATCTCTGAGAGTAGCATCCGCGCAGCATCGCACGGAACCGGCCGCCCTCGCTCGCGCGTCTCACGGCCGACGGCGTAGAAGTAGTAACGACGAGATTTACAGTGGCGCTTGTAGGTAATAAGTCATGCCCGACGAACATGTCGCCTACCGCAGACCTTCGCGCGTGGCCCGTGGCCGCATACATAAAAGATGATGCTTGGTATGAAACGCGATACGCGACGGTGTATATACCAACGCGGCCACTCCTTCCCGATAATATCGCACCAATGCGCCACTGCATCTTTCGAGACACACATTTGACGCGTATGTATGCATGAACATTCGTCGCTACTGCTGCTGCTGCAACACGCGTGTCCTTCGCGTAATCTGCGAAGCGTCGCACATTGACGTCGTTCGCACCGTACAAGATACAAAGATACCATAACCGATTAGATCACCTTAGCTACTGAAGGTTAGAAGAGCTCGAGACAAAAATTTACTTGCTTGACTTCGCATGAAATATTGATCATGTAAAAATTTATCTTTCGAGACTTTTAGTTTTTTTTTTAATTAATCCTTTAGAACTGACGGTGAGTCTAATATTGGACTTACTATGTAGTGATTTGGATAACAAAGATTCCGAGTAAAAATTATTAAATTTTTTCTATGAAGTAATGTTAAAGTAAAAAAATTATTATATTTGAGTTTACTAAGAATTAGTTCTTAATTCTTGTGTATTTATTATTTTAATAATTTAAAATGTCAATTCAATTTTCTTCATGTTACATCTGCAAATTTAGATTATTCTTATCAAAATAAACTTACGATTAGTATTTGTTCTTTTTTAGACGAGTTATGTCAGTTTGGCCAGTTCTCTTAAAATTAATTAAAGCCTTTTAATCAACATGTATTAAATACGTATATGGCTCTCACAGATTCAGTGTCAATAACTGTGTTGCAGATTTTAGTGTCAGCTTCAAAGAATTAAAATTAATTCTCACGTATGTCATTATTTTGACCTGATTCCTTTTGATTTATTTCGATTTCGCTCTATTGATTCTCATGTCGTAGATGCCTCGCGCTTCCCATGTCATTCGGAACTTGGCACGAAAATTTTCACACAATCGACGTAACTCTCGTCTTTCTCTTTTTCATAGCGATCTTCCGTCTCTGACTGCTGCAACCGTCGCATCCCGCTGACGATATTGAGTAGAAGATTGCGCCGGCCTCTGCATGTAATGATGATTGTCCGGAATAATTTCGGTGGCGCGCCGCTTTTTGAGTGTCACGCCATTCGGAGCAGCGGGCCTGCGACCGCATCAAGAGGGAGAGAGGAGACTCCAGCTAAATCTTTCGATGTAAATTTTCGCCTGGTAGCTCTTCCCGCTTTCTTCGTCCTCGCTACCGACGATAAAATTGACTGGCGTGTAATTTTTCGGTAATTCGTACGCCTGATGCCGCGCCGCGTTTGGTTTTGCATCCGCTCGTGAGTTTTTTTGCTCCAATTCGAGAAGCTCTCATCTCTTCTCGCGTGCGAAATTTCGTAGCCATCGATGGTTAACCGTTCGTCTCGGGGATAGGCAGATCGAGAGGAGAATTTGTGTCAATCTGGCACAAGCTCGCCCGAGATCGTGGAGTAATCGTAAAAACGACGAAAAAATCCATGTGCAGTGACAATATTGTCAAATTGGCTTAAATTATAAAAGTAAGAAAAGAAAATTTATTTTCTCCAAAGATATCAGTTATTACCTAAATAACGATCACGATGATAGCAATTTCTCTTTCATGGTAATATTAGCAACCCTGTAAGAATGTGCATAGGAAATGGAAGACCTCGGTTCTCTAAATGATTATTATCCTAAACGCGAAATTCATCCCTTTTGATGAGCTACACGGAAGAAAGGAGCATCATCCCGCCCATCGAGATCCTTCTTCACCATACGATCGTAGCCTCCCTGCCTGCCCCAGGAGAGCTCCGATATCGATGTGTCTGTCTTCTTCGGCTTCCAGATCAGTCGGATACTCAATATCCCGATACCTTATCGCCCACATGATTTCTGAATCGCTTGTCTAGGTATAAGAGAGAGATATATTCGTCGAGAGAAGCCCGGTGAGAGAGGGAGAGAAAGAGAAAGAGAGAGCCCTGCCCGGCTAACCCAGCCTCTTTTCCTTCTTACCCCGTCCCGGCGACCTCTCTTCCCGCTCGCTCGCTCGCTCTCTCGTCCCACGTCCGCTGGTCTCGCTCTCTTCTCGCTTACCATCTCAATAACGCGAATGACTGAATGGTCTGAGTCTTGAAATCCCGAGATAACCTTTATTATAATTACAATGAAGTATTATATATATGCGCGCGATCCACGGAGGTCGGAGGTCATCCGACCGCTGAGGTCTTCACTCGGCTTTGCTCACCACGTCTTACCGTTTCTCCCGTTTCTCTCTAACGTTCGTTTTCATCTAACTCCGCCAGCGCTATTCCTCCTCGATTCCACGTGATAACACGAACGATATTTTTACGTTATAATAGCGCAAGAGATTGAAAATCGACGAGAAATATAAATCAAAATAATATATATTAAATATTAATTTAAAAAATTCATCTTGTATATACAGGAAATAAGTGTAGAGGAAACATTTTTTAAGCGTGTATATATATATATATATATTCTACGTAATTAAAATTTAATAACCCTTTAGCTTAAGTTATTTGTGGTATGTTTTATGTTTGCATATTACCACACGTTGTGCTGTTATTACATAATAATTATGTAATAATTTCGCAACGAAACTTGTATCGGGTTAATCTCCGCTCATTAATAACGCCTTGTCCGTGTCTCATTATCTTTGCACTCTACGAAACCTTCTTGAGGTCGTACGGGCAATGGCGAGAGAGCGGGAGAGAGGCAAGATTGGCCTTTTCAATTAATTTGTTTGCGCGTGAACGCCTCTTCCTGCCGATGATTTACAGATTTTCGATCAATGAATTCCCTTTTCGCGAGGCATATGGCGAGTGAGTCACGTGTCTTTACACTTGTATCTCGAAAACAAGCACTAACACGCACGGACTTTATCTCCAATCTTATCTCAAATATCGAATTAAGACTTCCCAATTACTTTATTGTAATAGCCTTATTGTAAATTCAATCAGATGTATTATTCCAGGTAAGAATGGAACGGATTTAATGCACGGAATAGATTTAATATATTTTTAACCAAAATCGTTTAGTACGATGAATAAAGGGATTTTTAAGCATTTATGTATGAAACTCTTAGATATAATCTTAAATTAATTTATCTATGCAATTTTGTTCTATTAACTATTTTTATTATTTATTTATATTTTTTTATTTAATTGATTTTATATGTTGAAAGATTAGTGCATGTATTTTTTAAAATCAAATAAATTTTATTTGATTTGTGTGTGAACATAATTTCTTTAAATCAAATAAATTTTATTTGAATTAAAAAAATAATGTTTAAATAAAAAAAATGACGTTCACAAATCAAATAAATTTTTTCTTTAATCATATAGCAAAGAAACGTTTCTTTAAATCGAAGAAACCTTTCTCTGGGTGTGTGCTGACTCCTAATATTCATTATTTTATTTTTTCTTATCATCTTTGCAAGGCAAATCTTTTTATACGTACGGAAAGAACGGTTTTACTGAAGTATTTAAAAATTTAATTAATTACACATCTGAAAATAATTTTATTACATATTTCTTACACAATTATTTTGATGGTCCAACATAATTACTTTCAGATCTCTAAGTTAAAATTTCAGCAAAATCATTTTTTCCATGTATAAATTTTAATATCGCGATATTAGTGATTAATATCATATTTGCTATGGCAAGGAGATATTTCTTAGAGAATTTTTGATTCCCTGCGTGGAGTCCTGTTTTCCGGATGGTTGTCGAAACAGTATAATTATCCTAATATTAATAATTCAATCGCTTATATATATATGATTAACAGGTGCCGAAGATCGGCAAATCTCTCCGTCTGCTTTACCTTTCCTTTTCTTCACCTGTAAAAGAGTTGGTACTCGATGTAGGCGGTGCCGACGACCACACAGAATACCGATGAGAGGTATGTCTCTGAGTACTCTAAAATTACTTTATACGGGGTGTTCGACATGCAGTTGTTATCTTAAATTAATATTCGGAAAATGCATTCGTTGCGCTAAACCTTCACTATTTAAGAACTTTTATTTTGTTCATTTTTCACACTCGTTATGAATATCTAATAATGTACACTTAATGTGGCAAGTTATTCTTCAATTCATTATATAAATACTTAGAAATATAAGAAGTTAATCAAAATCTTTCTTAATTTATCTTATTTGACAAAAAACCAATATACCTTTACTTATCTGTTCCAAATTTATCCCAAAGTAGATTTACGATCGAACGGGACCAGATCAGTGCGACGGACAATCAAGACGATTTCACGTTGCAAGACGCGCGGGTCGAAAGATCGAAACCATAAGTGCGTCACGCCACGACCCTTCATTCTTTCGCGTACAGGCTACACGAGCTACACCACCCGTTAGAGAGGCTGTTACCGCACCGGGTGTGATTTACGCGTCCTCTGATTTACACTGATTACGGGGGCCCCGCCACGTCGCAAAAGCAAATACAGCCTTCTACCAGCCTCTCTCCCTCCGCGCCGGGCGGCCGGTTGCAGATCGTCGGGCACCCACTCGCCCAGGCCAACATCAATTCCCGCTGATTGATTTTACTCAGGTATTAAATTAATCCCCCGGAGGACGGCGGACCCCGATCCGTGCCGTAAACGCTTTGCCATTCGCCGCAAAGGGGCACCCGCGAGTGCGTTTTATTCGCGAATTACCACCTTATTATCGACGGCCCTTCACGAGCTCGTGACTATTTTTACCCCGTGTTACATGGGCACGATCTGTCATGCATGCTTATACACATACTCTCCTGTGCGATGGAATGCTGAATAATAAATAACAATAAGATAAACGGAATATGAATTACGAAACACAATTAAACAACCAAATCTCAATAGAATTGCGAAACAATTTGACAGCTTATCTCTAATAGTGTTTTAAGTACATATCTATCTATTTAAAAAAAATGAAAATTACGTGTTATGGAAATGAAAGCCATTACTCCTCGCGTTACAATTTAATTTAATTTATTGTATTATATATCCATAGAATCACTGAAATACACAAAAGTATGTAAATACACACATAGCACCAGCAATGCTGCTACTATGAAGCTTACTAGAAAAATACAATGATGGATTGAAACAATATTTAAACATAATTATATACTTAATTCACAATTGACAATTTCTCAATGTTATCGAATATCAGAACATTTAACCAAAGTGCAGTTTACGTAGTTTTATATTAAAAAAATGATTAATAAAAATCGGATAAACGCCGATGAAATGATATACATCTAATGAACACAATCTAATACGTGTTTATCGTGACATAAAGTGGTCATTTCGATCAGCTTTAATCGGTCAAAAGCACCAGCAAACATTTGAAATTGCAACCGGTTCCAATGACGACTCTCGCGATGATTTCCGATCTCGTTCTCTTCTATTTCCCCATCCTTCAAAGAGCAATGCTGATACTCGTTAAAGGTCGTCTCCTCTCGTGCATCTCTCACATTAACGTGCGCTCGTACAAGCTGGCGTTTAATATCCGAATCCGTCTGGTATTTATCACCTCGTAGACACGCCGTGGCAAATTGGTTCGCGAAGCATTCAAGAGCCCCCGTGTACACGAGTCATTCTGTTTCCTTCTCCGCGATCGCTTTGCTCATCTAATTCTCCATTATCCACCCCATTTGCGATTTTTATGGTTTGCTCAAATTATCTTCAATTTAAAATTATTATTTTTTTTTGTATAAAATGCATAAGGTTATGTTAAAATACTATGAATACAAAGATAATACTAAGTATAAACATATTCAAGCCTATAACGGTCATAACTAGATCTTTTGCCTAAATAATTCCCAGTGAATTATCTATATCTTATATATGTACATGCATATACGATACATCATATTTTTGTAGTTATTCAAATTGCGCGCCGAAATTTTTTTGTGATATTATTGCAGTAGTTTAATTGCGTTTGATAAAGTCCAGAAAAACTTCGGCGCGCAATTTGAATAACTACAAAAATATGGTATATATGCATGTACATATATAGATAATTCACTAGGAATTATTTAGGCAAAATATTTAGCTATGACCGTTATAGCCTTGAATGTTTATACTTAATATTTAATTTCATGTCGGTCTTAATAAAATCTTATTATTATTTACAAAGATAATAATTTATTTATTAAAACAATTAATTTTTCAATGTTTCTATTTGTTTTACACAATTAAATCATTCATTTAATTAAGGTAATAAAACATGAACTATTTATTATCCAATTCTTTGTTACCTATTTTACTTGCACTATTTTTATCCTTATCATTTGTCCAAATTGCTTTCAATTAATAATACCATTGTTTTTGTTATGTAAGATGTATAAGTTACATTCAATACTATGGATACAAAGATAATTATTTATTTATAAGAAAAAGATAATTTTTTAATGTTTCTACTTCTTTTACAAAAATTATTAATTTAGTCGATAATAAACAGTAGATTATAAATCAATCAACTCATAATAATGCATAACAATTTACGCATTTCATAAAAATGTTGAATCCTATCAATACCGTAACATTTACTTTCATGCCTATCATCTCGCAGGGACACACGTAGCGATCTTGAGGAACGACCCTGAGACACACAGCCGGTCTACCTCGAATTCGCTTAATATTTATCGCACTGTGGACACGCCGTGGCAAATTGGTTCGCGAAGCGTTTAAAAGCCTCCTCGTATGAGACACATCCCTCCACTGCCTCACTTTTTATCGCTCTACCTCGCTTTCTCTCATTCTTGTTTTGGTCTACAGTGTCCCGCCAAACTCTTTTTACTCTTCCGGACCGTCTTCGGGCACGAGGAGAAGCCCTCCGGCAAACGTGACCGGACGGGTCCGAATCATAAATTCCGCCGGGTAATGTTACGTCCGACGCGATTATTTACTGATACTTACCCGACGACCAGCAACCCACCGGTGCTACCAACCCGGAGACTTTTCCTGGACCGAGGTTTCAGCGCGACGTACTGAGATAACAACATACACTCGAGAATCACTAACGATATAAAATATATGTACAAAGCTTGTATCATATTTGGTTGAAAGAATTGAGGACAAAAAGCTATCGTTACGGCATTGCTTTCAAGTGCTAATTTTAGAAAATGCAAATATTAATATAAATTGCGATCGATGGCTATCGAGAGTAGATAATTATCTTTGCAAGGTCCCGGGGCTACTTGATCGAACTCGGAAAACTCGGCAGACCTGTTAAAGTCCACTCCCTGACACTGAGTAGTCGATTCTGCTGCTAAATCAGATCAGACAAATGCGCAGGTAATTACCGTCGAGTCACGATAGATTTCGTCGACGGTTAAGTCGATATTATAAATATTCACAGGCAAAATAAGTCCATCAATTTACCGGATAATTACTTTAGGAAGTAAGAAAGTCGATGTCGGTTTGCACTGTCATCGCTGCAATTCATCCTGATTGTCACGGATGTAATTAATACAGCGTGATCTTTCAAATTATTACCAATTTTTTAACAGAAAAGAGAGAAACAGAAGAAAAAACTTCTTTATTAAAAAAAATCATTCTCGAGATGGTAAAGTTGATTGAAAAAATATTATGGTGAAATTCCGGTGTTTACCGTCCCGGATTTTATTCGATGGAATAAATTGATAAAAAACTAAAAATGACTAATATATAATTATATTAAAAAATATATTTATATACTTTATGAAAGAAGATATTTTTGCTTTAATTAGTAAATTGAACTAATCACGATAGTTTAAAGAAAACCGGAATGAACCAATGTAATAACAATAAAACAATTTATTATAAGCACATCTTTAAGAAGTGCATTTATAATATATATGTAATCGTTATCGTCTTCTTGGCATTTTGAGCCATGAGCGTCGCGAACTCTGATCAGGATTAACCCGTACAAAGTGTCCTAATGCACTTAATAATCTACATTATAGCCTTACAAGAAAAACATTCCCGGCACTGACCGAAACTGATTGTATGTCGATTTTATAAAAGCAACGAAAAACCTGGCATTCGAAGCTTATTTTCAAGAATAGTGTCATACGATTATGGGTTATTTTACAGATGCAAATATAAAGAGAAGACTAATTTACTACAATTTATTCTTGAACTTTACGGATATAATTAATGTAGTGTGATCTTTTAAATCGTTACCTATTTTTTAAAAAAGGAGAGAAAGATAGAAAAAGCAAATCTCTATACCGAAAAATATTTTATTTTGTTGTACAATGATTCGGTTGTAATCGTACGTGCAAAAAATGCTTGTATTATTTTTTTGTTTTATCAGGCTTACTTATGGCAAATTGAATAAAATCATATTGTTATGATAATCAAAGTATTAATATTATATATTTAAATATATTTAAGAAAAATTTTCTTTGTCTCATTTTATAGTCTACAGTACATAAAATATAATGGTATGTGCCAGTTAATCATAATTCACGTATTTTCTCTTTCTTTCTCTCTCGATACTTGATCATACCCACAATCGTTTTATCATACTGCGTAGGCACATGACGCGTGTAACGCATTCAAATAAAAAATCGTACATCGCTTCTGTGCAATCGACAATAATCACGAAAAATTTATTTGCGTCCCATATATCGTATAAAAATAATGTACCTTATGCAACAAGAGGTACCGCATCTCTTGAGATAAAACTTACCCTCGCATTTTGTGTAAGGTTTCGTATAAATTAAATCTGGTATAAGCTTTTATAATAATTTGCAGAGGGTTGTGTCCGACGTATGATATATGTCCTAACTTTAGCTTTTGTGTCCTCCCAAGAAGTACCCCTCTTGTATTTAAGAACGATAACGAACGGCGTTCATTAGAAGCGAACATTAGAAGCGGGGAAAATTTGAAGTCTTTTTCACATTATTCTAAATATAGACTACGTTTACATAGCTCGATTTACGCTGAAATTATAATCGATGTTATAAAAGTGGGCAATCATAGCTATTCTGAAAAATGATTGTGATTGAATTGGTCAGTTTCATAACATCAATAATATCGATATTATAACTTCAGTGTGAATCGAGCCATATAAACGTAGCTATATTTAAAATTAAAAGTTTCTAAATAAATATCTAAAAGAGGGATTAATTGATATATCTTATAATCTCGGTTCAGATATATTTGTCACATTTTTTCGCGCAACGAAAAATGCACAAATGACTTCCTCGTAAGGAAAAGCTGAAAACCAGAGAACGTTAAATATATCCGGAACGAGGGCGCATTCCTATTTGGCGCAAATTCGCAGTAGGAATCGCAGTTGAGGTTGCGTATTCGGCAACGCAACACCGGGCGTTTGGTGGTCGGGCGGAAAAAAATGAATAGAAGCCAGAGGAAGGTACACGGGGGATGAGACTCATCTTTCTGCTCCAACCCCCAAAACTGCGCCAACTCTTCCTCGCTCCTTTTCCTTCCCGATTTTCCTCTCACCGTCCTTCTCCTTGTTTTCTTCCGTTGCTCCACGCTCAGACACGCAGACGCGCAATCCGCAGTATTCCGCGGCAGAGAGAAAGAGCAAATATCTCATTGCTATGGAGAGCTAGAGGGCGGTTTCTTTCTCTCTCTCTTCTTTTCTTTCTTTCTCTTCCTCTCCTCCTCATCTCTCTTTTCGTAAGCTCTCTTTTGCTTCCCGTCATTGCAACCCCCGTGCCCACCCAGCGCGCAAATGAGGTGGAAAAGATAAAGACCGCGACGGGCGATCATTAACATGCACGCTCTGCTTTCGAGGAGTCTCTGAAGGATCGGCTGGCGGTGGTTGGGTAGATTTGGAACCGCATCTCTCGTGTATACATGCATACATATATATGTATACACATATATGTATGTGTGTATGAGTGTATGTATGTATATATATCTCACATATATGTATGTATGTATACAGTGCGCACGTATATAGTAGTGCCGTGAGAGCGAAAAGACAGAAAGAAGCGGAGCATACGAGAGGAATAGAGGATAAAGCGGAGGACCAGCCACGGTGGAGATGCCAACCTAATGGCGGTAGCAATTAACAACAAACACGCTCATTAATCGAGAGAGAGAGAATCTTCGTTTTCTCCGCCGTTCTCCAACGGTTGTATTTTCTTTCCCTCTTTCTCTCTTTTTGCTACCACCAGCCACCTATCACCCTCCCGTCGTGCGTTCTTCTCGCGAACGGCATTTACCCCTTTCACCATCCTGTCCCCTCTCGTGCATATGACGTGAAGTTTCCTATTAAAAAAAATAGTTGGGAGCATAATAATACCGCAGTCTTTTCATATAAACGATCGATGTATGAAATCGTGTTCGCTGTGACCGAGGAACGAAGCAAGCGCATTAGGTTTACAAGAGTCACGCTTTATTTATCCGCGAGGACTGCTTAACCTGGTGAGAAAAGCTGAAAAGCGAGAACCGTGAGCAGTGAACCTCGTTACGTGTCAATAAACTCGCAAGTAGTACATCTAATCGACCTTATCGATAATTGGAATAAGTTAAAGATACACGTAGTAAATAATCATACACAGAAATAAGAACAGTGATGCAAAGATATTCATAATTGGTTCTTATATTTAAGACCGTCTTCAGTACAGTCTTAAGATATCATAAGCCAATTACAGGACGGTATTAGTCAGTTCTTATATTCAAGACTGTCTTAAGGTGTCGGTTTTGTCTTGAGGTATCACGTAATCAGAGGGCCGCATTAGCGTCTTAAGACATTACTTGAGATAATCTTGAAATAAAAACCGACTATAAATACCGACCTCTGAGTGGCTTATGACGTCTTAAGACTGTCCCAATTGTACTTAAGACAGTCCTAAATATAAGAATCGACAATAAATATCAGCTACAGAACTGTATTAACATCATAAGACATTACTTAAGAGGATTTTAAAAGAAAAATGAACTATGAATGAATACTGCCGTGTTCGCTAGAAATCAAGTATGTACTTTCAGTACATAATCAAATGCAATTTACGCCTGTATAAAAAGAGATAAAACATATTAGAAATCGATTCGGAAGTTTTTTTTTCAATTGCCAGATTTTTAGAAAATTAAAATAAGCACAATTAGTATCGTACATGAACTTCGATTATTGAACGTATATTTTGTTTACAACGAGAGATTTACCACCCTTTGTGGATAAAAGACAGCATAGTGGACAAAGTGGAGATGTACACTGCATCATGTACTTAAATACAGCACGCTTAGACCTGGGCTTAGAAAATTAAGTGGGTGACATGATCTCGACATCCCTACTTTGCTATTCCGTCATCTATGCGCGAAGGGTGGTAAATCTCTCGTTGAACAGAGTATACGATTTCAGTGAAAATATTTCTAATCTCGTCAATTCTTGGAAACGACCAAAACAGGGATCCTCGTAAATTAAATCAGATTATTCCGACCGAAATCGCCATTGAAAGACTCAAGCGGGATAGTAATCGGCGGGAATTGTTGCAACACGAAGATATCTCGCGTGTGGCAAAATATTTCTGTCTCGTCTCCGCTTGCTCGTGTTCGTGCGATCTCGCATGATGTTTGTAAAAAAAAATTAGATCCTTGATATTAATAAGATATTAATAAAAATATAGATAAATATTAATCCTCCGTGTAAAATTATGCATCTCTTCCGTTAGCAATCTGAGTTTGAGCTTTTTAGTGCAGATTTTTATATTATTCTCCGCACTATATCTGAAAAAATCTTGCATATACTTGTGAAAAAGCTTTTACAACGAGTTTTTACTATCACAGAAGTCGACTTGTATTTTATTTATTTTTTATAAATTTAAATTGATCTATCAAAATTTACAATCAAAATATCGACTATGCCTTTAAAATCCAACTTAGCCTTTGGCGGAAAGAAATAAGATAAAGTACGTGTCTTAATTAGAGCACATTGCTATTGTATAATTTAGCTACAGAAAATAGAAGTATAAAACAAGGCAGAAATTTGAGATGTCCAATTGCTGCGCCTTTAAAAAAAAAAAGTATAAAACTTATACATGCTTGCTGGATTTGGCACTGTCAAATTGACAAGAGGGTGACCGTACGAAATGCGATCAGACAACACGAAAGGCCCTCGGGCGTTGAGGTGGGCCTGGACGCTTCACACGTGACGACGGTCCGTGCGTCCTCATGTACGTTTTTGCGTAAAATATTCGTGGGGGACGTGGTTTCCACGTGAATCGGCAGGTAAGAGCGAGGTAGAAGAAGGGAAAACCGCGTGACGGAGCGGAGAAGTCGTGCTACCGGTCGAGAGAGGCGCGAAAAAGGGATGGAGAGACGAGGGACAGCAAACTGCGACAAGACATGCGAGCCCAAAAATGAATCCCGATCACGCACAAAATTCTCTCCGGTTCCTCTTTTCCGTCGGTGCCGCCGCGAATTCTCGTTCGTATCCTCGATAATTGGAAATAGGTTTGAATATAAATAACCTCGCACGAGCGAACGACTCGCGCCTTTCTCTCTCTTTCTCTCTTTTTCTCTTCTATTTTTTTCTCTCATCGACTTTTACCCCCTTGTGCTCGAGTTCGGTCTGATTTCGCGCTTATGCAGAGATTCTCTCCTTGATCAGGTGCATCCTCATTTGCATAATGACTGCTCGCAGAGAAAGATGAAAGACGGCAAGACGGCTGTCGGGAGCCAATCGGTTTGCGCAGGATAACAAACTCGTGACGAAGTAGTCACAATCAATACAAAATTGCACTGTAATCAGAATTGCAAATAATGAACAAAACATTAATCGGATAATTATACATATCACTGAAAGAAAAGATTAGCTGCTGCAGCAAATTAAATGGTAAAATATGGCACAGCATTTTTAATTAATTGTAGTAGCCAATTTTTGGTTGCGTTAGCCTATCTATACATTATCAGCATAGAATTGCTAGCGCAACCAATTAACAATGCTATGCCATTTTCAGCCAATCTTTTCTTTCAGTGTATAAGAGTTATTAAGCTACACGAAGCTTTTAATTTTTTCGACAAGCGATTGGAAAACGTATATTTAATCAATGATGAGATAGAATATAATACATAATGGTAGAAGATATATTTTTTTTAAAACGTGACAGTTTTGAAAGGTGGTGGAGGTACCATTTTTTCATGCCACGTTATTCGCCAAGGGAGTAAGTGGGCGGGTACCAGGCTTGAGCGTCGGTGCATCCGGTGACAAATTATGCGGAAAAATGCGCGAAAAAGATCCCGGCTCGAAGAAGACGGCGGTGACTACCGCTATTCAGAAGGAAGTTTCAATGCGCATACACGGCGGGGGAGAAAGAGAAGGAGAGAAGGGGATAGAGAGACAGGGATTCGTTTAATGAGTTTCGCGTAGACCGTGAAGCGAGAAGCGAATGTAATTTACGAGGATCGTGCCACTTCACGAGTCGATGAAGTGTCGCGGCTGGAGAATTTGTGAAAACGGTATCGAAACGTCAAGAAACGGCGCATTTTCGACGCGGTCCGGTGCATCAAAAATGTGAATTCAATTTCCGCGAGGTAACTTCGCCTCCTTCCTCGAACGCGCGACTTCGATCGTTCACTTCGTGAAAGTACAGAAACGCGAACTATCGAAGTGTTCCCGAAGCGAAGCAGAGCTCGCCCGCTTTTAAATCCGATAAAGTCTCGGTCGAAGGGAATCCTGTAAGAAAATTTGTACAGCTGAAGAAATATCTCGTGAACGAATACAATTACATGTGACAATGAAGTCGATAATATAATTCCACTTGTCCTTACAAAAAAAAAGAGATACAAGAAAAGCAGTCCTTTCTTCTATCACAATATTATTCAAATACAATTATTGTACACTAATATAGTTACAATATTAACACATTAGTATTGTTATGTCCAAACCCTGGGATTTCTTTATATCTATTTAGCAAAAAAGAGAATAGGGAAAAAAGGCAAAACGTGTTCAGGAACGTGTTTTGTCTCGCAAAGATAAATGTATAAAGGCGCATACTGCAAGTCAAACGCATCTTTTCAGTCTGCGGATACACGGGTCAACATCCTGCAAAGCGTGGCACCTGATCGTCAGTTTCATTTACAGGTCAAGAAACTTACTCCTTGTAACCTGGACCACATGAAATCTCAATATTCAAGGAACTGAAGATGTCTGACAGTGTTGAAAAGAAGTGTCGTTACTGTATAGCTTATACCTAAACATAGGATTATAAGTAGCACTTCTTTTCTGCACTATTATATATCGTCGAGACTTCTTCAGCTTTTTGCAAACCGAGATCGCATGTGGTCTAGATCATAGGGATTAAATTTCTTGACCTGTAAACAGGACTGACGATTCCATTGCTCATCAGGTGCTACAGTGTCCTTTCAAAACGTTGACCAATATCCTCAGCCTGAAAGGATGCGTTCGACTCGCAGTACGCGCCTTTGTACGTTTATCTTTGCGAGACAAAATCTTTAAACCGCTTCCATATTTTTCCTTTCCCTAGCCTTTTTTTGCTAATATAAAGGAATTCCGGGGTTTGAAAGTAACAATACTAATACTATTGTAAATCTTAGTATACAATAATTGCGTCTGAATAGTATAATAATAGAAAAATGAAAGACAAGCTTTTTTTGTATTTTTTTCTAAGGACAAGAGGAGTTATGTCTTTTTTTTTTTTTTAATAGATATAAAGAAATCCCGGAATAGGCATTTAATTTCTAATATTGATTGTGTTCTTACACAATCATAGTTTAAAATAATATTCTTATTGTTTATATTACGATAAATTATTTAAATCTTCTTAATCTTAAAATTTGGCGTCTCTTTCGACTAGATATTCAGAATTATTACCGCCCCGCACATTCGCTCGAATGATTTTTCACGCGGATGCAGACGTGTCTCCCCTTTACACGCAAGTTTACGCGCAATCCCGTCCCAGAGAGGCTTCGCAGAAACGGGATAGGAGGAGGCGACGGCGGTGGCACGGATTTCCAGCAGCTGGTCCAGAGGGTTGCCGGGGATGTAACGTTGTAATTTCAGATAAGCGTCTCCCAGGAGACACGCATTGTGCGCCGCTAGCCGCCTCCACCCTCCTCGCTTCCTTCGGCGCAGAGCGCGTGTCGCACGATGTTCACGCACACACACGTAACAACGCACCACGCGCGTCACGTCCCCCTTGTTACCGTTCATTACGTGGCGAATCGCGATATCTCGCTAGGACACTACCCTTCGACATCGAAACATCGAGTGTCACGGCCCAACTTGTCGGCCATGTACAATCGTTACTCGTGAATTAATCGTCACGTAGAATATTTCGAAATCATCGTATTTAATTTCCCGTTTGGACTCAATTACTGATTACTAATGTTTTAAAAATTGTTTAATTTACTTTTAGTGTAAATTAATACCTTTCAAGAATGCGGCGTTCTGTTCCTCATTCAATTTCCAGTGGAATTTGTTCCAAGATTTAAATTCAACATTCTTATCTTCCAAGAGATAAAGCGAACAATTAATTCTCTGTTACCTATAGAAAATTCCAAGAGAGTTCATTAAAATTAAATGGATAAAACGTTATAACATTAATTATTAACAGCCGATCGTAGGACTTTGCTCGCGGATCGTCCAATTGATTTAAACACCATCTCGTATTTCTCATCATCTTCGAGTTTATGGGACTCGCCTAGTATAAGAGACTCCATGATGTCCTCGCCCTAAACGAGTCGACGCGATAAAGGTGGAATAGAAAAAGAGGTAGGAAGGGAGGACAGTGATGGAGAAAATGACAAGCCGATGATCTTCCCCGGGGACGATGGAGCTGCACGGAACGTGCAGACGCCCACGTGGGGACACGATAGAATGGGATTCTTAATTAATCTTTGCATTTCCATTAGGATTTACGAAATTGCCCTCACCGACAGCTTACCAAATCAATTCCAAATAATTGTCCGGAGAATAAAACGCATTCGTGTACCCGTTCCATCATCAATGTTGCATCTCAATTCGTGCGACAATGTCTTTTTTTCAAAGAATTAACAAGCCAAAAATGGTAATTAATAAAAGCATAAAGAGCTCTCTCATAATTAAAACTTACGTACGTGATTGTCCAATTGATATACATATATTGAAATTGCGAATATATATAGTATATTAATACTTTATTGCAGATTTATCTAATTAATCTCGTAATTTATTAGTCCGGCGCTTTTAAATAGCTTATACTAAGAAAATAATTGCAGAACATACGTGGAAGTTTGAAGTCCGGTGTCAGAGTGTCACTGTTTGGCTTATCACTGCGCTGCCACGTAACGAAGCGTCACGGTGAACTACTCGAAAACACGCTATTTACTGTTTGGAAGGAAGAGACTATAAGTGCCCTTCGGTATCCGGTACCAATTGACGAACCACTTAACGGAGCGGTTTAACGTAACGTTAGAACGATGTTTGACTTCTCAATGTGTTTAGGTGGGCGGTGCGTGGGCGAGACCCACAAGCTTCTTACTTATGCATTCTGGTTAGCGCGCGGGGAGAAAATTAATGCCCACCATACGCCACTCCGACTGTATAGGATATACCGAAAACATCACGAGCTGCACTTGCCGATGCGATCGAGACTTTGCATTCGATTCCTTACGTGAGATTAATCTCCAAGTAGCGGCTACGTTGCAAGAAATCAATTTACATTTGCCTAAACAAATAAAGATCGGCGATAAAACCCTACGATATACCATAATCCATAACCGTTGCGTATAATGTAAAATTTATTACCGCAAATATGATTTTCAGATAAATTTCACCAATTATCAATTCTCCAGATTGCTAATATTTTTATACATAATGTCGCTCCTTTATTTCAAAAGTAATACAATTAAAAAAATGAGTTTCGTAGAAAAGAGGAAAAACTATTTTTTTAATTTAATAGAAAATTATTGGCTAATCAAATCATATCGGTAAAAAGAATATATATTCTTAGCACAAACATTTTTGTCATTTTTATTTCACAATTTAAAAAAAAATTGTCTTAATTTAAAAAAATATCTTTTTTAAGTTAAGACAATTTTTTTTTAAAACTATCCTTTTTAAGTTGTGATGTTTTGACGATTTTTTTATAAAGTTAAGTTTACTTTTGATGATTGATAAGATAATGTTTACTTAAGTCATTCGTGATATTATAACTCGAAAATCACGTTGTTTGAGTTGTGTCACTTTCGAAGTAAAGAAACGCTATAATCTTCAGAATTAATACTTCACGATCTAATTACTTTTAGGAAGACATTTAAACTTGAAGTGCGCGGACTTGTTTCTGTCAGCTCAAAGTGCTCGAGGCGTTTTGCAATCGTAAGCATGAATTCGTTGAACTTCTGGTTAGCCGCAGCCAGAACTTTTAAGACAGGCTAACTTGTGAAATGTTTTAAGTAAATTGCCAGTCGATTTGTTTGACTTTAAAATATCTTGATTGGGGCGTGACCGACCGGTCGTTTAATCAGAAAAATAATTAAGAGGCTTTATCATCCTTCTTCGTTTCATCCAAAAACTACTACGCTATATGAGGCGTGAATTATGATATAGCCCGATAAATTTCACCTCGTTGATCACGTCAAAGTGCTTTCGGTACGTTGATACCGAACAGACGAATTCATCCTGGAGAAATTCTTTCGTAGTTGTTTGCAAAAAATTTACACTTTATATTTATTTTATTAAGATTAGCGCAAAAGAATATTTGATTTCACCAAAAAAACATTTTTAAAAAGTCTTCAATCCTATCATGTCCTTTTCATAAAATTATACATGAGTAGCCCATTGACAAAAATTAATTGTTGTCTACACTTGTAATTTTTTTTGCGAGAACGGAAAACTTATATAAATATTCTCATTCAAGTAATAAGATATTTTTTTAAACATTAAGAAAAATTTATTATTTTAGATAACGAAACAAATATATTACACGTTTTACAGTATTTTATAGGATTTGTTCAATTCGTTAAAAGAGTTAAAGAATATAATATATATATATATAATTTTTTTATATTTTCGAATATAAACTATTCACATATTCCTCTTTAGCCCTCTTATCATTTTAGTCCTCTTATCATTTTATTTGTCTCATATTCTATAAGACTGGAAGCGTTTAATTAATGGATATATAAATTACATTTTTTAATGCGACATTTTGCGTATTTGTTGCGTGTATAAGTGCCCATTCGTGAATATTTAGTCGAAGATTTTTTTTCTTGTAAAAAAGCTTCCCTGAAAACTAAAGTATGCATTACTTCATTATATTTAAAGGCATTCGGCTCTCTCTTTCTCTCTTCTCTCTCTCTCTCTCTCTCTCTATCTTTCTTTCTTTCTCTTTCTCTTTGCAATAAATTACGGGCTACGGCTCGACGCACCTGCGCGCAAGTGTGCGAAGTCGTAGGCGATCTCCGCAAAGTGTGAGGCCACGGGGCCACCTATGAGGACCCTCTCTCATATTTTTCTTTACGCAATTCGCGCCAGCGGACTCCATGGAATGCGGTCGAAAGGGATTTTACTTTCCATTTTACCACGACGTTTATCGACACTTATTTAGGCAGACGATCGCGCTTATTTGAGATAAAGTTTCGCTGAGGCGTTTATACTTTTGCATATTCGCAAATAGTAAGCCGTAATAGCTGCTAATGAGTCGCGAATACACGTGCGTGTAATTTTACTTGGACTTTGTCGCGAAACGCCTCTGAGATTTAACGAGGTGGTTTAATAAGTAACCACCGGAGTATTTCCAAACGCATTTATATCTTTCAAATATTTTATATCTTTTTTATATACTGACTTAGCATATGGCTTGTTGGAGAAACGTCGCCTTTTGCTGCAGATTTTTGGAACCATTGAATAAAATGCGCAACGAAACGACGACCACGGAAGTCCTGACTGAGTCGATTTATTCGCGCTAATATTATTCCCGCAAGTTGACCGCTGTTAAACCTAGGATAATTTCGATTTTACCCCGAGGTCACACTTGAAGTGGACCAGATCGAAAGCAGCTGCATGGGCGGGGAAAGCTGTCCGTAAAGGGGGTGTTTTAGAATCCGATGGCGGGTGAAGACGGGTAGAGACAGGGAAAAAGGGGAGGGTGCTGGCGTTGGAGGGTAGCAAACAACTACCAAACGTGCCACCCTCCTTGTGCAATACGACCACTTCGGTGGCTCCCCGCGTTTCATCCTCGAGAGGAATTTGGCTTCAAATTAAAAGATCTCAGCCCGAGTCCGAATGAAATCTCATCGCACGAAGGGTAGATATGTTCGCGAACTGCGCTCCACTGTAATCTGCACACAGGGTGTCTGATATTTTTGTCAGTTGATGATATAAGAAATTTGAGAATGGTGATTGGAGAAAGTTAGGAAATAACAAGTATGTAAGATATTATTATCTATTCTAATAATAACTTACTATAGATTATAGAAAGTATAGAAAATATAATAACTTAACATAGAAAAAAATGTGTCCTTTCAACTTATTCATATTTGATTCACGGTTACATCTATCGTACAAATAACTTAAGGTTTAGTAATGGTAATATAGAATAATGTTTTGTTCAATATTATGACGCTATCACTGGAGAATTAATATTTAAGATTGAGAAGAAATGCAGGAGGGTGTTTCGTACACCCTGTACGTGAAATGGCACAACGGCAGAAAATACCATCCGTCCTCACGGGTTTAACGCTACCAATATCCCAAAATTAAAACGCGCCACCGGCTTCGCAAATCATTCGTGCGACAGTATACCGCGAATAAAAGTAACAATGGCCCAACGATGAGAAAGAAGGCGGAAGGAAGGAAAGGAAAAGCAACCACGTGTATACCTCATACATACATACGTTGCGCGTAGGTTGTCCACCGCCATCGACCTCTGAGTCGCATCTCTTTCTCTCCAGAGTTTGTTCTTCTCGTTGCACTACGTGACCATATATTTTGCGTGAATCAGCTATTCGAAGCCAAAGAAATGTTTTTTGCTACGTGCCGGCGTTATGAATCGGATTGTTGGCGCGTTGGCGTGCGCATTGATATAAGATTTTGAGAAAAGTGCTTTCAGTTTTAAATATTAAGACATCTAAACAGTAAATATCTATGTAAAGTGCTTTCAGTTTTAAATATTAAGACTTCTATTCAGTAACGATTATTTGCGAATTAATGTGACTTTTTTTTAGATGAAGGAATTGAAGTGGAATTTACAAGAAAGGGCGAATTGCAATATTCGGGAATTATAAAATGATAAATAGTCTCGCCAGCGTGATAACGAAATTTCGATTCGGCGATCTCTCGACCCGACCCTCGGATTCGACCGCCAAGGAGCTTAAGAATTTCAATCTGCGGTCAGAAGGGTGTCAGCGAAGGGTGGATAGAGACAACCCCCGTAGTACCGTGCCCCTTTAGGGTGCGACGTGATTTCATTGCAGCCCCTTTGCCGCAGAGATCAAGTTAAAAAATGATCCTTTGCGGTAGAAACCGTGCCAATTGTTTTCTCCATTGGGCGAAGGAGCTAATGGAGAGATCGATTTCATACAGTCGACTGACAATGAGTGTTCAAAAGAATGAATATTTCTAAGTACATATTTTTATTTCTAGACAAGACAGATTGATTGATCGATTGAATCGCTATTTATTTGGCTCTCTGGGACCCCCTCAAGCGCAAGACCATAGGATATATTTAAATACAACAAAAATTGTTGAAAAAAAGAACAAAAAAAAATACAAAATTGTAAATAAACGTTTTTAGAAAAAATAAAAATAAAATACGATATAATGTGCGCGCGCACATGTGTGTGTGTGCAAAAGCAAAAGTAAAAATATGAATAATTTATTAAATGATATATATATAGTATATATATATGTACAAATAGAATAAAACAAAAACTAACTTACAACATTCGTACATCCTACAATCAAAATGAAATGAAAAACATTATTACAACTAAGACATAGCTTAGAGATAATGATGATGGTGAATTGTCATTTATTTAGAGCGAGAAGAAGAGAGAAACATCATGCACAATTAATACTATTTAACGTTGTAAAAAAAAGATATGGTGTAAAAAAAAAGAAATATATGATATAGACAATTTTTATGATATCAAAATTTTGTGATTTAAACTTCTTTTGAAGAAATATTTAAAAATATTTAAAAAATGTAATGGTCTATATAGCTTGATACGAAATATAAAATTAAAAAATACATACAAAATTAAATCTCCAATTTTATAAATAAAAATTTACGAATATTGCATATTTCTTCCTTATCTATAATATTTAGATAACTAATATTTAGGTAGCTGCAGCTATTAGCGCATCAGTAATCACCGTTATTTAGCGCGCGCGCGCACAATGCGCCATGGTAATCCCGGAAAAGTAAGGACTCGGGAGGAAAGAGTGACCTGGTCGAAATGATAGCAGTTATCGGAGGTAGCCAACTGGCCTGTTGCTCACTGACAAGCTGAATTTGCATTTCCCCTCTTCCATCTGTTGAATTACGGATTAATTCGTAAAAATAATTACAGCAAAGATGTTAGCGTTTTAATACGATAATTATTTAGGCTTTTACGATTTATCATATCTCCCTCGAGCAACTGTTTCCCATTTTTATATTATCTTGCACAAGTTTATCAAATTATTTTTAATATATTCGCATTATAACATTACAATTTTCATCAGATTATGGAAAAACAGACTCTTTTGATATTTCTTGCAAATTTTAGTTTTTTCATTCGAACACTTGTTTTTTATCTTTTATTGATTGATTTATTCTATCGGATGTTACTGTTAAATTTGTAATATCAAATGATACTCAATTTGAGTTATTTTTAATCATTTCTGTAGATTACCACTACTTAGTGTCATTGATTAAACTAAAACAATAGAGTTAATTTATTATAGCTCAAGGAAATTATTCAATTTAGCTCAAATTTAGTTTATTATTTACTAAACAGTAACACTATTCTTTGGGCCGTCTCTAATTTGGCTCATGTAGTGTTTTTTATTTAATATTTGAAATGTAGAATCATGTAATTACATTCCAAATACTAAATAAAAAACTCTGCATGAATCAAATTGGAGGCGGCCCAAAGAATAGTGTTACTGTTGAGAGCAAATGTTAATATGGACGTAGTTTACGTTGAAACTGACTACAGAAATAGATTGATTATATTTTAATCATCATCGTCGTCATCACACACATGGAAGTTAAAAATAATTCGAAGGTTAAAATTAACTCGAAGGATTTGCCATTACTTCTTCGATATTTAATAGCGTAGTGACGAACATCGTGAATGATTCATCTTTGATTTTCGATATATAAACGAGTACAGATTTTATTTGGAAGTTAGTTGCCAATTCTGCGAGCTGGAAGCTGTCGTAGCTTTGAAAATTCCAAATGAAATTCGCGCGATTCCCTAAACAATTCCAATTGGATAGCCACGGGCTGTAAATCGCGTGACCATCTAACCGCCGAATTCTTTTCTCCAGCGGCGTAAAAGCAATGACCGGAGTAGAGACGCTCGCGTGTCGCGCGAACACTTCTGTTTAACCATCCTTTCACACGTGAGTAAACAAATAGGCGAATAAAGAGCGAGTAGTCGCTGCATCGATGCGCGTGTCCGGCAAACGCGGACAGCCGAATTTTTAATGAGATACGAGACGCGAGGAAGTCTTATTATACTGTAAGCACGCGTATTGTGCGGCACATAATGCGTCACCACATGTAATCCTATTTTTATTTTTATGCGCCATGATATCCATTAATCGTTCTCTCACGCTATATTTTCAGTTGTGGTTTTTTAGTATAAAATATGTGGAACTTTTTTTATTTTTATAGAGAACTGTAGAGGTATGAAGAGAGAGAGAGGGGGGGATTGAATGCTACCAGAATTGCCATTATTTTTTTCATATTAATAGAACGTTGTACTAACTTTAGAGATCTGTATAAATTTTAATTGTGAAGTTAACACACCATTTTATTAAATATAAAAAAAAATAATGACAGTTCCAGTAGCATTTATCATAGTTTTATAGTTCTTTATAAAAATAAAAACGTTCCGTATTTTTTATATTAAAAAAACAAAATTGAAAATATGTGTTAATTTCGCGAATCTTGCACGAAATTTCCCTTCTAAAGTTCAAGAGAAAAATAAATATTTCCACTTTTAGCTATAATTCCCGTTAGAGTTCTACTCGAGTTGTATCAATATATGTAATTTGAAAACAAAATTCTATAACAATTATCAATTGTAATATACCTTAAATACAGAAGACAGTACGACACTTGAAGAAAAAGTTGAAAATCAGAAACGTGTAAGGTGATTATTGGGATTATGTTCAAAAGTAAACGTTATATTTTTCCTTCTCTATTTCGATTATTTTTTAAATAAAAACGTTCCGTATTTTTTATATTAAAAAAACAAAATTGAAAATATGTGTTAATTTCGCGAATCTTGCACGAAATTTCCCTTCTAAAGTTCAAGAGAAAAATAAATATTTCCACTTTTAGCTATAATTCCCGTTAGAGTTCTACTCGAGTTGTATCAATATATGTAATTTGAAAACAAAATTCTATAACAATTATCAATTGTAATATACCTTAAATACAGAAGACAGTACGACACTTGAAGAAAAAGTTGAAAATCAGAAACGTGTAAGGTGATTATTGGGATTATGTTCAAAAGTAAACGTTATATTTTTCCTTCTCTATTTCAATTATTTTTCTGATTAAGGTCGAATATTTGGAATTCGTCAATTTAATTTGAACTGTTGTAAAAGCTAGTTAATGAGTGTTCTGAACGCATTAATCATTGAAGGAAAGGTGTTTCTCATTGAGTAGTTCTATATTGGAGGCAAAAATTATACAGAAACATAATAGTACATTCTGTAATAAAAACGGATCTAAAAAATTTCAAGCGGAATTACATTTACAAGAGAAACCTCGTGAAATATCAAATTCTGATTTTATATGATTTTAATGAAACTTTGTTTACCTATACGTTACATAAATAGATGAATTTAGAAAATTTTATAATATAAAATATTAGTGCAGAAAAATGGTTTTAAGGGGTGAAATAACTTTTTATAGATAAAGCGGCTTTCTTTTAGCTTTTTCCATTATTTTAAAAAACTATTCAAGATATTAAAAAATGTTTTATACAAAAGTTTTATAATAAAATTACCTCTATTCATTCACGTTAATAATTTTTTCAAAAAAATTTGTTTAATTTTTGAACCCCTTTCCTTTGATAGTTAATGCGTGACACTCATAAACTGGCTTATACAACGCTCGAATGAAATTGACGATCTTAAATATTCAACTTTAATCAGAAAAGTGATCGTCGAAATGAAAGAGGAAAAATATAACAGTTTACGTTCAACACAATAATTCGTAATAGTCACTTTGTACCTACATTTGCTTATTAAAGTTATATTCCTTAATGTCTGGCGTTTCAATTAAAAAGAAATTTGTTAAAATATGTTGGCATTTTTATGCGATATTTTATACACTCAATGTGGTATAAAGTACTTACGTGACGTTCGAAGAATTAAAATCCGAAGAACCAAGATCCGCTTTGATCGAATAAAAACTCTTTTCTCTTATTCGTATCATTTCTTATATTATTGATTTTGTGATTTGAAAAGAAAAACAGAAAAATACTGTATACATTAATTCACATCATTTTCATGTTAGCATGCAGTATTAATAGCTGCTGCAATAAATAAATTAATTGCCAATCGCGCCATCAATCGCGATCAATTGAAATCTCCCAACTCGAGCGTGGATAGCTCCGTATATCGTCGAAGAGGAAGAAATGCAGAACAGCTAAATGCTGAGAGCAAATTGAGAGTGCCATTTGTGAGTGCTCCCAACGCGCCATGCTCCACATTCAGCCTTCTTCCTTCTTGCGAGGCGATCCACCTTAATTAATGAGTTTATCGGGAACTCTCGTGGGAGTTGATGTCGGTCTTGCCGCGTAACCACCCTCGGGGGCGGAAAAAGACTCGGGGGTGAGGGTATATACATAAGCGGATGCTGTGCCGCTACTGCCGTTGATGTCAGGGCACGGAGGAGGGTTCTCTCTAGACGAGGCCACTCACTTCGTCACTCCCCGCCATTTTAATTTCGCGAAGAAACTTTCTAATTACGAACTTTTCTGATTAATCACAGTAATTAATTAGTAGCCCTCGCGGAAAAAGGGAAAATACGAACCTCCGGGATGTAGATGTGCCCCCTTCTTCTCTTTCCTCCTCCTTCTCCTCCTCTGTATCCCCCTTGCAGTTTGCGTTCGCGTTCTCCGAGCAACTTTTGGTCCAGTCTCTCTCCTCTTTCTCTCTCTTCTTCTCTTTAATTTTTATGCTTTTTCCCTTGTTCTTCGTTCTGTCTCTCTTCTTCTCTCGCTTTGACAATCTCGATTCTATCATGTCACTATTCTGTTTCTTTCACACCTCTCTAATACACATATGCGTTCTTCCTTTCTTTTTCACTCATTGAAATCTTCATAACTGAATCCTTAAGGGATCTCAAGTGATTTGCTCACACGTGGAGAATGCTTACGCTTCTTTCTCGTCGCCGTTTTCGCGACACGCATTTTATACTTAATTTGCGTCCCACGCGATTCCGCTCGTTTTATCGAACCGTTGACTTTGATGGATTCATTCGAACACTTTATTCACTTTTGCTTTATTCGCAGCATCTTAAATCGTTAATTATAAGTGCGACGCGCGCGCGGAGGACCAACACGCTAGAAGAGAGAATTATGAAAAGAGGGACCATCAGGAAAGCAGGGAAGAGGGGAGACAGCGATTAATGTCCGCCAAAGCGTACGTCGGGTCGGTGATTAATTTACGGAAACGCGCGTCTTATCTCGAAAGTTGCGCGACGTCGCGCGCTCTTTATTTTTAGCAAATTTCTCCGATTAACGGGTCTCAGCGCTTTTCGTTATCGTTCGCGAACTTGCGCCGGCGGGACCTCCTGGCGCCTCTCCCTTCGAGAGAAGAGGAGGACGAACTTCGAACATCGATTTACTTCTGTGAGTAACTCCCGATTACTTTCCTAATAAAAACGCAGCGCCAGGAAAATCCAATGATGGACGGCCGCTAATGCGGAAGGCGGAGCAGATTGCTCGAGACGCATAAATTAAGACGATCTCTAAAAGGAGCTCTTCTTATCATTATCAATATCATTTTTATGAGATAAATACGCGTATTTCAAGTAATTCAAAGTTGAAATGATAAATATCACAAAATATCATAAATTAGAATTTGTGATGAGTTTTAAAGTATGCGAATGGATAACAGAACCAAATCCTTTGTTTCATGTGAATTAAAAAAAAATTTAATTCGGGGAACTTTAGATATTGATAGTACAAATATTGTGGATAAGAAAACAAAATGGCTTTCGTGCGATTTTCACTAAAAAAGTGTCAACTTCGGATTAATATATTTACTATTTACAAGTATACCTAAAATTTGTAGCTGCACTCGCGCAATGCACTCAAGTCTGATTGACCTTAAACGCTTTTTCGACAACACACTGGTGTATAGCATATTCGGCTTTTTTCCAATATTTTTTCAATGCTTTTTCCGTTGCTTATAACTTTTTTATTAATAGAGATACATACAGATGTTTGATACCGTTATATTCCTTAATGTTTGGCTTTTTAATTGAAAAAAGGTTTACAATATGTTCATTTTTATGAAAGTTATAAACAACCAAATTGAATTGAGTATGCCACACACTGGTTTATTGTTTCAGTATTGAGGTATTTAAGGGTTAAAAGTTAGCCCGATGTCGAATATTCCTACGCTTTTCTTCTTTCTAGTTAGTCCGTTCAAATTATAGAAAATGACTTTTAAAAGAAAGGAAAATTAAGAACAGGAAAATAAAAAATAAAATAAGAAAGAATCGTAATTGCTATTTGTTCAAAAAATTATTTAAAAGTCAGTTCGGCGGTGAGTATTCCTTAGAGTTTTCTTTTTTCTGTTTAATAAAACGTTTTGATTGGCTCAGTAGGACTTTGCACCTCGTGATCATTACTCGCAAAGTTCGCGCGCCAGGTAGCCGATGACTCAACGATATAATAAAATATAGTGTTCCGCGTAGACGGTTCGGCTATCTCGAGAACAAACAATTATTTCAATAAATATACCCGTGTGAGCGAACGCCCTAATGCAGATTCTCGCTTTCTTGGAGCCCATCCAAGAAGGATTAAATAATGATTCCTTACATTCAACCACGTAGCACGACAGATTACGTTGTGAAATGCTACCTGGACGTTTATTAGCGGCGGCTATATGTACCTAATGCGGGCCGAGACCCGCAACTGTAACTATACCTGCATTCCGTGACTGGTTCTAATTCAGAAATTGCTGGTTTCTTAACAGTCGTGATGGCACGGTCAAACCCATTTTGATTTTATCGCACAGTCTGGGATGCATCAAATAAGTCTCCCATCTGTATTATAATACAAATACTATTTTCTATAATTTAAAAAAATTACAGAAATAAGAATGTAAATAACTTTTAAACTAATAGCAATTGCGATTGCTTCCCATTTTACTTTTAATCTCCCTACTCTTAATTTTTCTTTTTCTTAAAAATTATTCTGTAATTTTGATGCTCCGAATTACTTCTTCAAAATTTCTCAGCTCATCACTACTCAAATTCTGTAACTTTGACAGGAATTTCATTTATCGAAATTCAATCACTTGCACAGCCATAAACAGCCGACGGCAGCATTTCTTCGAGCGTTGCTCCGGAGGACAAGTATCGCGGAATCCTACGTCCAAGTGTGGTGTATATTCACTTCTATATTTTTCTCCCTCTTCACCCGTTCATGGGATCATCCCCCGTCGCCGCCCTTCCGTTCTCCCCGGGTGTTGTACGATTGCCGAGTCATCGTGTAATGACGTGCCGGCTGTCAGATCTCGCGAGAGGCGAGGCGGCACGATTCGAGCCACGAAACGATCGGTATTGCCGGTCCGAAGAAGACGAAGAAAAGGACCGGACGGAGGCCGCGGATAAACGTGAACGAGACGGAGATCTAGAAGAGGTGAACGCGAGTGAGACGACAAGATCGAAGGAGGCGAACCTCCTAAGGACTCAATATCTCGGACGTCATCTCCGAGGCGAACCGGACGCATCAGACGCAGCTTCTCGGAATTCTCGCGAGGACCTCGCGTTTCGAGGCCGCAGAAGATCGATACAGTTATGGGCGAAAGACGATCCGTTTTATCTGGCATTCTACCTCTCGGCTTGGATTGCACTCGATTAGCATTCGGTTTTCAATTTTTATTTTTATCTTGTCATCTTTATACATTTCGTAAAATAACTGAACCCAATATAGTCCGTCTAAGCTATTTTTAAGACCAACATTGAAAATTTGAAATAGTCGGTGGTTGTCAGACTTAAAATAGGAAACAGTTTTGAAAATTAATTAAAAATATGGAACATTTTCAATATTTACATGAGTACAAGGAAGATTTAATTAGATGTAACTATCTACAAACAGTAAGTAGACTATATTGAGTATAGTTATTTTATATTATTTGTCGTATCGCTATATTTGAAGGTTCTTGAAAGGTCTTTAGACTTGGAATAAGATATACCTATAATCTACCGTAAGTTCTACTTCATAAATCTACTCTCTTTGTATCCTCTTGGCTCGTGCGGTGCACAAGAATATAAGATTTTCTTCTGATTTTTTATTCAGTCGACGATGTCCTCAACCATTTCATTCGGACCGTCTAAACACCTTTAAACCATTTTTTTGCCACGTGGAGCGTTTCTAATTTAATCGGAGGCGTGTCCAAAGATCGGATTGTGGTATTTATGTCTACGAACGTATTGTACGCACGTCATCGCCATTATGGGTGATCGTTTCCAGAGGTCTCTTGGAGAGTACGTTTAGACTGTCAGATACGTCAATAAAATTAGAATAGGATTATGTGCTTCCAAGATCGCATACAGACAGTATAAGTGAGTGGAAGAATTAATTATTTATTTTCTTATAACTTCCATGTAATTTAATTTACTCGGCTGTTTTTTCTTCAACCTTATTATATGTATACTTTAAAAAGAGACATATATATATATATATATAAATTTGTTCAACCTGTTCTTCTAAACGCACATTTATCACTACTCCGATTCGAACATTAAAATTATATTTTAACTCTGACAATGAGATAAAACGACGTATTAATTATAAATATAATTAAATAACGTATCTAAAAAAATAAAATACTTTTTATTACCCACTCTAGACTTATAATCCTAACGATATACAACATCGTGATTTGTATAGATGCAATCCAACACAAAGTGAGTCGCTCGATCCGATGGCACGTACTTTTCTCGCGCCGATCGCTCACGAGAGGGTGTCATACGAACTCTCGAAAGCGAGTCCGGGATGAGGAAGGAAGAAAGAAAGAAAGAGAGACACAAATATAGAGACGAGCGGATCGCGTCCGAGGAGTCACGATAATTCGTGTGATCAAAGCGACCGACTCGGTGGTGTCTCCCGCGCTGGCATCTCTTCTCACCTTTAATAAAGCTATCTCGCATCTCTAATATCTTCTCGCGCCAACGCGCGAGAGGTAGACAAAGACGGATGAGGAACGTCGAGGTGGTGGAGGAGGAGGAGGCGATGGCGAAGGAGAAGGAGGATCCGGACAGGACGGAGGAGGGAGCGGATCTCGAGGCTCTTTGCTCGCTGCCCCGACACCTTTCTACAACGAGGCCTTGTTCGCCAGGAGAAAAGACACGTCAGCCGACACCACGTACACACCTCGTCTCTTCGGGGCCATCGATACGACCAGGATTCTACTCTCTTTCTCTATCTCCGTCGATCTCTCTCCTTCCATCATAACGATTTTTATATTCGTAGTCTATACTCTGGTACCATGCCGTCCTCTCTCGCTCTCTCTTTCTCGCGTCTTTCCGCTTCTCTCCGTGACTGTCTCTCGGGGAGATATCAGCATACCGCTAGATGCAAGAGATTCACGAAGATATTACACTTACTATCTCGCAGCCACGCGGCGATGCTTATCGGCGACCGCCGTCAATTAAGCAATTATCGCCACCTCCGCCGATAGACTCCGCGTATGCTAGGTCATGCCGCCGCGTTGTTCCGCTCGTTTCACGAGGATACGCTTACACGCGCTACGATATAAACGTTAATGAACAACTCGGTGTTAATAGGAACGTGTTGTTTTCCTATCGGTCTTCGTCGTTTAATCAAAGCGCGAGGCATTACATGGCGTTTAACATGCGAAACATAGGACGATCCACGACATAGGGGTGGTCGCTGCATTCCGAGACTCGAAAGCGCTGGAAAGTTGAATCAATCAACGAGAACGATGATAGCGGGGAATGCGATCCTTGCGGCGACGCTAAACGCAAATCCTTGATGAACCATAATGACGCTGGACATTGGAGACTCCCGCTATCTTCGCGGTCTAGGAAGATTCTTATCGATGTCCAGTGTCAATTGAGCGATTAGGTGACTATCGTACTCAATGCTGGCAGTCATAGAAAGAGCCTTTGATACTTCAACGTGCTTATAAAGTACTTGCTGTTCGATATATGTAGTTAATTAAGCCTGGGAATTAATATTTATTTATTAAATGTGGCGATGTATTTTGAAAATTATTGCTTACAATAATGTGCATAATATCATCGATAACAATTTATATATGATATATTTAATCCAAACCGTAATAATTAAAATAAATCTTGACATAATTATTTAGCACTGTGCTGTTTTTCAATAGCACAACGACATAAAATAGCTCGAAAGGCATTAAATTATTCTGTACGGTTCTATATATGTTTACAATTCCCTTCCTCATGGCATATTCAATTTCTGATAACACCACCTCCTCGACCACGAGGAAAATCGTTTCATATCATCGCAAGATGGCTTCGCCTTACATCGCATTTCGCTTCTCTTTCTCTTTACTCTCTTCTTCGTCTTTCTCTGTGCCTTACCTGCCACTGCAGGCAGCCACACCAGACCCATATACATGTAAACGAATTCCACATAAATTTACTGACTTCCGCTCCGCATTCAGTAGCGGAGAACACGTCTCGAAGCATCGATATATTGGGACGATACTTCCGGCAATTCTCGAAATACCTATCTATGATAAAGTCATTGGACTGGTGTGATAAATATCATTTTGCCGTGCATCGGTCTCCTCTATCTGCTTATCGCTATATACCGAATTTAAATATCGCCACCTATGTGACTCAGTTTTCCAGAAAATATAAAGACATTTTCATAGAAAAATTTGCTTTCTTTGTTTTAAACTGCTTAAGCGCAAAATCACTCTAACTAAAATATTTCTAAATGTATCTTAATTTTAAGACACGGTTAATCCTTTTTTGTTAAGTTAGACTGCATGCTGTGGGGATAAAATATTTCGTCCACAAGCCAGGTATTTCAAAAATAAACCCCTGAGAAAATGCAATGACAAATCGCTAGCAATGAGATAGGGGATCAACGTTGAAGTTTCACGGAGGCATTCACGATAATTAATCGACAATAGAGCACTCTGGATTTCGTGGGTTCCTCCTGGGGTGCGTGAGGACCCCCACCGTGGTTCCGTCTTCTTCCGTTATTTATGTTCTAGAATCCGAAGAGACGGTGAGGTCTCGCGAAGCATCCCCCGCTTTATCTTTAAGAGACTATAATTTCGACGCTACCGATTAATTAAACAATTATTTAGATATCTTTTGTAATTTTTTGCCATTATTATTTATTGTTAATTATTCAAGAAAAAAAGGGTACTTTCGAGAATAAAATATTGCATGAAAACTATCGAGAAAAATAAAAATTATTCTGGTAATTTATATAATTATTTAAAAGCTTCAAGTTTTTTTAAATATTATATCCAACAATTGCTTATTTTTATCTTAAGTATATTTTTTACTCGATTTATAAAAGTATTATATTTTATTTTGTTTTGTAAGGAATATTCGGAAATAAGATAAATTTATAAAATTATGCAATTAGTATTTATATATATGACGTAAATGTGATTTATGGCGAAAGACATAGAGTTATCTAAATACTCATATTTCTATAAATTTTCTCTTATTTATGCATACCGATCTACCAAAAAGTGAACAGCGCGCTTAAATGCTTTTAAGCGAGCGGCATGAATTATTCAAATGCCTGCACTTACTGCAGGTGCGATAATGATAATTGACGATGCTGAATAACGATAATTGTGCGCGATCTTATACATATATAGCTATAATAATTATTATTATTATGCGCCTCATATAAGCACACGGAATTCTCATAATCCTTAATAATATATAAATGTGTATCATTCAATTTTTCATTTAAGAATATTCTTCACGATTTCGAGTCACATCTCAAAGAGTCACGTAACGTGTTTTCTCCAGCCACTGATACCTGTAACAGAAACATTTCAACAAATTTGTGAGATATACAGATTCACAGTATAATCATATAGCATACGAAAATGAATTAAAGCTCAAAAAACATTATCGCACGAATATAATTAATAATATCAGATTCACCCAGCGGAGATATTATCTAAATATCGCAAACATAAAATAGCGAAAAAAACTTCCAGAATGAAGATGGGAATGAATAACGATGTCTAAAAGATTTGCAGAAGAATCTGATGAAAAATCTAATATATTTTCAGAGAAATAATTTCACCGTGTAAAATTTAGATCGCGCGTTTGATTCGTTGCGTGACTACGCTCAGACCGATCTTCCTCGGTGTTAACGTAAACGCAACTA
>NW_017296174.1:120364-161803 GCF_001594075.2 Trachymyrmex cornetzi | reverse complement strand
GCCCGCCACTGTGCGGCGGTGGCGGTGGCGAGCATAACAGGGTGGACGTTTAACATATGAGTGGCTACCAGTGTTATTAATGCGGCAGTAGCGTCGTGCTCGGTTTCTTCCTCGGCGAGAGCCCACGTACTGGGCCTTAGATCCCAGACGGCGTACGGCCGGGACTAGGGGCCACCCGCGGGTCCTACGGACGCGCACAGGAGGAGAGAAGGAAAGGCCCCGGCCCCTGCCCGCCAGGCAGCAACGCGGGATGGGGTACGGTAACACGACACTCGGAAACCGCGGCACGACCGACGTCGTGCAACGGCCTCGAACCATCCCCAAAGGAGTTATGCCTTCCTGCCGGCACGCCGTCTAATTAATATGTGCTTAGCCCCGGAATGCTGCTCGTGTCTTTGGGAGCTACGCACGTTCACGCTTTCCGGAGGCGGCGGGAGGAAGGGAGATCGGAACGCATTTCTCGAATGTTGGTCTAGATGTGATATATATAGTATTTTAAAGATTACTGATTTTGTACTTGCTAATAAGCATGCACGAGAAAGTATTTTAATATAGTAGCTATTAAGTAATGCGATTTTAAAATGAATGCAATAACGTATACAAAAATTAAAAAATAAAGTTGTGTGTAATTAAAATTGGATAAACTTATCTCTCTCTCTTCAACGTTTTTCGACAAACGATGACTCAGATATCAATGAGCAACAAATCAAATTAACTCTTTTATACTCGTTTCTACTAATGTAGATTAACTTTAATCTTGGTTCAATTTAATTTTATCTTTTCCTAAAATTAAAAAAAGATAGAGAGTAAATTGAACCGAGATTAAAGTTAATCTACATTGCTAGAAACAGACATTAATAGCTTGAGAAAGTTTGAGTAAGAGACAACTTTTCTTTTCCGTGCGGAGTAAAAACTGAAACTTTGTATTACTAAAATAATTCAACGCGATACTTCTTAAAATATGTACTTATAATTTAAACTAAAAAACAGATTGACAAAAATTACCGTAAAATTATATGTTGGCCGGAAACTTTTGGCAGCCACTGTATACATCTTAATATGTATTACTTAAAACGCTGCTTCTACCCAACGATTCACGCCCGAATCACGTGCAATTTACCAACCGGGCGCACGTGGGAAAAATTCGACGTGGGTGTGCCCACCTGTTCCATGTGTTCAGAAGAGGAAAGAAGCAGCCAGAGGACCTGCCTCCCTCGTATCCGCCTCAATCGCTCGCGCGAGTGGACATATAGGCAAATCTTTCGCGCTCGGCCAGGACATTAGGAGCTCTCCGGCGTCCGGAGGATTATAAATCCTTAATACAGATCGGCACGCGATGCCCGGCTCGTTAGGGTGATGCATGGTCGACTCTGGTGTCCCGTGGTGTACGGTAGCCGGTACCAATACGCGCGTACACCACCGTACCGCCGCGTGCACGCACACACGCGCGACATTCGGTTCCTACGGGAACAACTGACACCCACACGCATCGGTGGACGCCAGGTAATAATGAGAGATCGGAGATACGGCCTGATATTAATTGTGCGCATCGAATGTGGCTACGGCTGCTGCGGCTGGACCGCTGCATCCGCGCCGTAGAGGGAACAGGCCGCGCTACCGGCTTACACCGATCCTTCGACGTGATATGTGCGATATACGATACGGGAACGAGCATGGTGGACCTGACCTCCCGATCCTCTCGCCTCGGCGGCGGTCGTGAAGGAAAAACACGCGAAAAAGTTTCCTCGAAAAATTACTCATACAGGATTCTGATATATGTCATATCATAGAATAATTCAGTATCTATAATTATGGTTTACACCGTACATTTAGGCCGCAGCTATCTATAATAGGTGAATTGCTTATCCTGTAAGTTAAAACAAAAGTATCTATTGTATAAGCTAAAAATCTATTATATCTATTGGAGACTAAGCGCACGGTATAAACATATATATCTATAGCCTATATGCATTGTTATTTAAGAAATGCCTCAACTTAAATGTTTGATAATACTTATCTTTATTCCCGTCAATTATCTTGTCGATAAGGACCGAGAAAAAAGTTAACATCAGTAAATACCTACGTTTAGTTCGTAGGGATTTTTTAGTTCAAATATTATATATTATATGTAAGTTAAATATACATTAGTCATGTCAATATATTATTTATTTAAATTAACAAATATTTGCTGACAGTCCGTGACCGCTGCATTTAATTGAATCAACTAATATTTTTTTTTTTGGAAACAGTAACTTTTTGTGAGTGTAGAGCTTTCTCGTCCATTTCTCGTGATAATATTTATCTTTCTGAGCAGCACATGTTGAACATTTAAAAAGGTTGTGCTTGTGCTTTCAGGGAGCAATCATGATTGTATAATATAATTATATAAGCATGCAAGAGATATTGTTTGCCGTTGTAAATTTTCATATTAAAGTTGAAACTGATGGAATAGCACCTACAATTTATTCTTTATTTTTTTCTAAGGGAATCCTAAAGTCGTGTGTATTATCAACTAAACCATATAATTTTTGTATAACAATTACTTTTTTCCTCTCTTACTGATTTGAAAATCCTTTTCCAGGACTAAAGTATACGCATTGATACATGTCTGTGAAATGGAGCCCATGCTGAGAACGACAAAAAATTTCGAAATTAAGATCTTTACCATTTCTTAATCTAATATGGCGCTCCAGAGCTGTCACGTCGTGACAACATTTGCTTCATATAAAAGCTGTGCAATCTGTACTTACGAAATAGTCCACAGTAGTAATTTGCATGAAGAAACTTTTATTTATATATAATTTATATGTATTTATATGTATGTAATTTATATTTATATGTATAAATTGATATGCGTGTTATTGATGTAACGACGTGTCAATAACACGTAGATTATTTGCGTGTAAGTGCTATTTTCAACATGTTATTGATAGGAGGATCCATCTAAAATGGGAAAAAGTCAGAGATAAAAGTAAGAGATAACAGTAAGCGACCAAAGTTGAATGACATTAACGTTCTTGATAAAAATCATAGCATTAAGTTAGCACTAAGAGGTACATTAGTTTTTTTTAAGTGCTTTTAAAATCTTAAAATTTTATCTTTAATCTTACAGTGTTACTTAACTTAAATCACCGTGAGAATTTATTGAACCAATTTTCATTAATTCAGCGAATATTTAATTGTATTTACATACAGTTTTTGATTCAGTATATGAATTCAGACATATTTTTGGAATACAATATTGAATATATCAAAATACTATATCCCAAAATTCATGCAGGCTTAAAAAGATCTTAAAATTGAAATATTAGGAGATTTGTATAAACGTTGCTAATTTAAGTATTTTCAAAAAATGCGTTATACACGCGACATGGGATAAAAAAAGGAAAAAAGAAAAGGATATTGAAGTTGATACTAGAAGACAAGGGGATGGCCACCAATCCCCGGGTCGTTTCGTCGGTGATTACGAGGAATGGACAGATTGAGACGGTCCTATAGGGCTCCTCCCTTCGTCCTTCTGCCAGCGATCTCTATGCGGGCTTCTCCCGGGCGGACAACCCACGCCCAGGACGTCCTATTCCTCATCCTGCACCAGAGAGAGAATATTCCCTCCCTCATGCCGACTACGAGCCACTTTGAAGATACGATCTCGAAACAAATTACGAGTCCCGCTCTCTGGGCTCGCCCTATCTGGCTGAATTAAAATAATCGCGGGCCGTTAGCGGTTGGTCGTGTTTTTTAAATCGGTCTACACGGATCGGTTCCCCCACGAAGTTTGTCAAAGACAGCAACCATCTACCGATGCGTTTGCTATTAAAGTTGCACGCACTTGCAACAATAACAAAGCCTCTCGAATTAATAATGATAATGGATTCGTACTCCGCATTTCTTTCCTTTTGTAAATCTCATACAAATCTCTTTAATTCCTCGGTTACTTCTTAGTTTTTTTTGGATATTTCTTTTACTTCCTACTTTTAATTTTTTTTCATCTCTCATAAGAACTGTGTGAATAATATATTAACTCAGCATTTTTAGAAATGGAGTAATATAAACTCGATTGTAAGTCAGATTTTAAAATAATATGTATATGAAATTTAATAAAGTTTGATTTATCGAACTAATTTAAATTTCATATACGTATTATTTTAAAATCTGACTTAACGCATCCTTTAAGTTAATATCACTCCAGTATTTTTACTTCCGATAAAATACAATGACTTTTCTTTATAATTGAAAGCGAGTCAGGTACATTGACATTTCAAAATGAGATCGTGGATACTGCACGAGAAAACCAAGGTAGATACATGTACAATACATACGTATATATATCGTTATATAGCGTTGAGGTGCATGTACCACTCGGCCGCAGCTCGTCTCAATCCGGATTACGGTAACACCTGACCATCCGCAATTTTATCATCCTCCGTTCTCCAGAAAGATTCCAATTTTCTTCTCCTGTCGCGTAGTTTTCTTTCTACCTCTCCCGGCACCGCGCTTTCCTATTCCGTCCTCCCCTCGTTCCCCTTCCTCATTCCTCCTTTTTCTTCTCCTCCCTGTGCGCTTTTTTCCACCGTCCATGGACTCAATCTGTGTCTCATCGCGGATTATTGGGATTTCGCGAGGATGAGGAAGAAGAGGAGACCGAGGCTCGTTCGACCGTCTGAGCTCCCGGGCTCGGCTTCGGAGCTGGAAGCTGGAAGACTGCCGACAAGGACGAGTCTTTAATTCTTTCCGTCGTCAGCCGGTCTTATCGTTCCGATTTTCCCTTCCGGATAGGTGAATTCGATCGATTATTCACGATGTGGGACAAGTAAATACGAGAACAGCGAGTATATTGAACTGCCATTAAAATCGATGGATAATAAGTAATGCGACAACAGATAATGATGAAATCGTGGCATGAAAAAAATTTCTCCGCGGCCTCGTTACGTTGATGAGCGAGAAGATAATTGGACAATGATAAAACTCTTCTCGATTATAATGTCTCCCATAAAGATATTACAAACGCGAGTAAATTGGAGCTAAATACAATATTCGATAAACACAGATGCATCAATTCAGTTATTTAAAAATTAAAACAAAAAAAGGATTAGGAAAAAGAGTGGAGGAACTGTAAACTTATTGCGTTCTATGATCACGTGTTATAGTACTATATGATACTAAGCACATACCGAACTATCATTAGATGCGAGAAATGAGAAGTTATCACTATTCTTTTATATACTGCAATAGAGCATATTATTCGTGTTTATCTGTGTTTGTAATTAAAAGTAAATTACATGTATTGATAAAATGTTTATTGAAAAACCCCGATGTCTTTAGATATGGAAACACTGGAGTGACTCTATCTTACATATTGTTAATAATTTATCAATTAAAAAAATCATAAGAAGTAGAGAAACTGCAATTCGCCATCGAATACCCGGATGTTGCATTCGGAAAAACATCGGTGATTTTCAATGAGCATATTTTATTTTTAGTGTCGACGCTCTCTCTGACATGTCGAGTTGCCGTCATTCGCCCAGAAATGATAGGGTCACGATCGTTACGTAAATCTTCTTACGCGAGGAAACAAGACGCGACGAAGGCGGTAGGAAATAAACCACTACCGATGGAACGCAAAAATAATGATTCTCGTGGGCGTGAGATAATTGGCGCAAGGAGCTTGCGCGTCCCACAGAGACAGGGATAGAAGGAGAGATGCCCTGCGAGATCAAAGGACCTTCACCTTCATCCGGCTCCCGGCGTTCGCCCCGATATCCTGGGAGCTGATGGAAGAGAAGGAGGAGGCTCCTTTTTATCGTTCCTTCCGCGAAGAGGAATCGCAAGCGACGCCAACGCACGAAATCGATCCGATGATTAATTTTCAATCGCGGCTTAATTACGCCGGGCGGCTAAGCCCGATTGAAGAGGCGTCCCCGGATAGTGAAAGGGCGGTCTGTGTGGTGCAAAAAAAAAGAAAAAAGAGAAAAAAAGGAGATCACGTGAAGATAGAGAGAGAAAGAGGGAGGAGAGGAAAAGAGAAAATGAGAGAGATAGAGACCGCGTCCCAGTCGTCCCTACAGCCATCGAATAAAAGGCTCTTCGTTCTCTCTAGAAGAGGATTGTGTCCAAGGATGAGGACACACTGGTGCGGGGATGAAAGGGTGGCTGCTCGAAGAGCGGGGGTGGCGAGGATCGACGCAGGACACGATTGCCAGGAACACGTGATTAGATGGCCCTCCTTCCACGCGATTCTCCAGATTGGACACCCTCGTCGTTGGGAGACGTAAAAAAATGCAATCGGCTCTTACCGTAATGAAAAAGTCCCGACCCCGGGTAATACGGTACTGGTGGCAGTACGTGTGCATGCATGCGCGCGTGTATATGTGTGTGGGTATATATACACGCACGACACTCACGATTACACGAACATCCTGCGCGTATTTATGGATGCACAAGAGCATGGCTGCTGGATCGCAGCAGCAATTGCAGCTGTCGCGTTGGGAATGATGGCGCATTTACTATGCCTAGAAATTCTAATTTTTATAAACGAAGGTAAAACTTTTCTTTATTACACCAAAAGAATTTTACTGAAGCATTAAAAAATTTAACTAGATACACACATAGGTCAGAAAATAATTTTGTTGTACCATTAAAATAATTATGTAGAACGCTTGAATGGTAACATTGTCATTAATGTTTAAGCGTTCTATTAATTATTTTTTAATAATTATGATGATCTGATAAAATTATTTTCAGATCTGTATCCACAGCTAAATCTTCAAATACTTCAGAGGAAAATCGTGTAACTTTGAAACTATTTATTGATAATAAAAGAAATATTTCTCTTTTTTATTATTCTTTAGCTCATTCCATTGACTCTAATCATATCTTACAGACATTGTAATAAGAGATTCAGCCCTTTTATTTGCTCTGAATTTATTTCGCAATGATGACGTATTTCTAATATTCAAATTCATTTCTAAAAGTTAATCGATTGCATAGTAATTGCATAGTAATATAGATAATCAAGGTTGCCACAGACCTGGAAAACCGGGAAAATCAGGAAAAGTCAGGGAAATTGATATTGGTCATGGAAAACCGGGAAAAATCGGGGGAAAATGTAAAAAAGTCTGGAATTTTGAAATTTGCTCGCAATTTCCCTAAACTGCTCCTATTCTAAATTGTTATAATTTTTTAATATTATATCTGACGTTTATAATGAAAACGTTCAAAATTTGCACACTTTAAACGATTTTAATAAAATAATTAAAATTTATATTTTATTCAGTATTTTTATTTGATCGCTCTTTTTTGTAACTGCATTCTTTTTTCCAATACTAATTTATTTTTTATTGATTTGAATTTGCATCAAAAATTTTAGTGCTACTAAGCCTTTTTTGCATTATTTTTAATAATATAGGCTAACTTTCCTACAACTCTTGACTTTAAATGTGTTAAAATTTATGTATTTTATATTGGAAAGTTTTTCATTTTTATCTGGAAAACCTGGAAAAATCAAATTTTAAAATTATTTTCTGTGGCAACCCTGAGATAATAGCTATATATTACATATTTCAGATTATCTTCCCTCTCACGGGTACACCTTGACGTGGTGGGAGGGCTCAGTACCCAGAGGATATATACGAAAAGAACGGTTTTCTCAAATATCCAAAAATTTTCAGATCTATCTGAATAGTACATCTAGATAAATTTTTATTGAGATATTGAGTAAAATCGTTCTCTTCGTGTAAAAATCCAGTGATGGGGAAGCTAACGTACCCTCGTCCGCCGATTTAATTAAAAGTGAACGAATCGCAGCCGATTCGTCGCGTCGCGCGTTTGCTTCGGGAGTGCCGTTAAAGTTATCGGACTAATGGACTAACTTTTAACAAAACCCATTCGATGGATTTCTATTTCGACAATGAAATCATATTTTCGATGTTTGACAGGAAAGCGGAACTCTCTTTGGGACGTTGCTTAGGTGGCCACGGTCACTGCAACGCTCTCACGCCAAGTGCTCGGGCACGAGGTGATGCCGGCCGCGTAATGTTACGCACTTCGCAGTGCGTGTTCGCGCGGTTTAGCAACTTCGGTTGCTGTCGGCTAATTGAGGATGCGCTCTGTCTGTCGGTAACGGTTCGGTCCTTAGCGATAAGAAACAATCGATCGACTCGGATTCTTCTCTGGGCCTGTATTCGGTAACTCGAGTTATGCAGTCGTTATGAGCACGTAACGATTGCATAACGAGTTACAGAATTACGCCCTGGTGGGTCGCCCAAAAAGGAGTTGTATAACTCTGGTCAGGGCGCTCATTTCTCTGTTATTATCTACTAGCCTAAATCGCGTTTAATCTGACTTGGTCAGAGCCTAGCTCTAGTAGTCTGTAAAAGGACTAGCTCGTCGACGAGGGGTTGGATCCCATTTCCTGCATTGTCTAGATTGTTAGACAATCGGCAATGGTACCAACATTTCTCTTATTAGAGACGCTTGTCATATCTATACCAGTCTCTTGGGAGCTCGTGGTACAGCACCACTTGTGGCTCACTTGAACTAGCAGTTAGGGCGTATGCCTGAGTCAATTTTAAATGTGATTTTGCGTAAAACAAAGGTGACAGACTCGATACGATCGATTTCGTCTTCTTTCGTGTGGGGTTTAACCCTTGTTCGGCATTCATCGTGTGTTTTGCGAGTACTCGTCGACGTGTGGTGTTGATTTCACCGATCGAAATAAAAATCTTATCATGAGTTTTGTAAACGTGGAGTGCCGCAGTGTCGCGCGAAAGACTTTTTTAAATGATTAGTCCGCGCGCGTTTATAGTGTATTATTCGCGAGTGTTTCACGCGAGTGTCCCGTGCGAGAGGATGTCAACTCGATTCTGAGAGGAGGAGGAGGTCTGGGAGAGGCATTGAGCACCGGTGGAGCAACCTTGCGGTAAATGTTGTTTTTTAATTAAGTAAAATTAATTTTTTGTTTGTTTGTTCTTAAATCATTTTATTTTACAATGTTTTAAAAATATTAATTTAAAAAAAGAGAAATTACTTAAAAATTTAAAACTTTACAAATTTATTCTTATTCAAGTCTTCTTCAGAAAATGTATAATTATTTTTATAAATATCTAATTAAATGATGAATAAAAAATCCGAAGCATATAAAAATTATATTTTCATAATTGCATGATTATTTTTCATAAAACTCTACATGTGTTTATATATAGTAATTATTTTTAAAAATAATGATTATTTCCTTACCCTGTTTTAATTTGAATTTTACCTTTTCTGTTACAGAATCATCGTAGCGACGTTGCAGATATAACTCCACTGTTGCGCATCAGGTCGGTGAGTGTTGAATGAATCACGTTTTTATTGAGGTAATGAATGTATGTAATTTGATTAGTATACCATTTATCTAAATGCATACCTACATTACGTCAAAAAAATAAATAAATAAATGTATATATATATATATATAAACTACGTATTGTTTATATGTATAAAATTGTTTTTACAATATATTATTAAAAATTTTTTTTTTATTATATTATGTTAAAAATAAATAAAATAAGTATATAAACTGCGCGTGTGAATAATGACTATATTATTACACTTAAACTATCATAATTATTTTTGCATGGAGCTATTTTTTAAAAATTTGAGAAATGGATTAAATCTTTAATAATTTGATCTCTTATTTTGTTTACATAGGTAAATCTAAAAATAACTTATCAAATGAAAAGAATGAAGTTAGAAAACATTTCACATTATTATATTGTGTACCAAGAGAATAAGAGGCAGGAACGAGCGTGTTAGGTTTTAGATGAGGGACGAAACTGTCGTAAGGTCGAGTTTAAGAGGCCGTAGGACAAGATACAACATCATCGGGAGAGCAAGAACCCCGTTACTCCCGTGATTCATCGGTCTTTTTACGCTGGGTGGCCAGAATAATTCACCCTAATGCCCCACCTAACTGCCTCCGACCCTCGTTGCTCGATTGTTTATTGCCAAAAAGCATCTCTTTAATATATATCATTCCACCTCTAAAGAGGATCTCGTCTCCTTCGAAGGAAAAAGGGGGCGAGCGAGAAAAAAAGAATTCTAGCATGGACCCGACGAAAGATTTACCTTCGCAAGATTTCAATTTCTTCTCCGATGAGTTCTCGCGAGTGAAAAACGGAACAAATAAAGGGAAGCGTAGGAAGCAAAATGCTATTGCAAAACTCACAAGTATTGCTTCTATCGATGCAAATTTAAATGTACACTAATTCATTTACAAAATATTAGTAAGCTTATTAAATTAGTTTCGTAAAGATTGGAATAACTAAACGCATTTTGTACATTGATTTTGTTATGATCGTGTAGAGAATTCGTTAAAATTAATCACTCCGAGCGTTCTGCAGCAAACATCATTGTACGTACAACGCGTACTTTTGCTCAACCGTGGCTAATTTGCACGACTCTTTTTCAATTACCGATTCGCGACGAATTTACATCCGTCTCCATTAATATGTCCACAGAATATCGATTCACGCGTTTCGCTCGCAACCATCAAAATACCTCCAAAAAATATAGCTTCCTCTTTTTCGTCGATGGTCGCCATATATCAGATCGGGGGTAAAGGGAAGGGTGAAGGCCTGACAAAGGAGAGGAGAGAGAGAGAGAGAGAGAGAGAGAAAGGGAGGAGGTAGAACTGTCGAATTGACGTACGATACGAGGTGTATTAATTAGCGGCGGGAGAAAATTGCGACTGAGCATAGCCTCCGGGATTGAAATCGTTATCGAGGGGGTTTACCTCACGATTTTGATTTAGCCCCAGCCTTCCACGTCAATTCTAATTGCGTTTGACAGTAATTTGGCAAGAGAGATAGGGCTGATTGACGGCTAAGCCGAGCGGCCACGTTCGGCCTCGCCCCGTATTCCTCTTACGTTTTTTCCCTCTTCTTTTTTTTACCGATCTAACAATAACATTTCTCGTGCGTGCACGTATGCGATTGTGTGGGTTCTTGTGCATACGCTATATTAAGGACAATTTGAAACATACATATTTGATATACAGCCGCAGCCAATTAAAATAATGCCGATGTTAATTAAGCCGCGCCATGCTGATCACATCGTGTGACGTGCTCTAAATATATCATCGCTCCGACCGTCATTATGAAAATGCGAATATGTAAAAAATCGATCGTAATCCGATTCCGGATACATCGCGGAAAAATTAATCTTGAATGTATGCTAAACTGTTTAACCCTCGTTATCGATACGTAAATTTTACGTACAAATGAGATACTCATTGAACTGTGCTTTCAGTGATTATTAGAAATAAAGAGATAAAGACAAATAAAAATTCTGTCCTTTATTTTTAAGATTGAAAATTAAGCCACTCTTTTTCAAGACTAGCTCAATATTTACTCTTTAAAGTGAGATTCCACTTCAATAAATTTAGAAAGTATTAATGGTAATACTGTATCACTTCTATATGATTAATTAACTGCTATTTGCAAAAAAGTAAAAAAAATTAATATTAAAAAATTAAGTAAGACAAGAGTCTGTTCAATATATTAATCAAATATACGTGATTGTATCAAATAATAAACTGATGAATTTATCATTCTTCTCTTTTGATGTTTTGTCGCATCAGAGAATTAAGAATATGTAAAGTGCGCGACAAATAATATCCTCGAAAAAGATATCGGTTATATGGATGGCAAGTATACTATTTCAAATTGGAGCAACAGAAATTGCGAGGTGCTGGCCGATCTCCGCGACGAGACAGTATTAGCACACGCGAATTAATTAAGCTATTACCCGGTGCTGATGCACGCCTGTTAATCATCAGTCACTAATTATGCTAAGCAGCCGAGGTGCAGTAGGGACGTATGGTATGCAGGTGAACGCAGTGTATTACAAGGCCGCAGCACGTGCTGCATCATCGATCCACGAGCGAGAATGCACGTACGATGCGCTTTGCTGTAACGTCGTGAGACTTTGCGTATGTGATCGTCAATCTCTTTGGCCGTAGATCTTTACACGATAATTTTCTCAATAAATAAAAAAGTTCATTTGCTTGTTATTTTATGACATTAAAAAATTTTAATTATTATTTTATTATTCATCAGTATTATCTCTCAATATATCGTGATATCATTTCTTCTGTGATATTATTTGTTCATATTTATGAATAGTAATTTATAAAAACCAAATTATAATTTAATCTTATTTATTTAATGAGAAACACAAAATTCACGCAATATTTTCTTACGATGTAATTTTCTTATTTTTTTTCATCTTTTGTAGAATAAGTCAACCGAAATCTTATGAACGTTCAATGACCCGACTTTAAGTTGGATATCCTCGATACCGCCAAGGGTGGTGGCTAAAACAAAGGGCTGGTCTCGGGTTGGTCGATAGTCCACAGCCGCCAATCAGGCGAGACCTCGCCGGCAACCCTCGTCCTTGCGATCCTCCGCAACGGCAAGGGTGGGTTAGATTCCGGAGAGGGTTCACCCGTCCATGTAGGAGACAGATTCTCCGAGATCGAGAATTCAGGAGAACACCCACGACTCACCAGTCGTCTCCACGGTGACGACTACTGGATGGAAAAGACGGGCCAATATCTTCCCTTCTTATATATACCGAGTGTTCGCCTTTGTCGGGAAGATCGCGAGTGGCCCACTTGGTTCTATCGAACGATAAAGCGAGAACACGGAAGATGTACGCCGACTTTACCGTAAAATGAAATGTATAACGCCAGTTTCATGTAAGCGCATTCTCTACACTACACTGTTAAATTCATAATGTCAAATTATATCTAATTTGTTATTTTTTATCATTTTTATATGTCATTAATACATCGTTAAGTAAAATTAAAGTTAAACAATTTAACTAACAAAAATGTATTAACTCAATTTGACGTACGTTAATACGTGTGAACGTTGTTTGAAATTAACTACAGATATGGAGATTGATTTACATTGTGACATGAAAATTAGAAATAACAAAATGTTATTTAACTCAAAGGATTGGATTACCATTGTTCTTTTGATATCTATATATAATAGTGTAAAAAATATCTCTATAAAAAAATACTTTAAAAACTAAATTTCTAAAAAATACATTTTTAAGTCTGCCTTAAAATAAATATTATTTCTGTAACATCTGATAATGCAACAAAGATTCATCGATGTGATATTACATTTTGATTGATATTTCAACAAGAATAACAATATGAGAATTATAAAAAGACACAATATATAGATTACAAATATATAAAATTATCTGTCTTTATGAATGTTCTCTATAAATGAATGTAAAAAAAAAACAAAAGAGATACTAATAGAAAACTATAAATTTTCATTTAAAACCTGCTGATATCCTTCATCATGCTACTTCACCGCAGAATATTCATTCGGATCTTAAAATTACACGCGAGTTTCCAGAGCAGCCATACTCTGATCTTTACGGTGACGACGTTGGCAGAGAAGACGAGCCAAGATCCGCCCTTCGTCGACCCTCGTCGTTCGCATCAGAAAATTAAACGCGGTCGGCCATTCTTTATCCGAAACATGGCGGATCTCTATCGAGGAGCTGTAATCTCTTCGAAGAGGTATACCGATTCGTGAACGTGAATTTATTTTAGCATCTGATGTGATGTCTTCCCCTAATTCTCTTTAATTCGATAATCTCGAATCTCGGTGAGATCGTAACATTATCCGCCCGATATAATTAGAGAAGTTAAGAGGCGAACATAGTTAACTTACCTCGGAACATAATCCTTCGCACTTTTTACTCATAGCTTCGATCATAACGTTTCACTATACTTCTGTCTGAGTCCCTATTCTGTAATTCTTAACGACAGTGCCGATGTCGTTACATTGTCATTTTATACATGATAAAAAAAACTGCGCAATATATAAGTATAACGATATCGACACTGTTAAGAATTACAGAAGAGAGTCTATTAAGTTTCAATCTTCATTTATCATGTATTTTAAGTTACGATATCGTCATACGGTAATCATGGAACATAGTTCAATTTGCAGCAGCGTACTTATTGTAACAAAATTATCGATGGCCATTTGTCTCAACGTATCTGGTTTATTCAACACTTATTTTTATTATACATCCTTACGCGTAAGGTCTACATAAAAACTTATTAAAACGAGCTTAATCATATGTTCATAACTGGTTCTGGGCTGGGGTAGCTTCGCGCGGCAGCGTCTCGATGCACACAATGGCTCGGCTCTAGAAAAACAAACAGGTCGTTCTATAAAATCTGTTTTATTACAGTCTCCTAAGATTATTACTTTATAATAATGACAAATATAAATTAGGATTATCAATTTAATATGCAATTCAAATAAGTAATTCAGTCTAGGAAGTAAAATGTTATGGTTATTTCCAAATGATTAAAAAGATAAGCAGAGTTAACATTAAACTACATTCAGAGAAAAATACAATGGATAGCAGCTATTAAAGTAACAAGTTTCGTACGTAGAATTAATATACATAGTTAGATAAATTAATTTACATAATTGAATAAATTATTTTATAATTATTATATTTTTAATCCCATATATGTACATTTGTCGTCATTATAGCAAACAGTATTATTAGGCATACATTTTGACGCAGCTTAAGAATAGACTTGAAGGCATTTCAGATCATATATCAACACCTGAATGTTAATTAAACAATCAAAGCGATCTCGTGGAAAGAAAAAAATAATTTAAATTCAAAAGCACTTCTTTTGATCGTAGTATGACACCTTTCAATTTCAACAATTGTCGTAAAATAACATCAGTTGTCGCAGTCACAAGACACTGATGTATTTATCACGCCGATAAAATTCAATGGCACACTTGTTACGCCGATGAGAGTTGTTTAAAGTTGGGGAAAAAAGGATAACGAGCCGCTTTTGTAAATGACGAACAAAAACCGAATGTGTAAATGGCCGTCGACGAGTTGCCGCGTTGATGAAGAGGGTGGCATCGTCGACGAAGTGGTAATATAAACTTACTGATTGCAATTGCGGTCTTTTGGGAATTTTTTGGAAATTTATATATATAAAAAAAAAAAAAACACACAACGAGCCACTGTTTTTGCAGATCGATGATCGTTTGTCACGCAGCGTTGAGGCGAAGCGTTCGCGAGCTTTTTTATTAACTCCCGCGTGTCCCACGAGCTTTCATCTTCTGTATCCGCGTTTCGCGTTCATGTGCATGCGCCACGTGTACATCACGTTGTTAATAATCATGAATAATTATCTCAATATCCGATATGTTCTTCTTTGTAAGAAGTGCCTTTTGCTTTTGTAAAAAGCGCGCACAATTAATCACAAGCTACGAAAGACTTATAATAAATCTCTCAGAATCGATTTAATATTTTGATTCAAATATAATTAATCCTTAGTACGATGGATCCTTGCGCATTTCTTTAGAAATACTAGGAGCATCTGGCTAAATAATGATCTCTGTACTTTTCTTTCTTGTTAATACACAATCTTACAAATTCTTTCTAAAGATATTAAAACATGTGTAAGAATCATTTAATAATTTTTGTACACTTGTAAAAGTAATGAAAATTAACGCAAACACGAACAACACATTGTGTGTATTAGAGTCAATATTACGGAATAGTAATTCGTATAATTTTATTAGCACAATATTCTTATTCTTAATGCATTTAATTAACAAATTCAATATTTAAAAATTTTTTTTCTCGTTCTAATGCTAATTGTCCCCATAAAATAAGCTTGATACTTATTTTTGTTTATGGCGGAAAATATTTCGATATATATATATTCAAATTCCAAGTCCGCGTTCTTTAAAATAAGGAATCATAGACGTTTCAAAATAAACACGATTGCGAGAGACGATTCGAGAGAGGTACTCGAGGCGGATAAATTTTTATCGGCACTCGTTCCGACGTGCCGAGCTTATTAAGCCGTCCGTCCGTTCGTTCGTTCATCCTCACAATGGTCGTCGAGCGGATGGAAAGCCATGAGCGAAGGTATGGAAGATTCGCAATTCGTACCCAATCCTCTCTTTCAGTGTAATTATTTTTACGCGAGTCGAGAGCTCCTGCCGATGACAGCCACGGACTGCTGGAGGAGGCGGAGGTGGAGACGAGACGAGACGCGACGCGACGCGACGGCGACATCGCGTGTGTCAGTCCGGCGGAGAGGCGACATTGGTTTCACCGAGGAGAGACGGGAGACGGCAGGTGGAACCTGGGCTGGTCCGGATCGTCCCTGTACACCCGCTCGCGCGAGTTACAGCTCTCGCGGACAGAGGACAGAAGCGGAAAACGCGACGTATAGGAAAAGGTAGGCGAACTGGCGCGTGACGGGCGAGGGTGGAACAAAGATCGGTGTCATTGGCAGCATCTCGGCGAGCTGGAAACCGACAAGCGGAAACTGACACGTGACTGGAACACCTGGCGAGTTGATAGAAACTGTATACCGTCGGTACGCGAGCGCTGACTTGGGATTTCAGTCTTTTCGAAAAGCGAAAACCGCGTGTGGAAATCCAAAAATCTACCTCGTTTAATGATGCTGGGAACGTTTGTAGTTTCTTCCTTTCTTCATGAAGAATGAAAACCGCGAACATGACTCTTGTTTTTACGGAAAAAAATGGTTACGTGGGAAACAGTGTCATATTTTTTAAATTTTTTTCATGAATCTTTTATGATTCTTAAATGAAACTCACAAAATCGTTGAAAATCACAAGTTGCTGAAAGTAAACTTTACATGTCGCGTGTAAGTTTATTTCATGTATGCACAACAAGAGTAGGAAGTTCCATGTTTTAGGAAGAGTACAAGTTGGTACGAGAGTAATGGCTTTCTTGAAGAAAGTAAGATGGAAGCAAGTCAATCGTCAAAAATTATCTGCTTCAATCTCCGCTGAATTCACATTTACTACTCAATTATATTTTTTATTAAAAAAAAAAGAGAGAAATTAGTCTAAACAAAATTATTGGGTTTCAAAGAAGAAGAAGTATATAAGGTTACGAAAATAAGTTTACAAAGACACTAATGCCTCATAGTCCAATTCTCCTCGCGAAGAAAATTGATGACATCATCATTTCGTTCCAGCAACGTTGGCAAAACGGTTCCAAACTCTCGCCTGATGTAATAAGCAAATATCCCGAATAATAACGAGGTACGTCGCGAGCAATCTTATGACAGTATAATCTTCCACATTACGTACAGCTTAATCCGATCCTGGACGAAGAGAACCAGCGTGGATGATTCAGGGGGAGGCGAAGGAGGTGACGGGGGAGGTAGCAGAGGATGACTCTGCGAGAACGAACGTGCGGCCAGCCAGAGCGCTCTGGCCGTTCTCTGGTTCAATTTCTGGCGTCAATTAAAAAGTGATGCGGACCGAGGAAAATCAGGAATTAACGAAGCAGACCCCAGCCGTTCCCGCCACGTTTCGCCGACGCCCGTTCCCATTCTCGCGGCGAATCGTCCTTAATCGGCTGTCATTGAGGAATCTTAGCAAGATCCAATCGGGAGATCCGATTTTAGCGAAACGTCCACGAAGGTAGAAGGGAATGAGTCCCCGTGCGTGAAAGAAGGAATGGCGAACCGAAAGAGAGAAGCACCGTCTCCATCACTCCTCTTTCGAGATAATGGAAAAAAAAGGACTGTGCGGTGAAAACAAATTCTTTCAAATACTTTATTTCAGGCCATTTTCGAGATTAGAATTTTGTCTACCACTACAAGAGAACGATAAAGGAAGACAAGATAAAATACGTCGAATCTCAGCATGATGGCGAACGTTGGAAAACAGATTTCCCCTGTTAACCATACATGGACCATGTATCTTTTTTAATTTTTTTAAAACCCATGGCCGATGTCATTCCTAACGAAACTGACCCTTGATCTTTCCCTCTGTAACGACCTTCTTCCTTCTGCGTTGCAGCGAAACGGCTAACCGCGATTCGGATTCGAGAAAGGAGGCTTCGCCTCGTCTCGAACTAGCACCCAGCTGAAGTTCGTTACACAGCGTGACTCGGCAAAGACGATTTCTTGGACGATCTACCTCGCCTCGCGTCTTCGATACTCTTTTGCGCGCGCGCGAGCGAGCGAACCTTCTTCCACCATTTGAAGGAAGCTGTCGCGAGCTACCCATCATTAGTGCCATAATTACCGAATTCGCAGTCGCGCGATCATATTTAATTGCTCGATCGCGATATTATTTATCGATCGAGAATCCACATCACAATACTCGTGCCTTTCACGCGCGACAAAAATTGATCGTTCCGATTAAAAGTCTAATCTTCGACTGTAATTGAAGTTACTCTTCGCTACAAGAATCGATCGAATTAAATTATCGTTAATCGCACGGAAAGAACGGCTGAAGTATTTAAAAATTCAGCTAAATACAGATCTGAAAATAATTCATTGGACTTTTAAAATAATTGTGTTCAATTATATTATATTAGGCCGCTTAAATTAGTTAGAACAATTTGTCCAACTTTTTTACGGCATTCTTCATCATATTTGAATTTCTTACATAATTCTTTTGACAATTCGCCAAAATTATTTTCATATCTGTATGTAGCTAAATTTTTAGATACTTCAGCAAAACCTTTCCATACAATAATGCAATGAATAGGTCTGTTTTCAAGTGCAATCTAGTACGAGAATAAAAAACAAGGCTAAACGTGTAGAATATCAATTTTTAAATTGTGGCGATTCATTAATTTTTGCAATTTTATTTATTTACGCGGAAATAAACTTTCTCCAAATCACGTCTTAACATTTCTCAATCTTAATCCTCAAAACACGGAGTAACGCTCGATGCAACTGGATTCAAGGAGGGTTAGCCGTAGTCACGAATTCTGTTGCGCCTGCTGCAGAATTTGCCATTATCCACCCGCCATTTCGCCAATGTTGACTACGAAACTCCGTAACAGCGTGTTGCAATCGTGAAAGGCGCAGAGCTTTGCGATGACTGTTGCAATTTACCCTCTCGACTAGCCCCGCCTACAACGTTCTCGTGAATTAACGGCTAGCCGTACAATGTGAAAGTAAATCGTCGAGAGCATATCAACTGGCTGATTAAGAATATGTCCAGCCTACCCAGCACCTTGCGATATTGGAATAAAAAACAGCGACACGTCCCGTATATGGGTGCGAGGAAATCGGGCGAATAAGGATCAGAAAAGGGCAAAGCAAGAGAGAGCAAGGGCCTTTCGCGTGGAAGGAACGGCGACGTCGCGCGGCTAATTACCTGAAATAACCCATTAGTCCTGTATCCACCGGGAATTACAAGGCAACTGCTGAGACAGAGAGGGCGCGTCGTCTTTGACGTGTTAATCTCGCCCGAAGGACTGCGCGCACCTTCCACGGCCTCCTTCTTACCCTTACTCTCTCTTGTTTCCATGAATCAGCACTATTGCGCACCTGAGAAAAATCGCCGGCACGGAACGAGACGCGATGTAGATCCGCCGAATCGATTACCGGCGTAATATTATAAGTCGTGCCATTTGGGCAGTCCCGAAACAATTCGCAATGCGAAAATTCGCAGCATGCGATAGACGTTCACAATATTTATTAAAAGCTTGATAAATCGCTACGGTTGAAATCGTCCTGCTACGCGAATCGTCAAATGTACACAATGGGTCCTAAATTGTTAACGTCAATGTAACATTTTCTTGCAACTTTACAAAGCAATTAACAAAAGTTAACGCTTAATATATATTTAATCTTTTTCTCCCCTTTTCTTTTCTTTCTTATGTTAAACTACTTCCATTATTATTTCACTCAACGATTTTATTTCAGGGATTTATATCAAGGTTATTTTGAGCAGAGATAATTTTCGTCGTGTTTTTCAACAGAAAAGAAGTTCTGCGGAAGAACCGATCGACAGTGCCTTCGGATAACTGCTTGGTAGAGCTTCGGAGGTTGGGGGCCGCGAAGTGAGAGGAGCAATCACGAACGATTTCATAGCTGTCACCCTCGATGGAGGACTTCGGGTTCCATTTCGAGGTTCCCGGGCCGGGGAGATCCGTGGAATGACGGGGCGCATTCCCCTCTTCGCCTGGGAGGAAGCTTTCCCTCTTGAAAAAATTCGGGATACCCGTCGGAGCGGCACGTACCTCGCGCGAACTCATCGACCGGAGGCCGTCCACCTGACGTTTCAATTTTTAATCGTCCGCACGATACATTGCGCTTCAATATGCACGCAAGAACGGTTAGCGATTTGGGATTGGAATCAAATTTCGATTGAAAATTGAAATATTTTATATGATCAAATCGTTTCGAAATGTATCTTCCTGAAATGCCGCGAAGAATTAAGTGATTATTTTTGCGAAGTTAATATAAACATTTCGTTAAATTTACTTTTTCATTCAAGCCGAATGACAAAATATAGTCTTGGACTGCATGAATATAAAATACCTTCAATGAATTTCATGTTCTTGGAAAAAGCGATAATAAAATCCAAAGGAAAATGACAAAATATCAAAATTACTATAAAAATAAATATCATTTTTCAATAAAACTGTTTTTAAATTTGGTTAGATATAAAAAACAATTTTTGGAGGTATATTTTTGGCCAAGGTTGTAGAAGCAACTAAAAATATAAAATGGCTTTTCTTCGCGTTAGTACATTGTTGACTATCAATTAACGTACGACGTTATAGGTGTTGTCTGTCACGGGAGATCTTAGAGTATCTTGGAGGATCAGCTCGAAATCGGTTAGTTCCACGTACTTTCCCAACTACTGCGCTCCGCCTATCCAATTTGCTTCGTGGATGTTGCTCAAAGAACGACTCATTCTCGCCATGCGTACGAGCGATGTCGAAATGAGAGCGTTGGAGGTATTCTCGAGAGAGGCGTAGAAGCTCGAGTTTACTCGTTTTAGCGCGACGAAAGGCCCGTTCTTGCGAGCGGCGGGACTGATGGCGCGAAGAATTTTTTCGCCGTACGATTTTTTTTTCTCCTCATTGACTTATTTTTGTAATTAAAGCGACTGCAATGGCGGAACGATCGGTGACAAGGTGCGGCCGACCGGCTTGCCGATCGCGCGAGGGTCAAACTGTTCGATTTTGGCGATCCGGAGAGCGAATCGATCGATCGATCGGCAGACTATCGAAGCCGCCAATCGCCTAGTTTGTCTGAGCGGAACAAACTCACCGTGCAGATCAGCCTGTCAAGTGAAACTGGGGCAAAACATTCGCGTCCCGATTTAATCCGCCAACCGCGAGGAATCGAGTCGGGATCGGTCACGGCGTGAGAGCTTTCTCGGCTCGTTGCAAAGATCGATAGGATGGATCGATTAAGCGGCCGATAAAGATCGCGTTTGTCGTAGAGATCGCGAGTCGATGCAACGCGCGCGCAAAGTACGCGCAAAAAACGATCTTTGGTGTTTTGCGATACTTTCATGGACGAACCACCACCGATCGAGTTCCAGAGTCGATTTGCCGTTCGCGTGGGTACTCACGTGAAAAGCGACTTTCTACGTTAACGGACGAATGAAAAAAAAATCAACACTGTCATGCCCTAAATCGTCGCTTAAACGGTTGATCGTTATACCAAGATTATTAAAATTCGAGCAATTTGCGGTTTGACGGGCTCGTTAGCAAAATGTTATAAGTAAAAAATTAGAAGAAAACGTTCTTTCAATTTATCATCTGATCTCGAGATTGTTTATCAAGAATGCAACATTTATGTAAATTCTTGTATTTCAGAACTAAACTTTTTACAACAAGTAATTTAAATAAAATCAAATTAACATCCTTTTGTCTCCTTCTAAAGTATGGTCCGGTCTATAACACACGAAAGAACAGTTTTGCTAAAGTATCTAAAAATTTAGCTAGATACAGACCAGAAAATGATTTGGTTGGACTATCAAAATAATTATATTATGTAGGACATCAAATTGATTTATTTTCAGATCTGTATTTAGCTAAATTTTTGGATGCTTTAATAAAACGTTCTTTTCATGTAAGCACAGAAAGAAAATCGAGAAAATTACAAAAATACATAGATCAACGTTATTAATACAAATCGAAATTTCTCGTAGAACGCGTTCCCAATCTCGCGTGAACCTCGCGAGGAACACCTAGGTAGGGATCGCGCGCTAGCAGAATCAATCTCGAGTGTCTAGTAAGTTTCACGCCTTGCTCGATTCTCTTTCGCTTGATCTAATCTTCTCAAGATTGAAGGAAGACTCACCGTAGCGCGCGAAACAATCAAGGAGCCTGATCCTTCGGTGGTGGAATGGTTCGACATTGTCGCGGCGAGAGTCGTTCACGTCGGCCAGGATTCCTGCACGCGTACGTTGCCCGTCGCGTTCCAATCCCTGCAACACACAAGACGTGCGTCTGAGAGCGAGCGGTCGGGTCCTTTTTCGGCCGTGGCTAAGGTAAAAGACCGTTTCCGTTCTGGCGAATTAGCCGCCGTTCCATCGCGGGAAACATGTCAAATTGATACCAACGAGCTATACTTAACTGCTATGGCCAAAAGAAGTCGCGTATCCGATAGAATCTGACAAAAGAGGAACAAGCTTAGTAAAAAAAAGAAAATTCTTAGGCATAAAGATACGCTAAAATATCAATAGGAAAAGGACAAGTTTTAGATCGAAAAGTGATTTCTCAAATATTACGCTGAGATATATCTTCTTAATAATGTTAGTAGACAGATAATATACAGGATATATCCCACTTAACTCAAATATCTGAAACATTTTGCTTTGTTTTTATGATACAAAAAAATGCTTCTAATGACAGTAGACGGTTTCAGTGGAGATATATTTTGGTCATGTTGTCTTTCTTTTAGGTGGAGGCAGCAAAAAGATAACAAAAATGGAGTTTTAAAAAATGGAAGTAATCTTCATATATATATTTTTTTTGATCAAAATATGTCCCCATCGAAACCGTCTCACTGTCATCTGAAACATTTTTTTCTATTATAAAAACCAAGCGAGATATTTCAGATGCTCGAGTTAGGTGGGACACCCTGTATATGTATCAAAAGAATTCGTGGAGCAGATCGCGGTATGGAATGTATGTGACAACATGAGTCACACGAGAACGGCTGATTGATACATTCTGCAGATGATGGATCACCGGTGACCCACGCTGGACTTTTCGTTTATATCCGTTTGATATTTCAGCTATAAAAAGAAATGTAGTTATAAAATAATTTTTATATCATATATAAACACATAATTACGATACATGATGTAATATATTGGTATCTTAGACCTTGTCCTTTATAATAATAATTTTTGTTTAATTTCAAATGTGAAAAAATTCAAATATAAAGAAAGAAAGAATAATTTTTATAATTTTTTAATCATTACGAGAAATACATATTATTTAACAAATATAATAAACGCAAACAAAAACATCATAGATCACCGATACGTAGTGATCAAATCATTTAAAATTGCACCGGCACGTACTGAGATAAGACTACATTAAACTAGATGGCGATACACTATAAGCATCTTAAACGTCTTTTCAAGCTTGTGTCGCTTTACGTATGACGCATATTCTTATTGCAAAAGTCGCTTAGCCTCTTAATAAATTAATATCACGATCTTTAACAGTGACTTTTTATTTAATTATGTTATGCTGAATAGATAGCATTTTAACAGTCATTATGAAATAATTAGCCTGCCAAGTGATCATTCCGTAGCACTGTAAACACAAAAAATATATGAATTTATCACGTTTTTGTTCCGCTTCGATAACTGTCGATGAATAATTCATCTTCTCTCTTCTGTGAAGAAGATTTTCTTTCGCTAAGTTCAACAATATTACGTCGTTATTATCAGTCGATATAAGCCTCGGGCGCATTAAAGCGAATCGCAACGTCTTAAGCGGGTACATCGCGTGTTCGTGTCGGGGATGTGTCTACACTCGCATTGCGTGTGCGCGGGACTAATTCGCGAGTTAATTTTATGCAGCGCGACATGCGAGAAGTCGGAGCGAAGTAACGCGACGCGACGCGACGACGGCATGGCTTATCGTCGTCGTAACCGCCTGCGACGTACAATTGCCGCGTTTCCTCCTCGAAAGCGTCTCACGCGCGCATTTCTATCACTCCGAGGTGTGAAAATGACGGATAGCCGTAACAAGGCGGGGCGAGACAGAGGTAATACGCATTGTACGCCTCGACGAACGCGTTTTACGCATCTATTAAGTCGCGCTATTAATGAGGTAATTAAATAATTATGAGGAATATGGTTAAGCTGAGAAAATTTATGGTTGAAAATGGATAAACCAGACAATTCTAATCAATTAGAATTCTAATTATCTCAACCAGAATTATTATAGATTCAACCAGAATTCTAGACTCTTTTTTTTCAGTATATGACTCGTTGTTATCCTTTGACCGGAGCACATCTTTCAGTTATCTATTATTAAATAATAATATTTATATAATATTTAATATAAATATAACAATAAATTGTTATAATGTTCAACATAATTAAACAAAGAAAGCCATATTTGGTCGAAGCGTCTGTTAATATTTGTCTAATATTTTTGTATAAATTTTACAATTTCCAGTTCAAACGAACTGCACATCGATTATTTGTCAGTCTAAATACTGTTGACAGTTCTATACTGAAACTGGAATGCGTAATATTACACATTAAATTAACAAGCGATTTAATATTACTGATGTTAATGAGCATCTTTAAAACACTCTATAGAGAATTTAATATCGATAATATTAAATTTGTCTAATAGTGTTGAACATTTTTCGATCGATTTTCACTTAATATTATTATAATATATTGTTAATAAAGTCATTTTTTGTTTATCTTTTATGTCGTGCTACTCAGGACTTCTAATCTCAATGATGCAATTTTGTAATGTAACATCGAACAAAGTGTGTACAGCTTATCGTTCTCGCAGAGCTGAAAATGACGAATGGCCGTAACGAGACGATCCAAGGAGGATGGCCGACCGGACGATTCCTCTTCTCGTTTCCCTTCATTTACGACGAGGTCACGAATGACACGTGACGACGAGTAATGAGCTTGGTTCGTTACCTGCTGCCGCGCGAGGCATTCCAACGCCCACGCGTGCGAGAATGTGACGGACGAGGATTGATTTAAGAACTATCGTTAATGTAAGATCACATGGGTGGATTTCAGCTATACGGTACACCTCAAACTATTACGAGCGTGTTTCACATTTTTTTATAATCTGCGATAATGCAATAAAAGTGCAACAGCTTAGTATATCTTGTAAATATAAATTTTTAATTAATAATCCTGTAATTTATTTAATTAGAAAAGAGAGGGAATTAGATCGAGCGCAACAGAATTATCGAGTGAAACAGAGAAGGGAAAAAGGAGAACCCAAGAATTTAGAGACCAATAAGAATTTATATATATATATATACTCTGTCTCTAAACTCTTATTGGTTCTCCTTTTTCCCTTCTCTGTTTCACTCAATTTATCTAACTCTAGTTAGAAAAACACACTGTGAGAACAAGAGAAAAATGAACTTATCAGCAATGCGCCAGTTAGACCGAGGCTTAGTCAACCAAGAGCTATGCTTGTGCTATCCTCTGATACATGTGTATCAGAGGATAGCACAAACATGGCTCTAGTAGTATTATCGATAAAAAGAATTAACAAACAAAATTGCGACAATATAAAATTATATTAGTTTTATTGTAATTATAACATGCCAATAACTTTTACAAGTACTCGTATTTATATATCGAAGACAGGTACAGCCACACAGAAAAAATGATTTTGCTAAAGTATCTAAAAATTTAGATAGATACAGAGCTGAAAATAATTTTGTTGACCTATCCAAATAGTTGTATAGAAAACTCAAGTATGATGAGCAATGCTGTAAAAAGTTTTGATATTCTAGCAATTAGTTTGAGCATCCTACATAATTATTTCAATAGTTTAACAAAATTATTTTTAGATCTAGGTAAAAAATGTTTAGATATTTAAGCAAAACTGTTCTTTTCATGGATAAGTATAAAGCACCTTCAACTATTGTATTTTTTTGAAATATGCGATAAAAAGAACATACGAACAAACAAAATATTATAATTGTGATAAAAATACACTATTTTCAGTAAAACTTTCTTAATAAATCTTTTAATTTATTTTTTGTTAGATATAGAACGTTTACGCGTCAATTTGTAGGGATACTTTATACTTGTAGTCAAGGCTATAGAACTATCATAATCCTTTTGATAGGTTTTAACTGCAATTTTCGAGCGCGACGCTTTCAGATATTTCGGATTTTTGCAGTTAATTTGGCGATTTTCTGTTCGGCGTTGGCATCGGTAGATAAATCCTTCGTGGCAAGATCGTGATAAATTTTCGCGAGGCCCATGAGGGGGAAAGCAATACCATTAGCTTTCGTTTTGAATGGCGACACGAATTACGTTCAGCTGGGAGAGATTGAACAGTATGAAAAAAGGGTTGCTACCCTCCGCACTGGCGGGCGCGAACATCGATGGCATTGTTCGAAAAAAATTAACCCGGGATTTTTATTTACTGCCGTTCCGACTCTCTCGCTCTCCTACCTTCGCGACCCTCACGGAGGTGATGATCGATCGATTCGCGTGCACGCTTTTTGCAAGTAAAGAAAATTACTTACTCTGTAAAGAAATTTCAAACATATATATGTATAGGTATAAACTGGATTCACAGCACTTGCTGTAGGTATGTTTCTTCTGAAAACTTTTACAATTTCACGTTAATAAATATCTTTGCTATATCCATATTGTAAATATTTTCCTTAAAATCTCGATATTATTATTTCACAAATATTTTAAATAAACTCTTTGCAACAAGTATAACGAAGTAGTGCAGCGAAAAATTTGGTAACTATTAAAAGATCTTTGTTAAAATTGATCTTTATTTTTGTCCTTTTTGCGATCAATTAATTTTACTCCTACTTTGTATTTTAAGGGGATGCTAAACCGATTACCCAACTCAATCAAGGTCGATAGTACAGACTTTTTTAATTCCAAATTCGATAATAGTGGTGACATCTTTGATTTAGTTTTTACATTATATTATATAATATATATCATTCTGTCTTACTCAAACGCATACATCTGTTCTTATCTAACATATGCCAGCACCATCTATCGCAAGACCGCGCAACTACTGCTACACGGAATTTCGGCTCTGTTGACAGTCCCAGTCTTCGCAAAACACCCGTATACACGTATTTTCTATTCGGTGGAAATATTTCTTTTCTAGACTTTCAATCTTTTATCTTAGTTCTACAAACTCGGTATCGTTCGTTTCAATAATGTGACCTCAGTTGCACGCTTATTTCCAAGATATGGACTCTAAAATTCTTATATCAAGCAAATATATATCTGAGGTGACAGCTATACGAGCCAAAAGTAAGTGAATTTTTAATGAATCTGAAACTTTTTTTCGATTTTCTCATGAAATCCAGTGCAGGAGGTCCTGTTTGTGCGTACTTTAATTTAAGCAATAATACTTTTGCAATCTGTACATCCAATAGAGATTTTTGCAATCTGTACATCCAATAGAGAACCGAATGGAAATGTGGTAAAACAGGAGGCTTTATTATCGCCTTAAGTGTGTAAACCTAAAATTCTTATATATCTATTGTCGAAAAAAAAATTTTGAAAAAAAAATAAACCGAGAAAACAAATGGATGGACAGACAGATGGATCAATGGACGGACGGAATGACAGACGAATTACTGAACAAACACTGTAAAATTATAAAGTTTGTTAGGCTGCACAATTTAACAAACATCTGAAGAAATTGGAGAATGATATCGATCATATCATCCCCTTCTTTCTTCATAATCATTTTCGCTCGATAATCATTGTGGCGAGATTCGCGAACAATTAAAGCGAAGTGGCAGAAGCAAACACCGATCGGCAAGAGCGCGCAAAGGGAATTAGTATGTACTCTGAAGTTCGAGCCCTTCGGGCTAGCTCGAACAGAAGGCGGTCGAGCCGAGTATGGTGCTACGCGTGGCATGGTGAGAGTGCACGACGAGATGGCACTCAAATATTTACTACACCGTGCAAACAACGCCGGTATTGTTCCGCGGCGCTACTATGTGTAAATTTAATCTTCCTTCAGAGGTTCAAAAATAAAGCTTGCGTGCGCGATTGGTGAATGAAACACGTGGCTAAAGAGGAGATGTCGATTTGCTACACATTTGAAAAAGGCATGGCATGTATCTGTAAATTGTAATTATCCCACAAACTATGGCTACAACTCTTGCGATGATTCTTCGTAAGTGAGAGATTACATCAAACTTAATTTAGTTGTCTAATTCAGTGGCAATCATCCTTTAATTACACATTTATACTGTTCGCACGAATCCAGATCTTTAACTTGTACGCTGCCTGGGAAATCGTATTTTATAGATAATAGTTTATCTTACAAACTTCGCTTCTCCTAAACTTGCAAGGAAATGTTGGAGGGATGAAGTCGTCATGATGGCTCGATGAGGAATTCGCTGACTCGCCGCGCGGTCCGACACGACGGTGACATCTCCATCTCCTCCTCTCCTCTTCGTTTCTCCTCCCGCTCTTTCCATCCATCGAAAAAAGAGGTCTAGACCGTCTTCCTTCCACGGCCCTCCTCACAACCGCCCTCCGACGAGACGACAACGATGACTCTGCCCGCTGTTACGTGCGAGTGGCCCTCTCGGACCCTTTGTCGGCCTATCGCGAGAGACACCTGGACGCCACTCGGCTTATCTCCTTCTCCGCCACCTCGAGGTCATCCAAAGGGTATCCTCGATCTCGCGTCGATCGCGAACAGAGGAGAGTCCGCTCACGTCGTCCCCTCTTGTTACGGCCATTCGACCGTTGATTTAAGGACGAATGCAAAGAATGATAGCCTGTTCTTCGTATGATACTTCAGGTATGATATGGCATACCTGAAGTATCATATAGCACAACGTTTTGTTTTCATATCGCATTTTATGTCTTCATTCATAATCGGGACATACTCCAGATTGATAATCACATATTAATATGAAATTGCCTGTATAAATTCGTGTGTGTGTGTGTGTGTGTGTATGTGTGTCACCATATAAAACATATCGGCCCGTATTCAGAACGCGCTTACAACGATGTTAGCACGCTAACATACTATACTTTACGTCACGTATATTATAGAATTTCAGAGATAAAAGTGCGCTTTTATCGATAAAAGTGCGTTCTGAATACGGGCCATCAACTCTAATTCACACAGTGGATCCACTTTCTTCAACTACGTTGTGAAAAATATTTATATATCAAATGCTTTACAATCATATACATAATTATAAGTTACATAATCTAATTCCTTATGAATTTTAATATTTGGCGAAATTTAAAAAATCGTTCAATTACATTAATTAAAAAAAATATATTAATTTAAAGTACATTAACCCCAGGAATTAAGAGAATATTTTAGAGCAAATACCGATTACGATTAAAGTATTTCCGAAAAATACACATTCTTCAATATTTTTCTTCAATGTTGAAAATTAAATGATTGATTCTTCAACTTCCGCATGCCTGTTAGACATACCTGATTTCCCTTTTAAAAGAAAATCGTTTTGGTGCTTATTTAAAGGACAACATACTATACGTCAGTGGGATATTCTTAAGTTAAGAATTTTTTTGTTCCGATGGAATGTTGTTGAAGCATCGGTCACTTAATTCTTCATATTAAAAATGTTTAAGAATATGTAACTGTTTATCAGAAACTTTAATCTTAAATAATCTTTCGGTATTTGCTCCGAAATCTCTTTAACTTCTGGGGTCAATGTACACTGAACCAAAACTGTACGTAAATACGATAAAATATTTATTGAATTAATGAAAACTAGTCCAACGAATTCTCTTATAATGATTTAGGTCATTAAAACTATTACTAGAATTCATTACAAGAATACGTAGTTATGAATATGTAGTTATATTAATAAATCCAGTTATTGTGTCAATGAATTAATTGGACATTAAGTCGGACATTGATTAATGATCATTGGACCAAAAATGACCAAAATTTTTTCAGTGTACTTTAAATTAATATGTCTTTTCTTAAGGTTAACGTAATTGAACGAATTTTTTAATTTCATCGAACGTTAAAATTCATAAGGAATTAGATTATGTAACTTACATTTATATATATGGTTGTAAAGCATTTGATATATAAACACTTTTCACAACGTAGTTGAAGGAAGTACCCCACTGGGTTTGAATTAGAGTTGATATGTACGGTTACAAGAATTTATACAGGCAATTTCATGTAAATGCGATTATCAATGTGGAGTATGTCCCGGTAATGAATACATCTTGCTCATTTACTAGAGGAAGACAGATACTGGGATATCTAGATTCCCGGTCCGCCATATTGTGTGGCAGCGGCCACACGTGGCACCGTGAGAATTAATGCGCACGGGGGCAATGGGAAAAGGGGGCGAGAGGGATGGTGGAAGACGGAACGACCAAAGGAATGCCATCGGCGAGCCGCACGGTCCACCTAGGAACGTAGCTAATGGGACCACTTAACGTCTCAAGCATCTCACGAAGACACTACTCGACCCTGCGTCCGTGGCCTACCTTGCACCTCAGGAACGACGTTGGCCCTTCCCTCCCTTACAGGATCTTCCTCAACGGCCGTGGTCCGCGTGGCGAGTTAATAATCGCCAATATTTATTCCGGATTGGTCACGGCTCGGTCCGGAGAGTGATGAGGAGTCCGGACTGAAGAATGACGTGACGGCGGGTTCGAGGCCACGACGGAACGACCCGCGCGCATTGTAACACTCGAGATTAATATTTACCGTTCACCATTACATCGCGTCGCCGTCCTCGCAAGACTCTCCTCTCTTGCGCGAGATCGCGCGTGCAAAGGGATTTTCTTTCTCTCTTTCTCTCTTTTGTCGAGGGTGAAAGAGAACGGCGACGGGAAACGCGGCGAGGTATACACCTTGGCATCTTAACAGTTCGCGGTCGCGTGATGATATATCGCGCCATGCTGTACGGATTATCGTACCTGGCGAACCATTTTAAAACCAACATGGTTGGAGATTGGGTAATCTGGTGGAATACACCAATTAGGCGAAGTAATGTGTAGTATAAAATCATACTTTTGTTAGCGCAAAATTATACTTGGGCATTATCAGAGGAAGATCAAGATCCCAATTAAATTTAGTTATAATAAACAGATTATCGCTGATCGCAACCTGAATTTTTTCGACAATAAACCGTAGAGTTACTAAAGCCAGCTGACCGGAACAGCACGAAACGTTATTAAACGACGTTATTAAGCGAATTAACTGTTAGTGGGAACTGTCCGCGGATCGGCCTAACGGACGCTCAATCCGCGATTAAGTCGGCGGAGGCTAATGAGCGTTGAGACTTAACGCCAGATTACTGACTTAATCCTTTTGACGAGCGATTCGCGTGTCTACACGGCGTCACGTTACTTAATACACATCTATGCCTATATACATAGCGTCTAGATAAGATAACGTCTGATGTTACAATCGTACATCAATGATTATTGATCTTCATGATTATTGTCAATCATATAGTGATTACCTTCGATACACATGAAAAAAAGCTTCCTGATTCAATGTACACGGAAATTGCTGATTTAAAATATTGAATACAGATACAGATCTGAAACTAATTTTATTAGACCAACAAAATAATTACGTGCTCAAACTGGTTACTAGAACGTCAAAACTTTTTACAGTATTGCTCATCATATTGCTTGAGTTTTGTACATAATTATTTTGATGAACCAACAAAATTATTTTTCAGATCTGTAGTCTAACTAAATTTTTATATACTTTAGCAAAATCATTCTTTCCATCCATAAATAAATATTCTATGTCCATTTTCAATAAATACTGAAATGTTCCGTGTTCCTCTGATTGTGCGCATTGTGCTAATTTGAAATACGGTTTACAGATTTTTACAAGTTTACAGATTTCAATTGCAAAGTTTCAAACCAGCTTGATCCTTCGAAAAAAAAAAACGCGATGAAAACAAGTTGGAACGTCGCTCTGGCCGACCAGAATGAATTCATTCGGTGCGACCACAAAAAGAGAATGAGCAGCGAGTCCGAGTCGGTTAATTATCTTCCGAGTTACTGTTTCAAGGGGAGGAGGAAAGGGGAGGGGGATTTAGGTGATACGGTGATGTCGTTTGTATAGAATGTCGGGGGACAGGAGGGACACCCGGGGACACGCGGGGGCGCACAAAAGGGAGGCGAGGATGAATCGCCTCCGGAGAGCGCACGGGACAAATGGGGACATTAAGTCGCTTTTGCCGCCCGGTACCAGGCGCTACCGGTACCCCACTGGTGGTACCCAACTTGACCTTATAACGCAGCTCCGCCCTCTTCCCCCTGTGCAAGCGTATACAAATTCCTTGTTCATGTTTTGCACGTATATACACCTCCTGCGACGCGTCCGTAAACGCGCGCGAGTCGACATCTTCGTGCCTATCAGCGTGTTAAATCGCGAGTCCGTCACATACTTACATGTATACATACACAAATAATATACACAGTGCATGCAGATAGATATGTACATGACATATCGCTGCGTTGGTAGAAAAGTGACACATCTCGAAATTAGCAACTTTTCAATACAGAATTCTTTTTAAGTTCTGAATTGTGGAACAACGTTTTAAGTAGAATAGTGAATACGCAATTTCTGTAACTTTATTTTCTTTTTACGTTATACTTTTAATTATGATTAAATTCATAATGTCAAATTATACTCAAATATGGTGTTAATTTAACTACAATAACAGAGTTAAGTAATTTAACTAAAAAAATGTATTAAATTTGACTCTTTAGTTTATAATTTACTAAATGCGTACGTTGGATGCCCTTACAGAAATCTGATCAATACTGATCAATACTGAAAGACAGTAAAAGCAGTAATTAATTACTTACAAGCATTTGAAATATTATTATTCAGCATTCCAAATAAATAATTAATTACTGTTTTTCAATAAGAAATTGGTTAGTATTAAATCTACAATATGCAAGGTTTGTTTATTTTTAAACTAACCACCAAAATGGATTGATTTCCATTTTGGTATACATGGAGTTAAAAATAAAAAAATGTTTTTTGATGATCAAAGAATTGGGTAACCATCGCTTCTTTAGTATTTAACAGTCTACTTAAAGAAAAAAAAACTGTAAGATTTAAAAAAAAAATATATATATACCTCTAAAAATTAAACTCTATATAGTATATTATCAAAGTAGTGACACTTTTCTATATAAGCAAATGTGTTTCTCAACAAAATTACATTAATCTTCAGGTTCAACTTCCTTTCATTATCTTAACAATCTTTACTTGTGTCATTTTTTATCACGTTCCATCAAAGTCAGCATTTGACTCTCGCGTCTCGAATATTCTTAGTCAACTGCTCTGTACGTCACTTTGACCTCGTCTTATTGTAAGACACGCAATAATGTCTTGAGAACAAAATAATAATAAAATTTTAGTATTTCAATCTATAATAAATCTAAATCTCAACTTTTTTTCCTGCATGCAGTAATAAAAAGCAGATTCCGCCGTTATCAGTTTTATCGTATCAATTCATGTGCTCGCTTCCGTGCATTGACACGTGTCATGGAGTCGTTTATGATGAGGCTTGTTTACATGTATCCGCGTTGCACCGCGATGAACATCGTAACGATCGCTATCCACTTCCGGCGGAAATGTGGAAGCGCCGTGACTGGTCGACCGATCTCATCGATCTATCTTTTCTGATGGAGGTCGATAGCTTTCCCGACAACATTATTGCTGTATTTTTATAATATAGTGAATTAATAAGTATAATAATAACACCTGTGCTTACGATAATTGTCTCGCTGTTTCATAACATTATCTCATATCTCGTCTCGCAATCTCATCAGTTATATAATGACCAATTAAAAATATTTTTCGTTCTATATTTTTTCTTCACTGTTATTACATTCTTAAGTCTAATCTAATTAATAGTGATAATAAGCACTGATAAATGTAATAATAAATAAGTAAATAAGAAATAATAAGAAAAAAATGTTTAATAATTTATTTAAAATCTAAAATCTAAAATAATTTATCTCAAGAATTGCTCACAGAATTCTTGTGTATTAGAAAAAGGTGAAATGAAACGCATTAAGCTTGCTTATTCTCAAACGAAATCAGGAGATACGGTAGTATCTTGACGCCAAGTAAGTGCAACGACATTAATGGTACGTTTCCACTGAGCGCGTGACACGTCGCGTCATGAAAGAGAGAAAGAGTTAAGATTATATAAATATACAACCCCTCTTTCTCTTCTTCGACGACGCGACACGTGACGCGCTCAGTGGAAACTCAGCCTAAGACACTATCAACTTTTGTTCCAAGCATTTAGGCGAGGTTCCAAATACACTGTTAGTACTGACAATAAAGTCGAATACTATGATCTACGCAGAGTATATCGGAATAAAGCTTATTAGCTAAATAAGATAAAAATAAAGAAAAATTCCAAACAGCCGGTAGGACACTGTGATACAAGGCTGTAGGACGGTTTTCTTGGGGGTAGGAGCGACCTGTCACATTACGGAATGAAATTTATGTCCGATGCCCAGCGGCGCGATAAGTTGCCTCTGACGAACGGCCCCACCGCGAACTCTTGGCCCTCCGTAACGACAATAAGGAGAAGGCAAGGAGCAGAAGGAAGAGGCCAGAAAAAAAATTAAGAGGAAGAAAAAGAGAGAATTCTTAGCACGCTTGCGCCTGTCCTTGGTCCTTTCTCCAAATCTCATCGAATTCTTTCTTGCGATTTTTATCGCCGCCTCTTTGCCCTTACAATTTACCGTATCCCGCAAATTCAAATTAGAGATACCACAGGTAAGGGACGAACCCTCCGTATAATTGTGCAATTTGGCTAACTTTTTCAAACGTAAAGTATTGTATACAATACTTTACAAGATGAAATTAAAAAAATGAAATTTTAAAAGTATTCAATATACTGCAGATTGTAAGTGATATACATATAGATATGTTAGATCATTTTAATGACATTTTTTTTATCTAATATGATATATTCTCCCTCTTATTTTACTTGATAAGAATTGATCCTTCAAAATCTTAATGATGAAATTTACTTTTTTCATTAAAAGTGAAATTTTGTGGGAATTAAGGTAAATGTCCCAATAGCCAGATGTTTAAGCGTAGGTTATCATAAATAATACAATTCATAATATTGGAAAGGTTTTTAATATAAATATTTGGATTCATTTGAAAACTCAAGACTCTTTTAAGCAAGGAAAAATTATTTGTACCCACTTATAACAATTGTTAATTAAAACATTTAAATAAGTAATAGAATGCGTCAATGTGTCAGTGGCTAGACAGCCAGACATAATTGTTCCAGTGTCCGATCACAATTAGAAAATTAATATGCTGACGGGAAATACTAATATAAAGATATTTAATGACAAAAGACAACTAATTCAAATTGGGGTCTTTAAGGTAAAAAGCATTTGAGAATATTAATTTAAATAAATAAAGTTTTGTATAGCTATCCGAACATACACTGTTAGAAATGTTCTTAAATTTCATTAACTTTTAAGTTACACAATTGAATTTAATTTGAATTTAATTTCATGACGTTACATTAAATTTAATGTATTTGTAACTAAAAAAGTATATTTATGTACATGTACATAAAATTTAATGTATTTTTCATGAAAATTACTGTAACTTAATTTTCAGTTAAATCATTCATTACTTTTAATTTCATTCATAACCACAAGCTTCATTTACATATAAAGGAAGCTCGTGGTTACATTTCTAACAGTGTACGTACTGTCCGGTACCAGAAAGTAACTAGACATGTACCTATGTCCAGACATTTACACAAAATTTTACTTATTTAAGTTAATATTAGTCTAAAATACGCAAAAACGTAATATTATAATTTAATTGTAATCTTTAAATGCAATTAAATTATATACATCAAAGTAAGTCCTAATGGACATGTACCTATCTTCTTTTATCCTTTGAGAAAGGTTGACAGAATTTATCAGAAAAATCTTTCATCGTTTTCGGAATTGCAGTTCCCAAGTGCCAGGACAATATTTCCTGTCTTCCAAGAGCGAACGCAAAAGACGCGAGAGAAAAATGCAGAAAGGATTGTTCCGCGTAAGTTCTTTAATTACCGTTGCTATATGAGCCGGGCAACGTGTGTAAGAGTTTCACGCTCGGCGGACGGCATGATTTTCTGCGAAGCTCGCGCGTTGACGTGGGTGGAGGTAACCATAGGAGTGTCCCCCTCTTCCCTCACGGGACAGGGGGTCACTCCTGCGGTCCCCGCGTGGAACGTAGGGTTTAAAAATCCCATACGATTTTAACGCCCCACGCAAGAAGTCGTTCCTCGTGTGCTAACGCCGTCGGCCGTGCACGGCTCGCCGGTGATAAACACGCCAAGTTACGATTTCTCGGAGCTCGGCGCGCCGTGTGCGAGCGACGGCGGTTATTAGCGGTGACGGTGGTGGTGTTTTGTACAAGATGTCCACTTTGCGAGTGGCGCAAGTTTAACTTCGCAGCTCGATGGATTTGAGTGAGATGCAAACTGATGACACGATTAGCAATTAGATCCGAACTTTGACATGAAGTGTAAGTGAAGTTTTGTGTTAAAACAGAGAACTGAAAAAAGAGACAATGTCTAGAATTTGGTGGTACAATTTCGAATAAAATGATCCAATTTTTGAGATTTAAATTTGTCTCATTGTGTGGGTTCAGGGTAGTGAAGGGTGGTAAGAACAGAAAAAAAATTGCAAAGTCGAATTTCAAAAACTAGATTCAAATTTTATTTTATTCAGAATTTTAACCTGTTCGGAAATTGTACTACTTTATATATTTTTCTTAATACGCATATGTCAAGTAAACTAATGTGGCTGATACAAAATGAAAAATTAAAAAGACTTGTTTAGAAAATAGACCTTTAATGAATTAAATTTGAGTGAGATACAAACTGATACAACACTATCAGCAATTAGATTTCAGCTTCGACGTGAGAGTTTTGTCTGTTACAAGAAATAACAAAAGCCAGGCCCATGTTTTTTTCTAATATATCAAGCGTGCCATCAGCATGCGGTTGAAATAGAAAAATTAAATAAACGAACTTGTTAAAAAAACGGGGCTTGTCTGTTGAGCATACGATACGCACGTGGAGTAAAAATGTTAATTACAATTACATGGATTGTCGCACATGTCGCACATAACTTCTGTTAAAACATTGGAAGGTTTCATCAGTTAACACCTTAAGGGTAACCACTTTCTTCAAATTCTACACTTTCTCTATTATCTTTGTTAATCCTCCTAAAGTTTTTCAATTAAAAAAAATATCATACATGGTGATATACCTGTGGATACGTTCATAACACACATTTCGACTTCGACATATGGCAATCTCGGGCCACGTTGTAAACTATGATGTCATATGCCCAGATAACTGCCATGTCCTAGCACGAATTACTATACTGTCTCGCCTTTTACAAAATAGTCGAGTTTTTACGGTGACTCATATTTCCATGAATACTACTAGATACTACTAGAGTGCATATGATTGTGATAACAAAACAACGTGACGAATGTTTGTCAGCTAAATTTCGCTTATAGTATACACAATCGAAAACAATCACTTCGGAATTTTAACGAAATTAATGAAAGTAATTCCTACGCCAATCCTTTCTTTGTGTTATTCGCCGATTTTATTGAAACTGAATGCATTTATACAGTAGAAAAAAAATAATAAACACGCATTTTTTTATATTGCCAATAGTAGAGTTTTAACTACTATGCAATAATGTAACAGTCTTATAATGTGGCAATTTTTTGTGCATAAAAGAATTTTTTGTATATTACTTTTGTAAAGAATATAAAAAGTAGAACAAAATAAATAAAGCGCGAAAAGTATCGTAACTTAAAAAAAATAAAACTATATTTTATTTTAATAAAAAAATTTATTTAAAAAATTAAAACATTTTAAAAAATAATATAAAAACAATTAAAAAATGGGGATAGATTGCTACTTCTTTGTTAGTATTTCTTGATCTAAAGAAGAACAAAATAAATGGTCTCTACATTAGATTGTATTAGAACTCTAGATCTTGCTTTCGACAAATATGAAACATATCTTTTTCAGGACATATTTTCAAAACGATAACAAAATGAATGATGAAAAAATTACAAATTATTCTAAATCACGTTTAAAAATAATACGACAAATTTGGTAACGGTTTACTATTTGAAATCATAAGTTATTTTAATATATAGTAGTATTTTTTAAATCTGTGCTCTAAATAAAATATATGGAAATGTATTATAAAATAAATCATAAAAATCTCAATTTTTTAATATAAATACATTATGTATTCAAAATTATTTACGTAGAATTATATTGCGATGCATGAACTAGTTGTCCAATAAATAAACGAAATATTTATTTGTTCCATATATTTGTAACTAATCAGTGAATCGCAATGAAACTTCGCATAAATTATTTTAAATATTTATAAAGTACTTATAAAAGAAAAATGTAAATTTGTTATCATTAAAAAAAATTTTCATTTTTAATAATAAAAATAATAACAAATAAAATAAATAAACTACAAAAGTTTGTTATTAAACAAAAATTTTATTCACACAACTTTCATATGTGTATAGTTTATTTGAAGTGTAAATATTAAACACTTTCAAATTTAATTTTCTTTGCAGGAACCGTACGTGTGCCACATTCTTTAAGTTCCAAAAGTGTACGCTAGTTTAGTCACAGAAAACAGACCTGATAAAGGTTAAAATTTAATGCATTATATATCCGCCATTATACATTCTTTCTATTAGGTGTTAAACTTAATTCCTGCCGTTTTTCGTCTTCAAAATTGATTTGTTTCGAAGAGAAATACCTTAATCAAAGTATTATTAATAAAGTATTATTAATTAGTAATAAAGTAGAAAATGGAGGAAATTACTTTGATTAAGATATTCATTCTTCTTCCCTTCGAAACAAATAAGTTTTGGAGATGAAAAACGGCAGGAATTAAGTTTAACACCTAATACATTTGCTTTCAGTAATATGAAAACCTGTTGTTATCTAAATATATTACGTTTCGGTTAACATCACTCCACAAGTTATATTTGTTATCGTTAGTTCTCACTTGATTCCTTGCTCATTCGGGACTGCTATCATTACCCAGATAACAAGCTAACATTATGTGTCATCATTTTGGTACCAAAATGACATCTCTAACTCTCAACTACAGTAACAAGTTATTTGGACCCGAAGCGAAAATTTTAAATAATTATACAATCTGTATGATTGATACTATGACTAATATAGCACAGGACATTCCAACAATGTTGCAGTGACATAGCAAACGTTACAGCAATGTTCCTGCAATTTTTTGTGCTGTATGGATGAAGTTCTACATCGTAGGTGAAAAACTTTGAACTTTCCTCTCTCAATTGCCGTAAAGCGGAGGTTCATTTGCATTCTGTATTTCAAATAAGACGTTTCAAATACGGTTTAGAACTTAGATGGTTTTCATAGCTGCAAGCTAAAGATTAATGACATTTTGACATTAAAATGATAATAAATAATCAGTCAATGGACAAGGATATTTTTCAAAATTTCTAATTGAAGGGGCTCTTCCGGCTGCTCTCTTGGATCGTTTAAGATGCAAGTAATGATCACTTCTATTGTTTGATATCGCTGATGATGGCTCGAATGAAGCCGAAACGTTCGATATTGATTTTCGCGAAATCTCTTGCGGGGTTAATGTAAGAATTTTTAGAATATATTTTTTTTACACGCACTTAATAACTGCGCCTTTCTTTAGCTCTCAATCGCCCGTAAATTTATTGTGATATTCACTATTATTATTAAATATTTCGAGAGCTCAATCTGTATTTAATTTATTATCGACCTTTTGTTATATTTCCGAAATTCAAACATAGCTTAAATATTTGAGTTTAAGGCTAATTCTAAAATGTGCTTTTTGTTTCCTGTTTCTTGCTGTTTGTCTTTGTTTGTCTCTTGCCTTTTTGATCAAGAAGGCAAGAGACAAACAGCAAGGAACAGGAAACAAAAAGCACATTGTAGAATAGGCTTTAATGTAACGAATTAATTACTCATTTATAAAATAAAAAAAATACAATAGGTAGTTTTCATCCTTACAACTGCATCTTGCCAATATAAAAAAAAATAATTATTTATTATTTTTTACTACTCTAAATGTACTAAGTTTCAATGAAATCGACGAGTAACACAAAGGTAGGGTTATTTGTGAAAAAAAATCTGATAATAACTAAGAAAATACATTTTGTTTAGTATATTGATGCAAGCGTATTAAGAGTACGAAGCAATATAATACAATAGTGTTTAAATTTAATCTATTATCAAACTATCGAAGATGAATATACAAAATCGGAACATTCGTACAATGAACAATTAATCCAATGGATCCTTCCCAGATATTTTTATCCTCTCGCACGGCAAAAACCTAGCGTGTAAAAAATGTACTCGATTACGTTATCAGGCGAAATCGATGTCTCTCCGGGCGACGAAGATTCGGAACCGCGTATAATTCTGCGGTTCGGACCGCAGCATGCCACCGCGGGAATCACCATGGCGAATCCCACGGTGCGTGTATATCATTTTTACAGCCCCGGCACTGTTACGGTGCTATCGAAGTTACGACCGTGCGAGAATCGAAAACGTCAAGTGGGACGAGGGAGAACGGGTTCGATAACGTACCCAGTAACTTGTACCTCGTATCGCCATTCGCGAAATAGTGCGTACGTGAACTGCATCGCGCGTCGATTGTCGACGGCGGATATGCCGCGGCGTAAACTTCCGTTCGAAAGATTTTTCGTCGAACCCGAGTGCTCCGCGCACGCCGTCACGCTGAAATTGCCTTACCCCTTTTAGTTCTCTACTGATTTTTTTTTTATTTTATAGATATGTATGTCCTCGCACATCGAACGTTTAATTTTGAAACATCAGGGACGAATTTTGAATAAATATTTTACAAAACGTAGATGGTAAAACTTGAATAATTATTTTAAAGATGAAATAAAATTTCCGCAATAAATTTTTATAATATATAGTTGGAAAACTTATGTCAAAAACATTTCACATATTCCGAAAGATAAAAATGTTTTGGTGTCAATTTAAAACAAGATATGCACATATGTTAAAAAATAACACAAATATTATGCAAAATAATTAACACAAAAAATATAACACATATGATATGATTTCAAAGCAAATTGTAGAAGTATATACACTGAGAGAAAAGATTTTGTTATAGGAACAAATCAAGGGAAAGCAAATGTGATATTTGTTAAAAAAACAATCGATTTGTTACGATTGAAAATTAATTCGTCAATGTAACAAATAATCAATAGTATCGCTAGCAAAGAGGCTCATACATATATATAAGTCGTAGACGG
>NW_017296174.1:101837-120261 GCF_001594075.2 Trachymyrmex cornetzi | reverse complement strand
TCTACGAATTCTATGTAAACAAGCTAAAGTCTATCCAAAAGATAGGTTAGATTCTATATAGTTTGTTTCTGTTACTAATAATTGGTTGGTATAGCAGACCAGCAATTTAATAAAATCCTTTTTCTCAGTGTATTCCTTCAGTAAAATCATCATTCAATTATAACATATATGTAATATTATTCATGTATCTTCAATTAAGTTATTTATCATAAAATTTACGTTTTCAACTACATTATTTTTGTTTTTTTATGTTATGTTCATTTACTCATAAATTGTATTATTTTAACACTAAAAATGTTGATTATTAATTTAATACGAAATAACACAATCACACATGTTGACATTCGGGCATGTTGAAAATTCAGTACAAAAAGACGATGACCAAAATAATAATGTCTAAAAATATAAAATATATATATATATATATAATATTACACACATTTTTTGATTTTTGAATACAATGGAAGTATTTTAATTCATTTAACTTTTTGAGAAAATTGTTAAAATTCGTTTTAAAGGGATAGAAATAAGTCACTGTTAATATCTAGTAATGATAATTTTGTGTCAATTATTTAATTACTTGTATTATAATATAATTTTGTAACCTTTTTCATTATAAATCAAAGAAACACTTATAAAATGAACACTTCAGAAAGCTAAATCTATCATGAAAAATAAAATTTTCAGCGTTGCAGCTAATTATGGTTTGTTGAAAGTATATTTGCTGCAGCAGTACAAGAATTTGCCACAGCTATTGTGATTATATCGATTTCTTAGCAAAATATACTTATCTATCATGATCATATTCATTATAAACCGAAATTTTGCTGTCCTAGCTAACGCAACAAAAGTATTTTCTTCACTAATGTCGCTCACCCGCAAGCAGCAGGTACGCGACACTGCCATGAGATGGAGAGCGGCGGATTCAACTTCTCGTGTTTAAGAAACAACTCAGAGAGGATAAGAGGCGTAACATATTCTAAAGAAAGACTTTTTAAAGGTGAATACCTTAAACAGATGATAAGATATGATCTGTATTTTGACAATCAGAATTTTTGGTCATTTGTAAAAATTAATTCAAGAAAATGACGTTCCTGGAAAGTGGCTGAAAGTTTAACTACAAACAAGTTAGCTTAATAAATGGTGGTGTAAAAACATACCAATAAAAAAAAGTTTAATATATCAATTGGTATATTAAACTTTTTTTTATTGGTATGTTTTTACACCACCATTTATTAAGCTAATTTGTTTGTAGTTAAACTTTCAGCCACTTTCCAGGAACGTCATTTTCTTGAATTAATTTTTACAAATGACCAAAAATTCTGATTCTCAAAATACAGATCATATCTTATCATCTGTTTAAGGTATTCACCTTTAAAAAATCTTTCTTTAGAATGTTACGCCTCTTATCCTCTTTGAGTTGTTTCTTAAACACAAGTTGAATCCGCCGCTCGATCCGCCGCTCTCCATCTCATGGCAGTATCTGCCGCTTGCGGGTGAGCGACTTTAGTGAAGAAAATACTTTTGTTGTGTTAGCTAGGACAGTAAAGTTTCGGTTTATAATGAATATGATAGATAAGTATATTTTGCTAAGAAACCGATATAATTGTTTAAACAAGCTAGCTTAATAAATGGTGGTGTAAATTAAAGTAGCTGTTATATACAATTTTAGCTCTGGATCAAAGCTTGAATTTACAGTGGCACTTGTTAAAATGGAGCGCTGGCGTGGCAGATAACGCATGATGTGCTATTCTACCTGCCAAAGGTCCCGGATTCGATCCCAGTAGAAACCAAAATATTGGGTCGAGAAAAAAGTTTTGTCGTATTTTTTAATTCAAAATTGTATATATAATATCTTCGTCAAAAATGAACGAAATTTAAATTTAAAAAAAGGGTTCAAAGTTTGAAATTTCTACTTTCGAAAGGTTACTATATTTTTTTAGTTTCTGTGAGTTTGGTAATTTTTACATTTACAAAACTACGAGCTGAAAGAGATGAAAAATTTTCTTTTTACTTTGGGGGTCTCTTACGTGCCCAAAAAAAATTTACGAAAATTTTCGACTACCTATCGTGAATGCTTTTTCTACAAAATCAATTTTTTAAAATATTCCTATGATTTTTTGTTCCTGAGTTATTCGCGAGTTAAGTAAAGGAGCATTCTGATTTTGATTGCTCATAACTCCGATAAAAATCATACCGCAATTTAAAAAACAGATTCTTAATGCTGAAACTTTGCTCTAGCGAATGATGTAATTAATTTCGCAATAAATGAAAAACTTTTGCAAACAATTTTTTTTAAATACGAAGAAACTTTTTTCGAAACTCGATCCAATATTTACGCTCGGAAAAGTCAATCTCCCGAGAATATCTCTGCCCACAGAAACACCTCTCGAAAAATCCGCCATTCGAAACTGGCATTAAAATCGTAAGTCCCATATGCTCGTGGCAACTGAATAATCAGTGTACGCATCACAAGTATATGAGAGAAGTGTAACGTAGGCCAGAGGCCTAACGTAAGAAAAGACTTGTTAAAATGTTATCAAAAGTAAAATTTGTGTCTTCTACGTAAAATTATGTGCTAATCATTGCAGCGCGTTGTACTATAACCATAAAGTGTTTACAGTAGCTAACTTTTTGTGACCCTTACCTAGAACGTCTACAGCTAAATAAAATAGGCTACACTGTTAAAGTTTTAAGTATCTATATGTTACGACTAGAATTTAGCTACCACACGCAGATTCTTGCTGCTGCAACTAATGTTTTTTTTTCCGTGTAACATGGAAAAATTACACAATATGATATAAAAATTAAAAAAAGATCAATTTTTTACTCAAAAACTTTTAAGTCATCACATAATACATACAATGTACAATTTTAAGGATTTAAAAATGGCGGACTTTCATTCCGTTATTCAAGATCAGTTAAATATTTTGTTTATATACTAACAGATAAAAATACTTTTTATATAGTTATAGCGGCTCATTCATGTAATTGTAGAGTTGATACCGCGTAGTAGGCTATTGTTCAAATGTAGTCATGCACTGAGAGAAATGTTTTGTACCAATAACCAAAGTTTTGTTACTGAGACAAAAACTATTTGTTGATATATGATTAATCAAACCGTTGGTTACCACGACAATGTTAATTTGTTGAATTTATTAACTAAACTGATCATTTAATGGTACAAAACTATTTTGTATGATGTTTATAGATCTTTTGTAATTAGAAATAGAACATTTTGTTACCGGAACAAAATGAATAATATATAAGTATCTCTCACTTTCTACAGAGTGATTATGTTGTTTTTTTGAATTTCCTTAGCTTAGCAAAAATATATATGGATTTAGAGTAATTGAGATTACTAATCGCTTTGAAAAAATAGTTACCATGATTGATCATGGTGTGGCGAGAACCGAGGAGTCCACGAGATTAGTCTCTAATCGTCTCGGTTTTATAAAGGTAGACGTTGAATTTCTCTTACGAGAAGACGCCATCTCTGATAGCTCCGCGAAACACTCCTTGCTCTACTATAGTGGATTATTTTGTTGAAATTATATACTAAAAGAATACTTATTTTGTAATAACAACCAAATTTTACATTGGTATTTACAAAACGTGAGTAATCGAATAAATTTGTACTGTTAAATAAAAAAATTTTGTTCATTTTACAAAAAAATATTGTATTTTATAATTTTAACGAAGTAATCCAATGATAATCGGCCATTTGTGAATAATTCTTTTTTTTTGTTACCAATAGGAGAGACCGGGGCCAATTGTCACAGTTTTTGATTATTGATTTTTAGAAAAAAGTGGATGCCTGATTTTGAAATATTATATACGTTACAATATACCTACATCCTTTAGTATTAAAAAAAATATTACTCGTGAATTCATCATATCATAAAAATAAGTTATTTAATTTTAAATGATGCTGCGAAAATATGACAATTAACCCCGTGTTCTGGGTTGATTGTCACACGTTCCAGGATTGGCAGTAGCATATTTGTTATGAACAACACATATAAAAAACACAATTTTTATTTTAATGTCAGTTCTATATTTTGAGAAATAATAGTAATTATAGTATTAATACAAATAAAATAGTTATTTTAATCATAAAATACGTAATTTGTTTTTGTACCATAGTTTCCATATGAAAAGTGAAAAAATATATATCTATATGAAATATAATATATTTGTAAGTATATTCTCTGAAAACCTAAAACGACTATAATTAGTTGTTATAACCATAAAATAGTTGAAATTACCATAAAATTATAGTCACTTGAATCATTTTTATGGTTATAACAACTATAATTATAGTCATTTTAGGTTGCCAACTATATACATTTGTTGGTACAACTATATACATAGTTACTGTTACTATTATTATAGCAGTAATAATCATAATTATAGTGATATGTATAATTATAGTTACAAATACCAAACATTTTTCTCTCAGTGCAGCTGCATCGATAGTGTTCCAGGGCTAAATTTTCTCGCAAACGATTAAGTTTCAGACAAAATTTTCTTGTAGAGATTTTATTTGACAATGACTTGTTTTCACGTTTTCTCCGAGTTAACACGAATTCTTTAGCATCACGCCATTGCGTTGAAAAGGTTCATCGCGACGATATTTAGGCAGATATCTTATCTTGTAACCGCGTTGTTTCAAAGTTGTCAGAGCACAAGAATGGCTCGCCTCAGTGATTGTCTACCCTAATAAACGTATCGCGCATCTATTTCGCATAATACGAAGCTGTATCGATCACTTTCAAGAGGTATTTTTCCATTTACTTTCATAAAATCGTTTGAGAAATTAATTTAGAATTATTAGCGAACTCGTGAGAAAAAAAAAATTTTTTTTTCATTATTGCTTACGTTTTTTCTATATCTCCCCTCTCAAAAGCATGTAGAATTTTAAATATTTTAAATAGCTTTTTACAAAGAATTTGATAAAATTGCTCTATAAAATTCCAAGACCAATTAAATATTCCTTCTGTCGTAAATTCAGTATTTAACTAGTTAATCTCGATTGTGCAACTCCGCCTTCGTGCTCCAACAAAGATTCACGAGTGAAATGAAATTGAGCTATCGAAAGACCTCGAAAAAAAAAGAAAATAAATAAAACGTATTCCGACATATTCCAGAGAAACGAAACTGCTCGCGCGGTGAAACTCGGCGAGCCATGGAAACGCGAGATCGTGGGAGAGAAGCTTGCGCGGCGTAAGCGCAGGTGCTCGGCCATTGGTCGGTATGGATGCGACTAGAGATCGCGGAGGTGTAGGTGGGATAGGAGTTTATGCTGCGTCCCCCCCCCCCTCTCTCTCTCTCTCTTCCTCCTCTCTCTTTCTCCGTTTCTCTCCCTCCCTTCCCCAAGAGTGAGATAGGAGAGCGAGTTACTGGCTCATTGTATGGGCGATCGGAATCGACGGGGACTCGTTATCGCGGCCGTTCGCGTTTTCCATTCGAAAATTTCGTTTTCCGCTCGGATACGATATCGACACCGGGTATCTGTCGGCCGGGGGTATGCGCTGCAGCTTTGCTGGGGTTCGTAGAAAGCGCCGAGAGAACTGTTCTGCATTCGGGATCCAGGTCGAGCGGCCTCTTTTACGGGGCTATTTTTATCTAAACGCATCTACGCCTCTCTACCTCTACCAGGTATTCGAAATAAAATCGGCGCGATAACGAGAGCGCTAATACCGGATCGTCGCCGGATCAAAAATTCGCTCGTAGGAACTACGCGCGAGGAAAATACGAACAAAAGCCCCGATGTTGAAATCAATTAGCAGAGGCTCTTTCAAAAAAAGAAAATTTTTCGCCAAATTAAAAAACACTTTATGCAAAATAGAAAAGTAATGAGAATTTAATAAATTAAAAAGGTGAAAAAAAGGAAAAAGATTAATTATGGACGTTATTAAAAATCTTAAGAAATAGCAAAGTTAGACATACATAAATAGATTGAGAGAGCTGCAGATTTTACTTTAAATGTTTACTTAATGATTTATTTAATGGCATATTTAATAGATATTGTATGTTTAAAGGGAAAGATAAATTATAATGGATATATATATAACACTTCGTTGCATACGAGTTGACTACAAAATTAAAGAAATTACATGCAAATGCACAGAATCCGACAACACAATTAGTGAGGCTACAGCGTGACTGCTGGTATGATGCCTAATCGATTTTAAGATGACAAGGAAATGAGAAAAGAATTCAACGATGCGAACGCACAAAATATAAAACTACAGCATATCAATCGATCATTATACATATAACAATGGACTAAACGCACGATTCGATAAGAACAAAATATATACATATGTTGATAAGTGAACAGATAATAATCGTGGCTAGTATAATAATCGCAGTAAAAGAATGATAATAAAGTGGACGCTAATGTGACGACATGGGCATTATTATATATGACATTACACGACATTATATGTATTTCAAAGGAAAGATAAAAAATCTATTTACATATTATCTCTTAATCCTGTTTCTTTATAAAACTATTTTTTCTTTTGACAGCTGATGAACATGTATGAAAACAGACAAGCACCCACAATTTCAATTCTAATACGTAAAATAAAGATCCAAAAAACTGCTGCATCACTTTCGGATAAAGAATCTACGATTATAAGCTATTTACTTAAAACAAAATTTGTCTTCTATGTTACCTCTTTTAAACAAAGTTTACATTAAATTAATTAATATTTTTAAGATTATAACAATATGAGCACAGAAAAAAATGTTACGGTTGCTACAACGGGAAATAATAATTTTTGTTCTTCAACACATTAAATTGCGATAACCGTAAGAAGGACATACCTTAACAGCTATAAGATATGCCAATGTTACGGTTGTCACAATCGTACTATAGTTCTTATACGCAGTAAAAAAAATATGTGTTAAATTTAACACATTTTACATGTCCCAAACAATCCATTCAAATTTTTGTGTTAATTTAACATAAAATGATGTTAGAAAATAATACAAATATTATATAAAAAATTAACACAAGAAGCGTAATACTATGACACAATTTAAAAATAAATTTTATGTTAAATTGACACTTTTATAATGTTAAATTTAACTGAAATTAGATGCTATTTTTACATTTTTAGTTTAGACGATGCCTCTGTGATATTTAACATATGTAATATATAGATTTAACAAATATTTCCTGTTACAAAGAAAAAAATAACACAAAATATCTGTACTTTTTTACATATAAAATATGTAACTAGTTGTACAGAACATATTTCTTCAATAAAAAATTAATATTTATAATATATTAAATCAACACACACATTTTATTCATTTATTTTTAGAATTCATGTTTTAAAATTACATTACTTTTATGTTATTTGTTTACTTACCTATAAATTGTGTTATTTTAACACTGAGAAATGTTAAATTTTAATTTAACACAAAATATTTAAATAACACAATCATATTATGTTGAATTAAAACTCAGATATGTTAAAAATTCAACACAAAATATTTTAACAAGGATTTGAGTGGACCGTTTCTAACACAAGTACAAAGACCCGTAATCAGAACGCGCTTTTCTTGATAAAAGTGCGCTTTTATCTCTAAAATTTTATAGTATGCGTATAACGTAAATTATAGCATGTTAGCGCGGTAACATCGTTGTAAGCAGTTGTAAGCGCGTTCTGAATACGGGCCAAAATGTTTTTTTACTGTGTAACCAAAAAACGTGATGGGCGATTTTTAGTCGTGGCAACCGTAGCCATTTTTTTTTTCGTGAGGTAATTATGTATATTGTGTACGAGTATATTAAAATAATTTTTTTTAAAATATATATATCTTAAAAAATTGTTTTAAATATGTGTTTAAAAACATCCATTTAGCATTTCATTAAAAAAAATAATTTTTGGCTTGTCTAAGTACTGCAATTTTTCTTCTGGCAATCAATGAACAACGAATGACAAACAATCAAACATCCAAAAAACAATTCGATGTCTAACTAGTTAAATAAACAGATCTAAAAATATACTATTAAGAAAAAAGTCTCAGTTAATATTTTTTTAATTGTATGTTAAATGAGATATATATATATATGTATATATATATAATTTATGTGTGTACACAGTTATATATCTTAAAGAATTATTTTAATCCAAAAACGCGGTGTGGTGTTTTGCGTATTAATAAATTTTTTTAAATTAATATATTCCGCAAAGTGACAAGATACTTTCATTAATTATGTATATCCGTTTGTTATTTAACTATTATAGCAAATTACAAATATTTTTGTTCTTAAGAACGCTCTTATGTTGACTTAGCTTTTATGAGCTACAGAAAACAATATATAGATAAAAATCAAAACTGACAAGTTTAAACAAGAAAGAATTATAAACAAATTCTAATGTTTGAAGAAACAAATATGCATTGGATTAGCTGAAATTTATGGAAAATTTTCAAGGTAGGCTAAAATTTTTGTAGACTAAAAGCATATTGCAATTTATCAATACCAATGTGATTAACGACCGGAACAAAGATTTTGTGAAAAGGGCGGAAGTCGCAAAGCAGAAAAATACGGAAAGAAAATTGGGTAAGGAATAAACGACAAGGATGAAAAATGACAAGTGACATCTTCTCCAAGTCCATTTACTCTTTGAGCCTTTGAGCCCATTACCTGCTTTTTCTTAGGTTGGTCATAAACATCGACCATCGAATTGGACACTTTTACAGTCGGCGTTTTGTTTGTGTAGCACGTTACAATACGTAGCTTCTTCGCATAGATAATCTTTTCTACTACAGGAAGACTCTTGAGATCCCGTTTCTAAGAGTTATTGTAAATAGTTGCAAAGCATATAGGTGTAGGTGGAAAGAAAATAAGTCGTACATGGAGAGAATTTTTTCTTAAAATTTACCTTAAAAATAGTTCTGGGATAATATTGTATTCGAAGAATTTTATGTAAATTTCTCTCATTCATTAATAAAATTACAATAAAATATATATTGGCTGCGTTCGGGAACGTCGCCAATAAGTTTGATTAATTTTACTGAAGTGCATGATAAAAATCTTTATAATATTATTGTATATTGTATCACATTTTCATTGTACCATATTTTCAGGGTAAATTTTAAGAGACAATTCTGTCCGTGTATAAATAATTAATCAGAAGAATATTGTTTCAAAAACATTGCATTTTCACTGTGGTTTTTCCCTTAACATTTTTTTCCTGACAAATCTAATTTCCGTTACTTTTGACGAATACGATACCCAATCGTGTTAGATGCTTATCTTAAAAGCATTGACTAAAACTTTGATTGCATCGTATAACTTTTACGTGGCTGAAACTCACATGGCTACTCTTTTCTGAAAGTGCGAAAATCTTTGAAAAAACGGATTTGCGAAAGTTAATGCACACGAATGGTTCGCATATCGAATCGAATCGTTAATATTTTCCTAACGGTACGTTTCTTCTAACCTTGGTTTTAATTTTTGACAGGCAAAGACAGACGGGACTGATAGGTACCGACAGACGAAATGCACTGCCGCACCAGGATCAGGATCAGCACTCAGGGATTCGAACGGCTCCCCCCCGTCGCGAGGCACGGCAGACTTCAAAGGCTTCAGAGACTTCATCATCGATACCAGGTCCTGATCAGTGCCGACAGATTAGACGAACACCCATATCTTCCTCTTCTCTTCTTCCCTCTCGTTTCTTTCGATCATCCGCACAAGGATATAGGCACATTGATCCTTCATTCTCAGCATTCTTGAAATTCTTATTGAAACTTAATATAAAATAATATCTAACACATACACACAACACACACAATATCTCTTGAAATAATATTTAATTTTATTTTCCCTTTCGATTACGTGCTACAATGTACGCACAGAGACACAAATGCTCGAAGTTGCGTATTCGAATGGGATGAGAAGGTATAAAAAGGAATGTTAGGAATGATATATATATATTTGTATGTCTTTCCGTGTTTCTCAACTACACTAGTTTACAAGATTTTATACGGGAGCATATGAAGACTGTTTCTTGTGTAACTTTCAACACTGAGCTCGAATCTGCCATCGAAATATCTATTTCCAAATTCAATCCAAATTTCCATCAAGTCCGGTTTTTTTTAAGATATAAGAAGATATTTTTTGCAACATATAAATTTTATTAAAATTAGAAAACAGATCAGAAGTGTTGAGCGTTCAATTTTTATGATTAGATCGGTTTCACGGATTAGAATCTGACAATAGTCACTAGGGCCAAAAATGAAACATCTGCAACATTTCTCACCAATACCGATAACGACTTCATTCTTGTATTCATGCCATTCATTCCAACCAAAAAATTGTCGGAAAAAAATATCTTAGAATTGACCTGCTACTTTACAAACTTTAAACTGACGATAAATTTAAACTCAGCGCTCCAAAATATGTTTAAAAAAGTTACTTCGTTTTTTGCCTTAAAAGTTATTCAAAATTTGTAAACAATATGTTATTATAACACACATATATGTATATTAATAACACATTGTTTACAAGTTTTGAATAATATTTTATTGTATGTATATGTAAGACCATTTAAGATAAAATTACAATGCGAAAATAAACTACACTATTAAAGGAGTAATGGCAACGCAACTTCTAGAGTTAAACATTTTGTTATTTTTAACTTCCATATATATCAAAATGTAAATCAATCCATTTCTGTGGTTAATTTTAAAGTAAATAATATCCGTATTAACGTATACACTTAGTAAGTAATAAACTAAATTTGAATCAAATTTAATAAATTTTCTTAAATTAAACTCTTTAATTTCATTGTTTTAATTAAATTAATAATATATTGAGTAAAAAGAGTAGCGATCTATAGAAATAATTAAAAATAACTTAAATTGTGTGTGTGTGTATGTGTGGGCATAATTTAATATTATGAATTTAAATAACAGTACACAAAAAGAACAAAATTTTCATAGCAATTTAATATCTATAGTACCTTACTTGACTTAACTTTTTAACGATCTCCTATTAACGTGTAATGACAGTAACTTTCTAGTATGACTTCCTGTAGACGTATGTGTATTATAATACATAGTATAAAATGTCGGTTAAATAGCAGAAAAAGCAGGACCCTACTCGGCTTAAATGCAAACTTACGGTAAAATTTATTGCACGGCACGTTTCGTCAGATAGGGTTTCCGGGAAACACGATTGCCCGGCGAACCGCAACTCGCATACGGAAATAAGCAGAAACCGAGCAGAAACGAAGGGTGGTGGAAGAGAAGAAGAAGAAGAAGAAGAAGAAGCAGTTCCACTGCGAAGTCTTTCGCGGAAGTTGGCGAAAGAAGATGGGGAAAGTTTTCATTTGCGGGCTGCCTCTGAGGTCGGGGCCAATGGCGGTCTTAAATCGTTCGCAATTGAGAGGCGTCGGAATCATTCTTCCCTCTCCTTCGCAAGGAGTCGCCGGAAGTCGGCCAGCTGAAGAACAACCTGTTGACCTGACGCGATTACCGAAGATACGTCGGTTACTTAACGAAGTTACTCTTTTCAAGAAATACCTGAAATTCTTTGCTACGCTTTTGTATCTACTAAGTATTCCACAGTCTTTAAATTTAATTGAGATTCGTCTTTTGTGCTATTTGTAATACTGATATCATAATTACGATACTGCTGATGATGCCTACGTACCGTAATTATGCCCGGATAGATATTACGTTCTATATATACGACCCTCATTATTATTCTTCTTATATAAGAGTCTCTCGCATTGGGAGGGCCATATTTCTCTCAACACGTTGCAGATGATTAAGATTGATGGCTGACTAAACTCGCCAGGTGTGTGCTGGTTGAGATGATTCATTCCAAAAAGTATAACGTAATATTTTAGGAGAAAAAGAAAACATCGCAACGACATGATGAGCATTGTGCAAATAATTACAGAATTACACAAGAGCTCGTAAGAGTCAAATATACATACATAAAAATGTACGTAATTATGTATTTGTTAATTTTTTCGTTGTTATTATTTTATAATTTATATAAGTATCATTCTCTGTTGAAAAAAATTAAAATTTGTTAACATTAAGACTGTTTGTTAGAGGATATTCACGAAAGATACGCTATATATATATATATATATTGAAGAATTAGGGTTACAATAAAAAATAAATTTTTAAATTCCCTGACTTTTCCAGGTTTTCCAAATGAGAATGGAAAACTTTCCAATGTAAAATATGTAAATTTTAACACATTTAAAGAGTAGGAAATCTAGCCTATAAACGACGCAAAAAAAGTTTAATAGCATATTAAAATTTTAAGTGCAAATTCAAACCAATAAAAAATAAATTAGTATTAGAAAAAAGTATGTAGTTACGAAAAAGGGCGATCAAATAAAAATACTGAATAAAATATAAATTTTAATTATTTTATCAAAATCGTTTAAAGTGTGCAGTTTTGAACGTATTTCACTATAAACATTAGATATATTACAAAATTATAATGATTACCTGGAATAGGAGCAGTTTAAGGAAATTGTAAACAAATTTCACCCACACACACACAAAATTCCAAACTTTTTTACATTTTCCCCTGAATTTTCCCGGTTTTCCGTGACCAATTTCAATTGCCCTGACTTTTTCCGATTTTCCGATTTTCCAGATCAGTACACTGAAAAAAAATATAGTCAATTTTAATAAATATTTAGTTGAATACTGCCAACTAAACATTTACTTACAGTAAATAAATATTTATTTACTGTAAGTAAATGTTTAGTTGGCAGTATTGAACTAAATATTTGTTAAAATTGACTATATTTTTTTCTCAGTGTAGCAACTTTGGTTTATCTAATCTAAAATATGTAGATAAACCGTTAAGTGAAGTTTCACATGGATCATGGGCATGCGATTTCCGGAATTATCGCTTCCGGGAAAATTCTTGTGACTATTTTTGATTACGTTAGCAGGTGACCACTTCTTACTACGTTTGTAGATGTGATTTATCGAAAAGATTTTTCATAAAAAGAAACAAATAGATAATAAAGTAAGCTTGTAAATCTTTTATTTTCTATGGTAATTACTTAGTTTAATCTTAAGATTTTACAAATAATAATAGGTTCACACACAGTTATCGTTTATTTCGAACATATCTGCTTCTATTCTTTGAGATTTATATTAAAAGGCGTGCACAACACATTTTTTTAAGGCAGAACAAATTATTTGTTGAACTATATTGCTACAGAATAGATAATTTACTTGATCATAATCACTTACAACAAAGAAAGATAATACAACAAACTCTTTTTCTAGAGAAAATAATTAATGTTAAAAATAATTAATTAAAATTAACGCCAATATCTTCAAATTAACTTTAAAACATTAATATTAAATTAAAAAATAATACTAGTTTTTCTTTCTAATACGAGTATCTAGAAAATAATTAATTAAATTTATTTCTACAATTAATAATGTTGCAAAAATTACGACCAAAAAGTATCTTTTAAAGTTTAGAATATTGTTTCTAACGCGCAACATAATATAGAATACAGCAGAAAATTAAACATATAGGATATGTTATAATTTTTAACTACACTTTCTAAACTACAGTTTAGAAAATTATAGCATATCCTACATGAGAGAAAACCATGAGGACGGTAACAAATTTTTAAAGTAGCGTGCAATTCCGTGAAATATCTTTACACCTCGCGAGGAATGACGATGCGATCTTAAGTGGACCGTTCTGGGATCATCGTCGACTCATTTAGCCGACAAATGGTCGGTTCTCGTTGCGAGATTCATGCCGGTTTTTCTCCTTGTTGAAACAACGATGTAGGAATCCATCCGAGCTCGACGTCACGGATGAGCATTGACGATTTTCCGGTGCGGCCCTTTTGAACCATCTATTACGAGGTTCCACCTCCTTTTTGTTCTTTTTTTCTTTTTGAAGAAGACTCCGACTACGTATACAGCTTCATCGTAGATCTCGAACCGAGTAGACTGAATCGCGGCGCTCACGTGAGAATCGCATAAGAGACCTCCGCGTATCTGGGGACACTGTTATAGTGTCTCGGCGCTAAGTTCCGAACTGCTACTTTTTCAGTTCAGATTCAGATACATCGTCCTTATCGTCATTGTCGTCGACCACATTCCGCGCATTCCTTTGGTGTCCGTCTGACATTCTTTATGCAAGGAACGCTAGTGATATACATACATGATCATAACCGCGGTCGAACGAGTACTCTAGTATCCACCGAGTATTCGAAAGCAGCGGAATCAGCGACGCTTCTATGACATATGTACATGCATGGTACGCAAGAAATCTTTTTTTATCTTCCCCGAGTACGAAAAGATATCGCCAGCCGATCGCTTCTCCGGAATGAAAGCGAAATAACGCCGAACGGAGCAATATAATTTGACATCGTGTGAAAAAGTCCACGGACAAAATATTATTCATCAGTATTATTTATTACTAGGTGCAGCATTTTAATTTGTTCAACGATCAATCATCGTATTGTTCCTAGAACGTCGTGACGTCAATTGTTTTAATCGGGATTCGCGAGATACGAACGAGTCACGGTCGAGTTGTCGTTATTAACGTCGTGGCGAGCCGATCGACAAACTTATTCCAGCGGGGCCGACGTGCGACGTAATTAATCACTCGATACGAGGGATTACGATTACGACAACAAATAAAATCGGCTAGACACCTCGCGCGTAGAGGCTGTCGAAGACGCCGGGTGGAGAATAAAAAGGCACGAAGAGAGAGATAAATATCTCGCAATTAGCGGAGCGTGACTGAGTGACGAGTGACAGTGTGCGAGAGATCGAAGCGATCGATTTTCAAGCGTCATTAAGGCTGGTCCACGCCGTGAATGGGGAGGAAGGCGCAAGCGGGGAGGAAAATCGGAATCGCGATCTCCGGCGGCGCGTCCAGCCTGGAAACTGATAAATTGCGACTTCCGCCTGCGTTTCGATCGTGTACCACGTAATTTCCTGCAGAGGAGCCGCCCTGATAGGCGCGCGCGAGAGGCGGAGGCGGAGAAGGTTGGAGGAGGGAAGAGGAGAGGCAACGGAGGACGGAACGGTGATGGGACGGGAGCCAACGGCGATCGGAAATTGGCCCGATGACATTGATTAAAGCGTTTAGCGAGAGGCGACAATGTCGTAATTATTAATTGGTGACGACGCCACACCGAGATTCCCGATCGCGATAGATGACGTTGAAATACGTTTGCTTAGGAAATTGGTGTCTAACAAATGACGTGACGTCAAGAATCCGATTTGTTTAATCATTAATGAATGCGTGTGCAACGTGTGTAAATGTAGAATATATTCGATCGCATTTATACGCAAAAAAATAACGTTACATATTGAGAAAAATTTCTGGTTAAAAATTGACGAACCAGAACAAGATATCAATCAGAATAATTCTCGTACTGATTAAGAAGAATGTATTAAATAATTAATTTGCACTCTCCAATTACCATGCTTGATTCTCATTTGCTCGATACACTTTCTTTTATTTTCTATTAGATTTAGTCAAACTAACCAGAAGTCCAATTATGACGACCAAAATTCTGAGTGATACACAATCTTCTGGTTTGTCCATTTTCAATTAAAAATTTTTTCCAAAACGTATCTTTTCTAAGCGCCATCAAATTAGTATATTACCGATGGTCATTGTTAACTGTCTACCATTATGCTGCATATCAGTGACATATAATTCTCTCGCATCGTCATATTACGACATATTGTCGCAGTAATATATGTTATCTTATACACACGCGATGTAGTCGCTTTGGCGAATATATCTCTCAAACGATCGCATTGTTCGGAATCATCCTAATAGTATTACATATGTTTTAACACGTCATTCCATCCTGCCTAAAATTTCGCGAGCCTAACAACATAATCGTGATCAAGTTGCATCCCGGCTCTCCGTTGTCGTGTAAGTTTCTTCCTGTTGTCCGGCACCGGTGATACGCGAAGGATCGATCCGATGGAATGCCGCTGCAGAAATAATATCGACCGTCCCGACTGACTAAAAGGAAAAGTGAGATGCAGGATGATGCACGCGCGGCGAAGAAAGAGAGGAGACGCGGCAGCGAGAAAAAATTCTCTCTCGGGGGGGAAAAAAGATGGAAGAAACGAACGGAGAAGAAGCCGTCGAGTCATCGGGCAAACGAGCCGATATTTTCGCACCTCGCTCGACCGGACGGATGGACGGACGATCCAGGTAAGAAGAGAAGAAGAAGAAGAAGAAGCAAGATGCTGAGAAGGAGACTGCAATGAATTTCGCGCTACCTGAAGACGGAGCGAAGGAGGAACGCGGAGGCGCGCGAGAAGAGACGACGCACGGTGGTAAAAAATAAAACGACCACGACGACTACCGGGAGGGAGCTGTTCGCATCCGTGGCATGAGGGATGGAGGAAGAGGGAGAGTACGACGGGGGGATGCGAACGAAGGATAGCGAGAACGAGGAGACGAAGGAGCCAACGTCGGTCGCGGCGATGGAGACCGGGTCCGATTTATTGGCGAGTTTAAAAGAACTCGGACCCTCGACATAACTCAGCATTCGCCTGATGTTGACTGAGTGGCCGACTCGCTCGCGCGAGGCCATAGGCGCGGATAGGCGCAGCGTACCTGGCCTGTCAGCTTCGGTTATCGTCAGGCACCTCGTCTGCCAATCAAAGAGCATTCACCGGTACTAAGTGGCTCGGCTTAATTAAGCGCGGGAACGAGATGCCGCAACGCTGGCGTATGTGCGAGCGAGCGAGATAGGTCGGCCGTTCATTTTCTTTCCCTCGGGTCGTTGCGTTGTGAAAAATATGTTTTCTTGCGGGGACGCGAATGCACCGTGCAGGCCGAGCAACGTCTCGGAAAATTAGGACGATACGGCTTGCTTTGAAATTGCCGACGATGCGTGTTCTTAGGAGAAAATTCGCTGAACCTTGATGTCCAAAGTGACAAACTACGAATCCCAAAGGACCGCGTTTGACCTTCTTGCTAATAACTTGGCAAAATTTTAGAACATTAGTTATGCAAAATTCCTCTTCAGTTCAGGTTTGGCAGATGGTGCTTGTAACGTGTTATATGCAAGCACGAAATATATATTTAAAGCAGGGTTGGTAAAGACTAATGTTTTTTTTTTTTAAATAAAACGTATTGTTTTTTCTTAAATATGTTTTAATGCTTCAAAAATATACTTTACCCAGTACTATAAAAAAAAACATATCAAACATACTAAAAACATCAATTAAACATGTTTTAAACTGTTTAAAATATGTTTAAAACATGTGTTTTACCAACCCGAATTTGAAGAATAATATAACTCAGCAAAATCTTAGAATAATTAATCATGTTCAAAATTCTCCTTTAGTTAATGTTTAACAGATGGTGCTTATGACGCGTCATATGCAAACACGAAATAGTCAAAGAAATAAACCTTTAAAGCACGAAGAAATCATTTTACATAAATTAGATTGAATTGTACCAATTATAGTTGAATATATGAAATAGTTACACTCAAATTTCTAACAAATATAAGAATACGCATTAAATGTACAGCTATAACGTTTAAAAAAATACATTTACACGCACCTACGTCGAAAGCGATAAATCAGTATGATTCGCGCTTCTCGCGTGTACCGAGAGAATAACTGCCGCCTAATCCGGCGTGTCATTCGATCGTGCGGCGCAATAAAGTCGAATGACGAGCCAATAAAATATTTATGGAATCGTATGCAAGCATGGCACGGGCGGACGCGCGGGAACGTGCGCTCACCCCCTGGGTTTCCCCCTGGTGGTTACACGATGTTTACCCCACGACAACCCCCCCGAGGGCCACGCTCTCCGACCGTTCTCGCAAATATACGTATTGTATCGTAGCGAGTAGGAGCGCAAGGAAAGACTGTCGCCAAAGTTCCCCAACGCCACCACCCTATTGCCGAACATCGTCTCCCGATCGAGAACATTCCGGATCATTTTTTGCGCATTGTCTCGTTCAACGAGGCCCATGGGACCATGGTTCAAGAATACTCGTCACTGGGGACGCAAGCAAATCAATTTAAACCGTTCATTTTTTAATAGCCTATACTTTCAGTACTTACAATTCGCATTTGTTATATGTGAATGAATTAATAAGTAATATTAATACCTGAGACACAATTAAAAAGCACAAACAATAAAAACAGAGAATAATAGACTTCAATCTATCAGGAAACATAATATTCTAATATACACGATTTCTGATAGATTTAAATCTATTGTTCCCTGTTCCTATTTCCTGTGTTTTTCAATTATGTCTTAGCTTAACCTTTAATAAGTAGGTGATTTAAAGATATGCAAGAGTGGATAAAATGTTTAAAAACCTTCCAAAAATTTTATATTTTTTTTACTTACGTTAAATTTAATTATACCATTATAAGATAT
>NW_017296174.1:17764-101509 GCF_001594075.2 Trachymyrmex cornetzi | reverse complement strand
TATATATATATATATATTTACTTAAAGATAAATATATATTTTACGGAGAGAATTTTTTCTTAGAGTTTACCCTGAAAATTTAAGATTACGGAGAGCATATTTTCTTTACCTAAATAAAAAGTAGATCTTAAAATAGTCTTAAAGGTTACCAAGAAATCCATCAATAAAATTCATGAATATCTTGATAATCTTTAACTTTGATTCTTCTTTCTTGGAAACCTCACATGAGAAACAATTTTCATATTCGTATTCAGCGCATCCTATTTTCTAAAGTACGATCTTTCATGACAAAAATGCAAAAACTTGTAGTATTTTTATCTTCACACAAAGGATAAAAGATTAATATATACTCTTGGTTTTTTAAGGCAAAATTAAGATTACTTATTGACTGACCTATAGTATAATTTTTTTCGTTCAAATTTCAATATTTTCGACACAAAATGTTTGTGACTTGTACAACTAATACATGCATACATAAAAGTTTCATTTAGACATATTTGTATATTTTCATCATAGTTATTGCAAGACGTCAACTAATGTCTGTGCGCTAGCGCAAACATTCACGGATTAAATACTTGTATGGGAAGTTGAGCGGCACACGAGGTGTCGCTCCTTTTCATTTACGCTGTACGATCTACTCGCAAAGCCGGCACACATGAAAAAAGGAAGGTCGAAGGATCGAACGGTAATTTCGATCAACAAACATGCCGCACGTGAGCAGAACGATCCTTAGATCTTTCAGTGCCATCCACGACAAGTAACCCTCGTATGGCAACGCAGGGACACACAGCTGGAGCCTGAAAATCCCTCTTTTTGCACAGCTGCCCTAAGGATTCTTGTGCGTCAGAGTAGCAAAGCTACCCCGATGAAGCACCCCACCGAGACGAATGTGGATATGCAGTTAGCCCTCTCTCTTTCTCTCTGTCTCTCTTCCGCTCTTCTTTCTTTCGATATAATCATGCTGAACGTCGTAATCCTTTCTCGATCACGCGTTCACGTCCATCATGGCTCTAACGTGCACCTCTTCGGGAAGCGCATTAAAATCTCATTGGGTATTGAGTACAAGGGATCTTATATAACTGCACCCTTCTACGACGCGTAGACGTGTACGGCGATGATACTAATAAAAATCAAAATAACTTATTGTAAGCTCGGTATGACGATTTAATTAGCTAACAGTGGATTTCAGTTATTTGTATCTCTTTTCTCTGTGTGACCGCACGCCACTAAAGAGAGAAGGGTCCGCGCCGACGATGAGGGCACCGTTGATGGAGGGATCGATAAGAAGACGAGGTGATGTCCAGAGGTATCCATTAGAGAGTTAACGCGTCTATTAAAGTGTTAAAAGAGAGGCTTCGATGTGACATCTGGATTTAACCTGTCGCTTCTCGACAAAGATATCTATCGCGCATCAAATTCATCTTTATAATGAGATCCAATGATTCTGCATTATACGTTTTCTTCTTCCCTATAGCTTTCATATATTATTTCGGTCGATCACGAAAACAGTCATCGCGTGTCAAACTAGATAAGAAAGTGAACCCTTAACCGAACCGGACTACATTTTTTGCGAGGCCTCGTTTCCTGGTTTAATTCCTATTTAGTGTAGTTTCAGGTCCTTAAAATTGGTCAGCACTACTACAATGTGTCAGCGGAGCAAAGAAGGTAATTTTTTTGCAACAATTCAGTGCGCCGCGGGCAGTGTTTAAACGAGCACAAATAACCATAATGAGGTTGCTACGAAAATTCTGTTCAAAATTCAGAGCGAGCATTCGTAAATGCGCGTGCATCTCGAAGACGAACGTTCTCAGAAGGATAAACTCTAATATATGCAAATCCCTAGTGCGGTCGAAATGCGAGAAAGTAGCCGAAACACGGCATTCGCGGAATCGATTCATAACTCGGTGACCATGGACAGGATGCATCGTTAATAGCTACGGCCCTTTATACAGGGTGTCCGAAAAATTATGATTAATAATGGGGATGCATTTTAGAATAAATTTAAAACCCAATTTTTACCTTTAAGAAAGAAGCTATTTATTTCTTTCTTTTAAATTTATATTTAAAATTGATTCTCTTTGATATTTTGTAATTTTCCTTAAAAATATATATGAATAATCATATTACAGAATATTCAAAAACAGAGAAGCAGGTCTATCCAGCACATCGGTATAACTATCTGACTAACGACCAATGTTACACCAAATTCATCTAGAATTTATCTACAGATTGATACATTTATAGCTACGATTAAAGTTTTGGTCATATTTAGTAGTATATTGGTTGATTTAAAGTAACGTCGTTGTAAATAACGTCGCGCCGTCGTCGGCTTTGTCGACGTCGTTATACCTATCCAAATCCGACGTCGGCAACGTCGGCAAAGCTGACGTTAGTTTTTTAAACTAAATCTGACCTGATGTCGACGTCGGTTTTAGTCAGCTAATTCGACGTCAAATCTGCAAATCTAAATCCAACTTAATGCCGACGTCGGCTGAAGTCAGCTAAGTCGACGTCGATACTTTGACCTATTATTAGACTAAATATGACCAAAGTACAGTATTGGTAAGTTTTTTTATCATTAATACGACTAAAAGTATATATGATTGTATAAATATTAATTTTAGTCAACAAATAAGTGAAAATAGGTCGTCATAGTCAACCACGCCATTTTTATAGAGATTACATGAGCAGCCATTAGGTGCACAAATCCTATATATATATACACATTATGATAAAAACATTATAATTAAATTTCTTTGCATTTTAGTAGTTCTTTTAATCATAAAATATTTCTATTTATATATACAAATTAAATTAACTAATAGTTATTCACTGAATTTATGACTAAAAATACTAAAAAATAAATTTTGAAAAAATTATAATAAAGTTTTATTTCATAAGAAAGGTCTAATATTGAAGACGCTTTAATTTTCTTTGCCTATTTTGTACTTGTTTATCAGAAAAATTTGCTGCGTTTTGATTTTTCATACCCGAACACTTGAGATATTACATTTAAAGTCGAGTATAATTTTGTTCAACGTACAATATTCTTTCGTTTTAACCTACATCTTTGAGTATATTATCTTAAACTTACTATGCATAATGATGACATAGGTATAGAATTGACATCTAATTTTTAACCAAATAAGTATAGCGTTGGTCTACTTAAATGAACGATTAGTTTAAGTTGCATTTGTCGTACAGAATCTGACGTCAGATTAAATATAAGCATTTATACAAAATTCAACTAAAAGTCGAGATGGGCGACGTCGTACCGACTATGATTTGTGTGACCACTTTGGTCGAATTGCAGTCAGATCCACGTCGCGCCGACGTCGTATTGCTGACTAATAGTTGCATCATTGACGTCGGATCGACGTCGCCCCGACCTTTTTGTGTTGCTTGGGCAGACAAACTTGCATAGCTATATAACCATGTGCATAAAGAAAATTATTCAATCTAATTTTACATGCGTCTTTATGGTAGAATAAATGCAATTGCATAATTTTCTTTATGCATATGGTTGTGCAGCTATGCAAATTTAAAGATCCGAACGCACACTTATATACATAGCTGCCCAATCATTTGCATCAAGAAATTCACCCGATCGCATTTATATTATATAATGACGCACGTCAAATCTGATTAAATAATTTTTTTGTGTACATCGTCATGTTATGTTATGCAAATATTTATCGGATAAACCATGAAACTTTTGATTGAACTTCTTTCCAAATTAACATTTCAATAAATAAGCCAAGTATAATGTTTATACACGAAGAGAATTTTTTCTTAGAGTTTACTTTGAAGATATCGTGAAAGTACACAAATTTTAATGTAAATCTCTCTCATTTATTGATAAAACACAATAAAGTATAAAATAAGTTTGATTAATTTTACTGAAGTGCATGGTAAAAATCTTTAAAATATTGTATCGTATCACAACTATCATATTTTCAGGGTAAATTTTAAAAGAAAATTCTTTCCGTGTACTCATTATAAAATATATATAATTCACATGTTTCGCAAATTAATGCTCAATAAAAGCAATCCCAGTTTCTTTTATTTAGGAGAAAAAGATGTAAAACGAGTAATACAAGGGCGGAGGCGATGGCGCGGTCAACCGCTATGTGTTTGTTTTGCTTATCTGAGACAAATTTGCTGTCTTGTAAGCGGCACCGAAGGGTCGCCTTTGACAAACGGGGGGTGCTTCTAGGAGAGTCAGACACGAGTATGTAACACACATGAACAACTTTTAGGCGTGTATATGGGAGAGATCTCTCTCTCTCCAGCGTCCGGCCGAAACGAGTCCCAGAGTCTTTTTCTCCGATTTTTCCATCCTCGTTTCCTCTTGCGATCTCTCCCTCTTTCTTCGAGCGGCCCTCGTAAAACTTGGTCGACTTTTCCCGGCAGTCCAGCATTGACTTTTTCGTGGACGACGCGACGGGGAAAAGCACCGTACTTCTGGACTCCAGGAAGCTCCGGATGGTTATTTATTTCGGTCGCCACCGAACGTCCAACGTTATGTGGCGTTCCATTCACGGGAGAATTTACTGCCGATGATCGCTTCCGCGTGGCGAGAGATACATATGCACCGTTCTTGCGAGGAATAACTTGCATTTTAAATATTAGCGTGCGATAAAGCGAAAGTGCGTTTTCTTAAGGATTTGACAAACGTATCGAAACGCTTCGTTAACTCTATGCTCAACATGTTCGCGCGATCTACGATAAAATAAATATCATTTCCATACTAAAGAAATAAATATCTGGTTAAAAGAAACGGAGGTTATTATATATGTATCGCAAGGAAAGTTAATCACAATAATAAATAGATAATTAACGATTCTGCCAGCAAATACACGTTGAAAATCATATGAGATATACATCGCTATCATTAAGCGCGATGGGAGAATAATATGTATTAATTAGCGGACTTTAACGCTCTGATGCTTTCCCTAACAAAGGGAAAACGCAGCTAATGTAAGACGTTAATCAGATTTATGGCGAAGCCCGATGCCATAAATCTACGGAAATAGTCGGTGAACCGTATCGCCAAATCGCGCTGCCGACAGGAAGAATCCGATCGAGCATTACTCTTCAGTCGAATAGGGTGAGAGACGGTCTCCCGACATAATTAATTATTAATTAGGATTACCGTCTCCACCCCGGGGCGACCTCTCGACGACGACGTAACGACTTCCTTCGTGCCTTCGCCCCTAAAATAAACGGGCGACGGCGTGGAGACTGCTAAGTAACTCCATGAATTTTCCGGCTGCGCCCCCAAGGCTGTTTGTGCCCTTCACGCGGGGGTGTAGCTTCTAATCATCCCTATCTCCTGGCCACACCCTCGCCTTCAATGTCCACGGAGTCTATCTTCTTCGCAAAGACTATTTTTTCTTCCTCTCGTCCTGTGTCCTATGACGAAGTTCTACGACCAAGTTCCCTCCAGCCCTTCGCCACATTTTTTTCCCTATCCTTTTTTCTACTGCCCGACAGGCTACGTTTCCTCGTCGTTCTGGGGCAACAATTTTTCCTCGCTTTCGCCGCTAATGCGACACTAAATCGGCCTTAGGCCATGGTGGATCGTGGCGAAAGGCGTTAACGGCTGGCCTTAACGAATCCTCGGATGCTCCCTCTGACGTGTATACGGCTGAGACCTGCGTGCGACACGCGAGCTCTCGGCGCGCACTACGATTTGAGAATTTATTCTCTAGGCGCTATCATTATTTCCCCTTTCCTTCACGAATCCGCTGGTGTCAGTCGTGAACTAATTCGAAGTACATTTAACCCGCTCGCTCACGGAACGCTCTCGATGACGAACGAACACGCGAGTTGGGTAAACCTCAAATAGGAGGATATTATCTTTAAAGCAATTGATTTTAAAATTCGCGGTCCTTTTGACGATTCGTACGTATTATGAATTACTCGTGGGTTACAAATAGTCACGAAAGTAAGGTATTATCTGGGCACACGGGTGACCAGATAGCCACAGATCAAATTGTCAAGAGCATGTATTATACGAACCGTGTATCGCATATTATGCTAATAAAACTTCAGTAACAGTCGAGCACTGTTTGCTGGTCTTCTAATATCGAAATGTATCAGAAAATATTAAGACTCTGCATTATGCTCCATTTCTGCTGCATTTCTATTATTATATGACTGCAAGTCGTAATTGCAAAAAGCAAGAAGCTTAAAGAGGTCACAATGGATAGAGTAGCAAGGCGATATCAAATGATATCTTATTGTAACGTTTTAACATCAATTAAGATGTTATTAAAACGTTACCCTGTTACTTGTGGATAGGAATCTGCTTTAAAATCGAATTTGCTGGCAACTGCTAGCATCTGGCTAAGTGGGTGTGAACATAAATTACTTTTTCAATTCAAAATGTGTGTAAACAATTTTTATGGTAATTATGGTATTAAACGATTTATAATGCGAATCAATGATGGCTGACAAGATACGTGACGCTTGAATTAATCGCTGGAGATTGTCTCGCGCGTTGTGTACGAGCGTTTGTGTGTTTGTCACAGAAATACATTCATCTTACGCGGACGCACGTCGCACGCTCGAATCGTGACGAAGAAATCGACGGCGGGAAACGGAGGGCGCGAAAAGGGGAAAGGCGGAAGTAAATCATGCAACCCCCGTGACGACGTCGGTGCGATGACAAACGAGCACCGCCGACGTCATCGCGCAAGAAGTGGAAGCGACATCTGATAACGACCTTAATCGCATTAAGGTATGTCCCCGTCCCTCCACCGTACAATCCTCCGTCGGTCGTGATCGCGTCCCTAATGTCCTGAGAAAAACCACCACAATTGCAGATAAATCGCTTCTGACCGAATGTATCTCTCCGTTGACAGTTTCTGTTTTATATGAGAAGGTTGATGATAATTGTTGGTCAAATTGAATTCGGAAAGCGTCTTGAATCAGAGTTGCATATCGTGTAGCAAAGGGAAAATTAAATGCACCATCAAATATCACTGAAAGCTACCTCGATCGTTCCATTTTGAGAGCGTGAAGGTGCCTCATCCCCCACGCACAAAAAGCATTTCGTCACGCGTCATTCTCGAGGGTCGCGGCATTCTCGACGACTTAAACACACTTGTGCCCCTTAGAAAGAATGAATTCAACTCGCAGAAAAGGGTTAAGCACGCAGCACTTTTCGCAGTGTCTCGCGTACGATGTACAGGTCGTGGCACCACCGGATTATCCGCGCGATTCGGAGGTGAGTTTGTAGAGGCCGTCATAAATTAAAGCGGAGGCGAGAGAATAGCGTTACGGGTGGGTGAGAAAAGGGGGAAAAAAAAAGGAAGTCGACCAAAGGACAGAGAAAGAAGAGAACAGCGGCCCTTCGCGGTCCTATACAGGTACGGCGACAGCACGCGACGACAATATGCTGCGTTCAACAAAATCATCCCAGAACGAGGGAGAGAGAGCGCGAGAGAGGGAGGAAGTTCAACCCCCTCTGACGACAATGCGACATTTCATTATTAACCCTCCCGTTGCGCCGCCGTCGTGCGCTCGACCCCAAAGCGAGATTCAAATTAAACACGCAAATATTTGCGTATTTTATTCCCGGGGTTTTGTCGGCCGGCCGCGTTTTGTTACCTGCTCGCGCAGCGCGCCGAGTTTAATTCGTTTTGTTATAAATACATCAGCGGTCGCGGCAAATTACCTTTTACGAGTGCTACGGGGACGGAGGAGGGAGAGAGAGAGAGAGAGAGAGAGAGAGAGAGAGAGAGAGAGAGAGAACGAGGGGGAGAGGAAAAATGCATGCGCGCGAGGAAAACCTCGCGCGATGGAATAACAGTGGTGATAGATTTTTCAACAAAATTGAATGAATGGTGGCGAATTATACAAAAATTCATGTCTATTGTTTCGGAAATGCGCCCGCTGTTTAACGCCGCACCGGTTAAAATAGTTAAAATCTCCGCGGGGATCATTCGCGCGTCAGCAACGTTAACTTCGTTTTGACAAAAAAAAAACCCGAGTGTATTTTTGTTAACTTTACAATAGATCATGGATATGTGATAGCATAGCTATAGATAAAAGTGGACACATATTACAAGGAGAAACAATCTCGCTGTCGCGAAATCAATGAAAACGATCGATGCTACTTACCATGCTCGTACGGATTCGGAGTAGCAGCCAGTCTCTGGGTTCAACATTTTACGATCGCTATCTGACCTGAAAGACAGAATGAAAAATTCATTAATATCAGTCCTATTAGTTGTATGACAAAATGCAATGCATAAATATATATATACACACACACATACATACATACTCTCTAAACTTTTAGAGTGAATTGTCACTCTAAAAGAGTGAAATCTCGTTCTTAAAGATTGAAAATTGAGCTACTTTTTTCAAGTCTGGTTCAATTTTCACTTTACAGTGAGATTCCACTAAAAAGAATTGAAAGAATATATAATATGTATGGAAAGAATGGTTTTGCTAAGAGATACCAAAAAATTTAACTATAAATATAAATTTAAAAATAAATTTTGTTGAATTATCAAAAAATAATTATGTAAAACGATCAAGTTGGTTGTTAGAATACCAAAAACTTTTTGCAGCATTGTTCATCAATGCTAAAGAATTTTACATAATTATTTTGATGATGCAACAAAATTATTTTCAAATCTATATCTAAATTTTTAAACCATTCTTTCCATATTTCGCTGAAGTATTTAAAAATTTAGCTAGAGGCAAATAAATTTTATTGGACTATCAAAATAAGTAGAACGCTCAAGCTGGTTGCTAGAATAATGTTAAAAACTTTTGTAGCGTTGCTCGTCATGCTTAAATTTTCGGTATAATTATTTGATGATTCAACAAAATTATTTCCAGATCTGTATCTATCTAAATTTGGAGATATTTCAGCAAAATAGTTCTTTTCGCGTACATGATGTTACTAAAATACATAATTAATTTTGTTAATGTTTCTAATTAACGACGCGGCATGTGTCGTTTCCGGCTATTTCGCATTTCGCGCGAATATCCTCTCGCAGAAGAAGCAGTTAACAAGCGCGACGACGACGACGACAACGATGAGGCTGTCGGCAGTCGGCGGGACGTATTTTCGTCCAACCTGTTAACAGTGACGTCAGTAAAGATAGACGAGCGACAACCGGCCATTATCGTCTCAACGTAGCCGACACGCGGGATGAATAATATACGCGCGTAACGAACGCGCGGGGCGGCGTCGATGGTGACAAGGTGTAGTCCCGTGTTGTGCGGCGGAGTATGGAGCACGATGTATGTGTCGATACGTTTATTTGCAATACGCCTATCGTGCGTGTAATAACGAAACGCACACACACACATGTATGCACCGCCTCTCTCTTTCTATACGTACATATTATACCGACGTGACTTCGTGGCATACATTATCCATTCAGAATTTATTGGGCGCTCTTTTCGGCGAGGATATTTTCATATCGGCTTTATCGAATTATCGCTGACAATCGAAAGAAAATATCAGATTTTTATACGGAGACGAAACGTAATTATTAGAGGTGAATAGAAATGTATATAATATATTTGAAATAATATTAAGTAGAACGAAATGATGAATATGAAATCTTTATTATAGTCAACCGGGGTCTTTTGAATTTTGTTGTCACGACATAATATGATTTAAGAACGTGTACGGTTTTATATCAAATGGACTAACAGGTACTTATCGCCATAATCGCGTTATAGGCGCGTTTACGAAGCCTCTTGTCACGGTCAGAATACGTATAATAAGTTACACAAAAGAGTCGCTGGAATCTGCCACGCATATTACATCGTGTAGTCATCAAATATATCTCTATACGAAACGGAACGTTTATCCCAAAGTCACGGCTAATCCTTTGATTTCTTAATCTGAACACCGCGGGCGTATGTTTGCGTGTTGTGACAGTGCGGGCATTATCGTGCGACTGATTACGTGCGACATCGTGGGCTATAGGTGAGAGCGGGGTGGGGCCGTGAGAACCCCATCTGCTTACAGAAAGGGTGAACGGGGCGAGTGGCGAGTAGATCGAAAGCGGGACGAGGTAGGAGGCGCGCTTTCTCGTCGAGGGTGGAAATCACTGTCCGCAGGCATTAGGCATTCATGCGTGCCGGTTGCGTGTGTCTCGTCGCCGCACACCCCACACGTCTGCGCGTGCGTGCGCGCCCGTGTGTGTGTGGGAATGTGAATTCACCGTGGTGAATTCCGCCGACGCTATAATTCGGTAGGGGTCGGTAGGAATGTGATTTTTGGTCGGCGCAATATGTCGCCGGGGCGAGCAGATTCGCCCTTAGCAAATAGGTTGTTTGTCGGAGAATCGGAGAATAGAGAGAATGAAAGATCGGCTCGAATAGAGATTACTTGCCGAACGAAGAGTGAAATTTTTCTTTATTATGTTTTTCTTTATTATGCTGCAAATAGATGCGATTGTTTTTTGTTATTTTCGTATAAGAAACATAGTTGCCATCTTTCGACTAGCATTCCACTGGTGATGGTTGTCCAGTTGCAGATGCTATTATTTTATTGAAGATTGATAATTATTATCGAAAATGAAATTTTCTTATATGTTGCGTTCTTGGAAAATCATATTATTTCGTAACAAAAAACGATTTTTATTTTTCTATTCTTTATCGAAAAAAATTTTTTCTAATAGTCGAGAGGACATTTTAGGTGTGCATGCATAACTGAAAAGCATTTTTAAGGTTCAGTAACTTTCCCTTTCAGTCAGTGAACTGAAAAGGCCCAGAGGATACTGTTTAGAATTTTTGGATAGGTAAGTTTACCTTATATAGAAAGTTGAGGAGATTCTAACAAGATTTCGGTGTAAATATTTTCTTCTCTAAAGAGTAATACATATCGGTCACTGTTATACGCATATACTCTCACTAGCTACTAAATAGCTATTAGATTAAGTAATGATATCGACCGACTCCTGAGCCGTAAAAGGTGCTATATCGAGAAAAACATGAAGAATGGCACAACCTTGCATAACGCATAATGCATAGTGCATAAGGGAATCAATCAACCGAAATTCTTTTTTTCCATGGAATGGGAGGAAAGGAAAGATTCTGATTAGTTGATTCGCTTATGCACTGTGCGTTATGCGTTATGCAAAAGTCTGTGCCTGAAAGGTCTATGTCAAGAAATAAATGAAAAGCGGTCTATTTCGCATAAGGGCAATCACAAACAAAATGACATAAGCTGCATAATCATAACATAAAGCTTCTAGAGTGAGCATCTTATGTAAATCAACATGGCATCTTTATGTTGGATGCTTATTGATTCAGCGGCCATATACTATGGTTATGCAGCTTATATCATTTTGTGTATGACTTTAAGGCGTAAAGATCGGTCTATGTTGGTATGCATACAAAATACGATTTATAGGTATTGAAAGTGAGAAAGTGAGAAGAACCGTTCAAGTCGCATGAAATTAAAGAAGAATCCATATAGCACAATATTCACTATTCGTAAATTACACAATATACAAATTTAGTTACGTACAATTAAATAATATATAAATAAATGAATGCGAGAAACAGGACTGAAAATCAAGACGATTCCCATTCTCAGTCATACCACTATAAAATTTATAAGACGAAAATATATTGCGCTATATAACCTCTTTTAACACCTTTACGACTCAGGCGTCGATATATAATAAATTGGACAGTGAATAATGTTGAGGCTGGGTGTTTCGCGCATTACATTGCGCTACGGAATGCACGAAAAGGCGCTGAGCACTGTGATGCACTTGCATTCGCAGAAATTTGTAACGCAACGCGGAGACAACGCTCATGACTCTCGTAATCCGAGAGAATTGCCACGGTAGCTTGATACGAACATGAAATTTACACGACAATTGGATAGCGTTGCGAGATTTCGATACGATCCGAATCAACGGGTGCCGATATGCAATTATTCCTCGTCTGGAAATTTTGTAACACAAGAGATAATCCTTATATTTAGTTGCATTTCTCCTGCTCGACAGATAATCGTATAAATAAAATACTATCATATTTTTATTTTGATAATTCCGCGCGATACAGGAACTCAAATCAAAATTGTCTTACCGTAATTGGCAAAGGTGCGAAGCACCGTGAGTATACAGTAATTGCCACGATGACAGATTGTCCTAAATGACGATCGCACATTCCTTTGTCAAGTAGAGCGTAACTCAGCGGCAAGGATTCGAATTAATAGACGTAGCTTTCGATCTATCTTTGGGCATGATCATAGAATATGACTTATGCAAGCATTCGATTTCACCGAAAGTATAACGAAGATATATATATATTAAATATATTAAATGTCAAAGAATAAAAATACTATGACACACACATACACACACACACACACACAAATACATTACCGTCCATAAATTTAGAAACGATTGCAATTTTCACATTTTCGCGTCTCAAAAAGTTAAGTACCTCTGTGAAAAAAATTCTTGTAGAGAGGTTTTCAAAATTGCATTTTAAAGAAGAGAGATAGAGCTGTAAATTTAGTTTCATTTCTACATATTTTATTTCTAAATTACATAAAATTGAAAATTGGTACTTTTTCAATATTTTTGTTTTACTTATAAAATGTTGTAGTTTGATGAAACTTCATAGGATAAATATTAACAAAAGAGTATTTTAAAGTAAGTTTTCTAAACTTAATGATTTTTTTTTCATTGAAACTATGATTTTTCGCAACAATATTGAATTCTTGTGTAAAAACTTATTTTTATAAAATGTTTTTTAATCTTAAAATTAAAGAATTTACAGAAAAAAGAAAGAACAATTTTTCTATCGTAATATTCTAGATTCGCATAAATCTTTTTAAATATTCTTAAACACTTTATTTTACTTGATTTTAACTTTACTTTTCGAGAAAAGCAAGAAAATGATAAATATGTTACGCAGTTATTTGCCTCGACATTTTCGATATTAAGTGGGACAACCTGTCGCTTCTACCGCATTCTCTCTTAAGGAATTGATATAATTTTGAGTCGAAAATGTCGAGGCTATAATATATATAGCTGCGTAACATAGCTACGTGACATAACTTAACTATCAGCTAATATACATATAATATAAATAACAGTCAAATTATTACAAACTATTTGTATTATTTTTAACCATTACTATAAGTCACCACTGCTTCTTTAAGAGATTGGGTTACCATTGCTCCTTTAATATCTAACTGTGTGATCACAAAATTTGGACATCTGAAAAAGTACGGAGAAAAAAGATTTGCCATAAACGCAAAAGAGATTGCAAAATGTGTTTGTCAAATTTCTTTGCTGTTTATAGCAAACAAATTTGCACATTTAACAAATATTTTGTATTTGATGCAAATAATCCTTTGTAACGAGTAAAAAAAAATTGCGCATTAATTTATATTTGTTACTAATATAATTGTAATTATGACAACGTATATTTGCCCACGTTTTGCATTTCAATTTTGAATTTTTGCGCGCTTGTAAGTGGCTCTCTGAAGTTCACAAGTAGATCAGAGCCGGTTTCATATATTGCAAATTCTGTTAATATATATCTAGTAATAAAATAAGAAAGAATTCTATTTTACTTTATTTTAATTAATTAATTTAATCTCATCTTAATCTTTATCTTCAAATATTACATGCAATTATATATCTCTTGCTTACTTAACAAATATATTTATTTTTATTGTAACTGCAGTAAATCTTGATTGCTGGGTTAATAAATATAAATTGACAAATTTTATTTGTTACACTTGCAAATAATTTTGCGATCCCTATATTCGCAAATGAAACTTGCCGTTGCGGCAAAAGATTAACGACCATAACAAATTCTTTTCTCTCCATGAGGAGATCTTTAAGAAAAAATATATGTTATTACAGACAATAAATTACAGACAATGTAACTTATATGAAAAAGAGTTCCAACCAAATAATTCTTCTTTAGAAAATGTCATTTATTTTCGTCAAGCTTAAAAGATTCGTAGGTTTAAAGTTTGCGACCTCAATTAACTGTCCTCAGGAGAGTTGGATATCTTTTAGAAGTTTTAACAAACAATAAATTCTTTATGAAAACACAGGTATAGGTCGAAAGGGGCAAGAAAAATTAAGACTAGATTTATTCATTGAACCATTTGTCAAAACGACAAAGAAATTCCAACAATACACAGAAATCCTAATAATAGTAATCCTTTTTGTACTAGAGGAGGAGTCAACTAATTCCTCCTCTAGTACAAATGTGGAGTCAACTAATTCCTCCTCTAGTACAAATGTTATCGATTAGCCATAAGAAAATATGCATAAAAATAGTATTATAAAATTATATTATAAAATTGTATTGTTAAATATTGATCTTATTAAATTATTTTATATATATATAAATCATTTTTATACGGAAAATATAAATTTCCAATTTGAGAGAGAGAGAGAGAGAGAGAGAGAGAAAATCACTTTTTGCAGATATACACCTGATACATCCTTAACATAGAATGTGATTCATCAAAGGAATTTGTGATCATTTCAATTGGAAATGATCTATGGATCGGCAATCACCCGTACAAAAGATCTCTTTTGGTGTAAGACCCGCAGAACATTGCGCAAATACCGTGTCCCCCGTGGCATAATCACTGTACTTAAGGGGAGTGGTTGTACCACCCGTGACCGGGTTCCCATAACCCCAGCGTTATTAAATGCCAAAGCAAAATCACGTCGTTCACATCGTCCCACACGATCGGGCCGTTTTGGCAGGTGCTTCAACTACAGATTTCCCATAAAAAGGGAACGTCGTTCGCGCGACTTTAATTATGCTCCACCTGCTCTCGTCGAAATTCCCATGCCGACACGATGGGGAAATCCGACGCGATTTCTCGTCGCCGTAACCGGCGTTACGCATAAATCAGGGTGAACGAAAATTATTTAAATATTTATGACGATTGTAACTGTAATGGCATGCGTAACCCCCTTCATTAACCAGCCGACAGAAGAGACAGTCCTGACAATCTTCGAATATGTATCGAATTTTGCCATAACATTATAATCGCATCGTTGAATTTAATTTCGTGTAATAATTTTCAACGTAAACCATAGAATAAGTCTCAGTAGAATAAGAATTACCTTCCGTGACTGTGAGTTTCAAATTTAATCACTATATATTATTTCCTTAGTTCGCAATAGTGTATTAGAACAAGGAGCTGTGTTAACGAAAATAACGGATCGCCGCAATCAGCGTGGTCACTTATACAAGTCTACACACAAAACTGCCACCGAGCACATTGCAAACTGAGTTTCGCGGAACGCGCCGTCGCCGAAATGAAATATCCGAGTTATCGCGCGCTCACCATGCAAGTTCACATCGCGCGTCGAACAATAAAGAGGAAAGAAAGAAAAGAAACGCGCCCGAAACGCGAGAGTTATTCCGGCGAACGCAGGGCAGATGGGGGTTAAAACCTGGCCAGCTCACGTCGCCGCGATGCCAGGCGTCGGTATCCGTGTAACAAATCGCTCTTTTAATCACGAGTGGCTAGCTGCCTCGAGTCATTTGGCCCTAATGGCAGCCTCTTGTTTAGACGTACCGGTCGCAACGCGGTAGGTTGCCGGGCAATTTCGTTCGGGGCCGTGCCGATACGCCGACGTTTTGTTTAAACCACCCCAGCTCATTACTCATCGTTCGTGGACGGCACAAAGTAACCCTATGACGTGCGATCCACGATGCTTGTCTTGACCGAAGCGGCAGAAAGATTGTGTGTCAAAACAAGCTCGCGTGCTTCTGGATTCGTCCGGAGAACGGACCACCTTCACCTGGTGGATCATTTGTAAGCGAACTCGAATATAAGTGTTTACGCGTTCATAAAAAAATGATTGCGACATGTAAAATATAGTCTGAATACTTTGCAAAACGTTGCTTTACATGTATCAATATTTAAAAATTAAAGAGATAAATTTATTTAAGATACATATACACATTATTAGTCTAACATCTAACTTTGACCGTAGTTGATGTTTTTCGTATTTAGTTGATTTATAAATATAATATCTCTTGTTTCTCTCAACTAATAGCTCGATTTTTCGTTACTTGTTAATTTGTTAGGCTTAACCTAATTTTTTATCCAATGAGGTTTATCTGTGATGATGTCATGGATGAAACCAATTAGGTGAAGTATCAGGCTAAACCAAACAATTAAATAACCTAAGTCTCTTATTGTCAAATTGATTATTTCTTAAGGTCCTCTCTCTTTCTTTCTTTCTTTCTCTTTTTCACGGTTTCCTCTCTTTTTCTCGAAATTTTTCGAGATAAAATAAAAAAGTGTCGCATTATACGAACTAATTGCACATCCACAGAGACATAGTAGTATCTCGGCGCTAAGAAAACGCCGTAGTGTTTTATCATCTTTTAAGGTCCTATTTCTTTCTTTCTCTATCTTCGCGGTTTCCTCTCTTTTGCTCAAAATTTCGAGATAAAATAAAAGAGTGTATTCATGATAACAAAATGCCACAGCTTTTAAGTTTAATAGCTTCTAAATTTTTTTTAAATGCGTCGTTGATAATGACAATCAGAAAAATCTGACATCATATGTTCATCCCAAACAGATAACACTTTTCCATGTCTTTGATGTCTTCATGGAATCTGCATTCTCATATTAACTACTTCCCTGAAAATCTTAGAGATTTCAGCGAATAGCAAGGAGAAAGATTCCATCAAGACATCAAAGACATGGAAAAATGTTATCAAGGTGTTTGGGATGAACATATAATGTTAGATTTTTGTTGGAATTTAAAGAGGAAAACCAACAATCATTTTGGTCCAACAAAATTATTTTCATATTTATATTTACTTAAATTTTTTAATACACTACAACAAAATCGTTTTATTTATATATAAATTTTTCATGCATAGGAAATTGATTTCCCAACATTACAAGTTCACCCCAGAAAGAAAAATTTAATTATAAATTTCTGCGTTACTTGAAACGTAGTTATGTCGCGAGAACAGCGTGTTTTAACGAACGTAGACATCTAATAACAACATTGGTAAAGTCAACGAGCCGCTACGGTCTCATCAACGGATGAAATCAGCGCGAACCTGCATAGGTTCCGCACCCTTCCGGTTCCGGTGTTCCGGTAGGCTTGTTCTATCGCTCGTTCTCTCACTCTCTTTTTCGCTCTCTTTCCTCCTCATCGTCAGAGGAACCCCCGGTTTCCGGTATTCAGGTGGGATACACGCTCAGCCGAGCGTCGTGACGTTTCGGATCCATAGATCCATGGATCCTACTTCTCTCCCGCTCGCCCTCCGTTCCGCAATAGGTCGTGTGTCGGATTCGCTTTCGATGGTGCTTCCGATGGTGGCAGTCGACGCCACGAAATTCAATTTATCGGGATCTTATCTTCTGTGTCGCACATGAACGAGTTAAAGTCAAAAGTGTTTGAGAGAGAGAGAGAGAGAGAGAGAGAGAGAGAGAGAGAGAATTATTTTCACTCAACAAAGTTACATTTAACCTTCCTGTCAATGTATGGTATTCTGGTATAAATTTCAAATTAAAACAGTAAAAAATTTTATATTTTATATTAAATAAAATCAAATTCGACGCGGGCAGTTTGCAGGATTGGATGTAAGTATATAAGTTCACATTGAATTATTCAAGCAAATCTTTACTAAAGGTCCAGCTTAATGCTTAGGGCTTTACTTCCTATTTACTTTTATATTTTCGTACCGTTATATTTTTCCTTATAACGTTTCAAATTTCCATTCTTCAAACAAAAGAATTACAGTTTTGCACAGATCTCGTTTTTACTTTTATAATTAGAAACTTTGAAGTAACGGTGAAAAGGTGGAAAATCTATTTTCCAAAAGGTAAAATAAAAGAATTTACGGCATTCCTAAACAAGGTTAAAGTTAAAGATGAGTTTTCAAAGAATCCTGCACTATCATTATAAATATTAATTAAGCGTAGATCTTGACAAAAGAAAAATTTGGTTACTATTTCTCGTACATTTTCATCGCTAGATTTATCAATACTATGCGACATGAATCCGTGCTTGCCTGTTTTGACGCAAAGATACGATTATAGCGTTTAGATAAGATCGCAACCTGTTACGATAAGTTTTTCACGCTGCAATTCGCGACAGGTTTCAAAATGCTAGCGAGGGAGCATTCAAAAAAAAAAATATTCGCACGTACTATTTGGCGGCTTTACGCACTGGCCATTTTTATTGCGCCACTTTTCACTCGACAATGCCGAGCGAGCGTGACGCACACGGGTTCGCGCGGGTTCGTGACGCTGGTTTTTTAGGCTCGGCCGATGGGAAAAAGCGATCGCGACCGGAAGTGGAAGTGGAAGTGGAAATTGAGGCAATGAGAGCGTAGCCCGACGCCGCTCTTATCGAGACATCGTCGGTCTCTGGTTTCCGCAATTTCCTATCTGTCGACTGTGTATACGTCCTGCAATAAAAATACATTTCATCACGCCGTGCCGCACTGAAATCCACGTCCACGCGCGTCGATTGACCGACCGAGCTCGTCAACAGCCGAAACGCACATACTTTGCGTACAAATTATGAAATAAATATAATCTAAGAAAAAATGTGGTATACAACATAATAACGTTGAAAATACACTTCACACACCCAGAGAGAGGTTTCTTCGATTCAGAGAAATATTTCTTTGCTTTACGATTAAAGAAAAAATTAAATTCTTTCATTTGGATATCATTTCTTTGATTTAAACATCACTTTTTGAAATTAAATAAATTTTTTTATTTCATATTTAAAAAAATGATGTTCAAATTAAAAAATGACGTTTAAATAAAAAAATTAAATTTTTTCTTTAACTGTATAGCAAAAAACATTTCTTTGAATAGAAGAAACCTTTATCTGGGTGTTCAAATCTTTGATGTGAAATTTTTTGATTATGTAAAATGGTTTTTGTAATACAATGGTAAAGCATTTGCTGTAAATTTATTGATATTTAATGTCAATAAGTCATCGATAAATCTTTATTGCGAAGAAGATAGAATCGTCTATTAATAATAAATCATCATATATATGAAGAATGCTAATTATGTTTCTCTATAAATGCCATTGTCTCGTTCGAGACTGTAATTAATTATAATGTTTATTAGTTGCTGTTTATTAGTGACGTTAAGTGTTTTATGTACTACGAGAGATAATATCTGTCTGAAATATCAACTATATCTTTCAATATTGATAAAATTATACTTGTTGAATTTTTTAAAATAAAACATACGGAGTTGTATTAAAAATTATATACATCTGTCATACACACACATACACACACACACAAAGTCAATAACTTCTGCAATCTGAAACAAAGAATTGAATCGTTGACAATTATAAACTTGCAAAAAAAGAAAAAAAAGTGAATAAAAATGTCATGTCAGACGCTGCTTTCCCAAAGCGCACTCAAAAATTGTCTATTGTCGGATTGTTAAAATAAACCTAAAAATATTATTTAGAGAGGAAAGTTTGTCGTGCAAGCGAAACGTCAACGTCGGTCGTCCTTTGTGCGTGGCGGAAAATATTTTCCAAGGTATGCGAAATCCCGGCATCGGTTTCGTCCGAATTCAGGACGGTTTGATGGCGAAAACTAACCGTGAAGAGAAGAGCTCCGGTACGCCGGGGAGGGCGAGGGGGGACAGCGAGAAGGGGCAGGGAGAAATTTACCCTTGCGGCAACATTGCGAGAGTGCACACCTGGCCGAGAGCTGTGCAGCAGCTGCGGCTACAGACCCTCCGACGCCGACAGGGGATGAAAAGGGGAGGGAAAACGAGCGCAGAGCGGAGAGTCGTTGTGGGGTATCACGGTTGCCGCGCGTGCGAGAGAAAGAGAGAAGGGGGAGGGAAAAAGAAAGAGAAGAGTGCAGGGAGAAGTGCACAGGGGTCTGGATGCTGAGATTTCAGTTACGTGTTCGTCCTGCCAAGATTTCAACGCCGCTCGACGCTGGAAATCGAATAGGGATAAGGCATGCGACTATTTCGTCCGATACGATAAACGACGCTTCTGCATTGGATGCAGTATAAATGCAGAAAAGCAAATCGGTCTGCATTTCGCGTCTCATGCTAACAATAAGTATGATTATTACATCTTCTGAATGGAACAAACGTTAGTAAAAAAAAAAAAATATATATATATATCAAAGATGTAGGGCGTATAACGATAAAGCAGCGTTACATATTTAAGTCTAAACCTCACAAGCAGCATCATAATTAACTAAATGATTGAACAATCAAGCAATTAAATAAATAATTATTTAAGAAAGATAAAGTATTTCTTTGTGAAAAATAATCTTTATTTATCCTGACGAGTTCCTTAAATCACTGTTTCGCACTCTCTTGACACAATTCCTTTCGGAGGGCGTGCAGGTGGATTTATTCAAATGCCGATCAATTCAAAAGGGCTCATCGACGTAAGCATCCTACGGTCTCTTCTTTTCTTTCCCTCTCTATGCCTCTTTTTCTTTCGCTCTCCTTTGTCATTCATCGTACACAACTCTCTTATACGACGATCTTCGTCAGCACGAGGGCTAGGGACAATGACCGTGATATACGATTCTCAAATTTGTTTATAAATGCCCGGGATGGCGCCGTTTCGGGATACCCGGGCTGCACCTCGTCCTGCGAAAAACGTATCCTCACATTCCCCGTTCCGAAACCGACAGGTTACTTATGAGAAGTTAAGGGCAAGGGTTATTGAGATATCACAGATACAATACTCGCTTCATGGTCGCATGAGTAATCTATTTACATGAAATATTTTATTGAATCATAAAGAATTAAATAAAAATACTGATCCTCGAAAAAGATCTCTGAATAAAGTCCATAGTACATACAAAAATGTAAGGCAATAAGACGAAAGCAGTAAGGAAATGGTAACAATGAACATCGCTACTGACCTTACGTTTTTGTGTGTGCCATAGGCTTAAGGGCCATGACACACAAAAAAACTTTAGCAATAAAACGTAAGAAGTAGAAGCGAATTGACCAATCACAATTAGAGTCCGTAAGGCCATAACGTAAGTAGTAGCCAATCCAACATATTGATTTCCTTACTGCTTACGTTTTACTGCTTTAAGTTTTTTATGTGCCATGACCTTCAGTTGAATCAAGAATTCTATAGCGTTTCAAGCGTTTCATTCTTTGTCTCATTACGAAAAAAAGGGATATAATTCTAAAAAAAGGAAACTATACCATCTGTGAGCTTATTGTGTAACTTTTAACGACAGTCCGACAGGATTTTTCGCAATGTAAAATACCTGCGCAACCCTGATTAGTAAAATTGCCGTTAAAAAGTTACAGAATAGGCTTACAGCAAAGAAATTTTGCAGACCCAAAATTACCTGAACCAAAAACCATTTTTCACGTGTTATTGCGGAGTTTTGTCATTCTTTAATCTTTCTTTAAATATACGCAGAGTAGTGCCAAATAAATGAACTAGAGAAAATGAAAAAATATTTTTTCCGGAGCAGTCAGTGTCGGTGTAGCAAAGCAGATATTACTTCGAAGAGACAAAGCTCCCGCTTTGCGGGACGAAATTATAAAAGAAGCGTGTCCATGGCAAGAAGGAAGATCCGGGAGCCTAACTTTATTTACATCACAGTGCCGGTCTGGCTCTCTCGTTGCTTTGTGGCATGCTTGCCATAATGCATATTAATAGGAAATAATCCCTACGGGGGTGGGCGCGGTGGAAAGCAACTCAGGATAGCTCTCGGGACACCCGACGTGATAGAGAAAGACAGAGACGAGAGGAGAAAGAGAGAGAGAGAGAGAGAGAGAAAGTCAGAGCAGGAAATATACTCGCGGATACAAGCGAGGCGTTTTAACGGCGTGACGTGGAAATTTCGTGACGAATTTCCACGTCGGAGATGAATATTCATGCGAGTCGCGCGCGAGCAGTTCACAGTTGCTTTTTACAAAACGCGACTGGTAACCCGAAAGCGTTTGAAGAAAGATTGGAATGCGTAGAAATTAACGTATATGCTTCTTTTTTTTCTTTTTCCCGGGTCGTGTCACTCTTGACCGGATTCTGAATTTCATGGAACTGTTACATATATCACTACGTAGAAAGTTTCTGAAAGATTTTTCAAAAAATTTCGAGTATACTATCAATCAACAGGCAATTTCAAGATAAAAGGATATTTAACCTAAAAAGTGGTTTTCGTGATTTTAAGTCGAATTGTGACAGAGTTTTGCTATGTCATCACACACAAATATTTTTCTCAAAAATACTTTCCCTAGAGATGATGGAACGAAAGAAAATTATTGCCCGATGTAAAAATGCAATAGTCAATAGAAAAAAAAACGTTTAAGTTTTATGTCAAAAAATCTCTCGCAGCGAAACTAATGATCATTGTATGTCACTTGGCTTTTTAACATTCTTTTTGGCATTCTTTGACATCAGCTTTTCTTTGAAAAAACCCATGTGGCATCATTACCTCAAGAAGAAATTGACATCGGACACATTTTCTTTATACCTATTCATATAAAGATGGCATTCTGTTGAGACACCCCGTGGATTGTGTTTACATTGCATTCTGAATGCAACGTGTCCTTTAACGGTCAAAGACAGCTCAGACGCAGAAAAATTCGCATATATTTTTCTTTTCTTTTTTTATTTCTCCTATTTTTTTTCCCCCAAGTCATTGTGTCGCGTTGCGTCGGCTTCGGTTGGATACGAAATGGAGCTGTTCAAATATTAACATGGAAAACAGAGAAGATTCCTAGACCTTGCTTAGTTTCGTAACACTGGTAGTCGAGTTTACACGTTTACCTCGAGGTTATCTGTACTCGTTCGTGTTTGCCGACACCTCGGCGTCCCTTTATGCATACACACGTGCGTATATGTGAGTGTATATGTTAAATGCATGTAACTTATTACGCGCAGTAGCGCGCGACCAATCACCCACGCGCGACTCGCCTGTTTCATGCGATTACATCATGATATTACATTCGTATACAGTCGCACCCTGCAATGATTTCTACATTTATAATAAATTCTAATCACAGCTAATGCGAGCTGATAAATCCTATTAACATATTCAATATTTGATTGTGCGTATATGGAAGTAATTCTGTCATACGTATAAATGATTCTAGCAACAAAGCCTTTATAGATGACAATGGCTGCGTTCAGCAGAAAAAGTAGCTTTGCAACTGTTGTCAAATTTTTGAATATGATTGGTTTATACTTTAGATCCAATGAGGAACTAACGGCAAGACTAATTATATTAAAGAATTTTACAACAATTGCAAAGCTGCTTTCTCTGTTGAACGCAACCATTGATTGCAGCGAACTCTAAGGCAGAAAATTTAACGATTTAATTATTAGAATATCACGGTATTATTTATATTTTCTTCCATAAGATATCACAGTTCCTTTTAAAAGCTGAAAAGGGATATAATTATTTATCCATATCATATTATAATGGTATATTTACAGAAGTAATTGTAGAAATTGTTTCTAGTAAGAGATGTATTAATAGATTCAATATTTGATCAATGCCATGTGTAAAGATCCAAACACCCTCACATGTGCCATCAGGCAAACATCGAACACTAACTAAAATAAACAGGTAATGAATAACTGTTTAACTTAATGTCTTATAATGACTATTATAGTTTCCACAATAAAATATTACTGAATGTCATATTTATAATATCGATCTAAATAAATTATCATTTTCGCCTAATATTAAAATCTAAAAAATATAAATATTGGTTGTAATAAATCACACTTCATTCGAGCCGATATGTGGAGTCTATAGTTTCGTTTGTGTAATAAAATACGAGTCCAAACGACTATTATTGCAAAATGTTTACAGTAAAATACTATGTAAACACACCGCTTAAACTGCTATTTGAAAAAGAAAATAGGAAGCAACAAGTAATGAAAGGTCTGAAATCATTTCTCCGGTCGGGGAACCATCGGCGGGTACACTCGTATTCGTTCCCCCGAGGATCCTAAAGTAGAAAATCGACGACGGCCGCCACCGACGCGTACCAAAGGTATGTATAACCGGCACAGACAGTTGGGCGCCCAAAGCGTATTGCTGGAGAAGGGCCGCCGTGCCGGTTCTGTGCGAAGGACCTCTCAGGTAGCCGTCGTCTCTCTACCTTCGTTACCGGTCCCTTTTCCCTGCCCTCCTCCCTTCAGCGATCCATTCGCATGCAGCGCGGTCCACAGGCCTGTAGTCCACCCCTGAGCAGAGTCTGATCACCCTCCCCCTCGTGTTTCCTCAACGAGAACACCTGGTCGAAGCTAGATTCTAGGCGAGGACTGACAGGATAGTTAAACACGGTTCTACCGATTTCTCTTCTTTATCTTAGCCGCATAGATTTTATTCATGTTTTATTTTACATATAGATGCTATGAATTTGTTAATAATAAGTTTTATATATATATATATATATATATATATCATTAAGAATATTCGAAAATCTCTCAAATAATTAGTTGGGAAAGTAATTCCAACCTTCACTGCATTATCCATAGCATTTTCTTAAGTTCTCGATACTTATTCTCTCGACATTGGCACTATTTGTACCAATTAATGATTTATCTTACTAATCTTCTTGACTGATCAGCAAACGTCTACTCATAGATAATTCTCTATGAGCTAAACGACGTAATGTGTCTCTGTCGGCTCGTCTCCACAACGAAGCGGCCTCGATACCAGCTTTATACTAATTGCAAGTAATAAAGAATCGCAGTAATCATACACCAATATCAAAGAGAGAGCTCGCGTATTTGTGGCAAACTCGATTCGGAGCAAGAGAAAATGCGGAAGAAAGAACGGTGCGAAGAAGAAAAAAAGAGCAAATAGTGAGAAATAGAAAGAGAGAGTGAGAGAGAGGGGGAGGGAGAGATGGTTTCTCGTTACAGAGCTTCCTGTATGGAAATCACAGAATGCTAGTCTTTAGTCCTGAGCCTCGTGTCTGGCACAATAATCTGAGATTTAAATCAAATCTAGGCTATATAAGCGACCCCTCTGCGCGCGACCACCGACGTCTTCCGGAAGGTTTATCTCTTTCTCTCTTTCTTCCTCTCTCACTCCTCTCTCTCTCTCTCTCTCTCTCTCTCTCACTCACTCACTCACTCATTTTCTCTCTCCTTCTGAATGGAATGTGAGGGACGAGAGAGGGAACCAGAGATCGACGAGGTAACGCTTTGTAATCGATTTTCGAATAGAAACACGAAATCTGAACACAACAGCAAACGATATGAGCAGTTAGAAAAAAGAAAGAAATGTCCCAGTGAGAAATAATAATGGAATCGACATTGAATCGATATCAATTCGACGTCGAAATCATCAAATCGACGTCGATTCGACATCGATTTCATTGTCATTTCTCACTGGGGTGTATGCCAATTTTAATGAATGTTGTATGAATACTCGCGTGCATTGTTATTGAATTGACACAAGCTGATAAAATTTTATTTTGAAACTGCAGTAAGAAAGTTCGGTTCGGTACAATAATAATTTAGCTCTCCTTTTAAATCTTAAACATAATAAATCATGACACACTGAAAGAAAATCAAATTTAAATTATTTCTTTCAAGATTCTATATTATTTCTTAAGGCTCGGATTAAATCAGTGTTGTAAATAATGATTATCTCATATTATCACTATTTACTAAGCTTTCATCAATCAGAAATAAAGGAGAAATCATTCTACCGTAGACTCTCTCGTGTTCTCTTTCTCTCTGTCTCTCTTTCTCTCTCTGCTACGTGTTCTTCGTTTTTCTCTTTCTTCTTTTTTTTGCTCCGCTCACTCGTCTCCCGAACACGAAGATATTCTGGCTGAGTTGCGCCTTCTCCCGAACTATCGTGGACCGGATCGAATGGCGGTCCAGGACCGCTTGAGAGGCAAGACGAAGAGGGAGGGAAGAAGTATCGTGGACTCGAAAAGAGTGTGTAGCCAGGGGTGAAATCCGGTAGCCGCGACCATGTCGACCCACGTTTGCGTTCGACGGGGCGCAAAACGGTCGGGCAGCCGCGAAAAGATTTCGTGGATACGGACGCGGGAGAGGCCATCAAAGATACGAGTATCACGAGCGATCCAGCACTGCGGCGGACTCGGACGTTGTTTCAGAATAAAATATCGAATATATTCGAGTTCGAAAAATCAATGTAAGTTTTGTAAAAATACGAATGTGTAATAAAAATTTAAAAAGTGATAACTCTCTCTTTTGCGAGAAAAATATGCGGTCTATGATTCTGCTATATTATTATAGTAACAATGGTACAAATCGACAGAAGTGTAGTAATGCATTAGTTTTAAATGTTGCCGACTTTCAGTCGAGTTCGCCATGTGCGGATAACTGATGGTAATACAAGGTAAAACCATAGCAGAAACAACACACGTGTGCCGCCGCGTGTGACTTGCACCAAGGCACGCTAATTATAGGTACGTGCGGTTTAAAATTCGTTGGAGAAAATGAAAGAATATTTGCAAGAAATAAAAAAAAATATAAAAAAGAGAAACCTGAAACCTAAGATGATTATCTGAGTCAATACGTTCTAAAATTTTCACTCACAATTTTAGTTTTCTGCAAAAGGGGGCAAAACAAGAAACTATAAAAAAAAAACTTTCAAAGAAACTCAAATATGTGAAAATATTGAAAATTAAATTAAATCTTTAACTCGTAAATTTAGAAATTTTATTTTGTGCAAAAGATGGAAATTATTAAGTAATACACCTGCAGATTTCACAATATTTGTCAATACATTGGAAAAATACTAAGTTTTAAATATTTGTTTGAACAGTTCTGAGTAAATATTTATTAAATGTAAAATATGTTTATTTGATTCAAAAATAATTAATTTGATTTAGCTATCATTTTTTTACTGTAAGTAAATGCTTACTCAGTAGGTACTATTCAAAGAAATGTGTATTAAAATTTAGTATTTTTTTTCTTGTATATCCAACATTTCAAACGAATGGTTAAAATACTGACGTCTATTCCCTTTCTGTTTAGATAGCAAGGAAAGTAGGAAAGGATTGACTCGTCGACGCGTGCGACACGACGTGTCCCTTCTTTCTTCGAATCCAGGCTCTCTTCCGTAAATGCGCGACGACAACGGTTACGCGCGCGATCGCATAATTAATTCGTCGCGCCACGTGTCACGCGTTGACTTTCGCCTCACGCGCATCACCTTCCTCGCGTAATTCCGAACGAGAAGTGAATGCTGATCGTGCGCACTTACTCACTAGCCGCTACTCCCGCGGAAAAACACGAACTTTCTATCGCGCATATCGAATTACCGGACGTGATACCGCGGACGTCACCGGCGATGCTCGACAACGAGCACAAATTGACCGAAAACCCGTAACAGGACGGTGCCAGAAGTTGCGAGCGACACGAATCCGCTTTACAAGAAGGCGCACTCGTTGAAGCGCGAATTGCGCTCACCGATTAAAAAAACTAGCGTCGACATGGTGCAAGAGTAGTTAATACACAAGAAACGGCACGAATGCGGTACTGGCTGTTATTCTGTGCAAAACGTGACAAAAAGTCAGCGGAATTTTAGAGACAATTTATATGAGACAATTTATATGAGCCAACTGTTTCTATACACCAAACATTTATCCTTTTTCACTTAAGAAAGAGCAACATAATTCAGATTGTATTTAGAAAAAGATGTTTAATACAAATATATGAAAAGCAACTTTTGTTAAATATTTAAATACTTGTAAAAAAAAGTTTTGTTGAAATATCGAAAAATTTAGCTAGATACAAATCTGGAAATAAATATATTGAATTTTCTAAATAAAATATTGTATTAAACCATCAAGTTATTGGATATCAGAATGTTAAAATTTTTTGTAATATTATTATGTTAATTATTTTAATAGTTGAACATAATTATTGACTTCAGCTAGCCTAATTTATATACATATTACATTTAAATACTTGTAAAAAAAAGTTTTGTTGAAGTATCGAAAAATTTAGCTAGATACACAAATCTGGAAATAAATATATTGAATTTTCTAAATAATATTGTATTAAACGACCAAGTTATTGGCTATCAGAATGTTAAAATTTTTTGTAATATTATTATCATGTTAATTATTTTAATAGTTCAACCTAATTATTGGCTTCAGCTAGCCTAATTTAAATACATATTTCAACAAAGCCATTTCCGTATATCTATACACTAGGAAGCAATTAGAATTGCGAGTAAAAGTTAAAGAATAATTGGCAACTGCGTTGGCGGTGCATAATGAAAGACGTAAGGCGCATACGAAGTATCTACACGACTCGACCTAGCCGCAGCGTAATTGTTCGCGACTTGCGAAACTTACGCGATCGATCGCGGCCGCGCGGAAGCTCGTTAGAAAACAAACCGCCGCAAGCGCGCGCGGCTCCAGCGACAATCGCGTCGAGTACGGAGTTTCGTGCGAGCAAGCAAGCAAGCTCCGATCGGAAAGCCGATTTTCTCCCTCGTACTCCGAAGCGAATTTAATATCCAAGCGCTCCGGCGACGACGACGACGACGACGACGACGACGGCGACGGCGACGACGACAACGACGGGGATGGTTCTGGCGCTCGCGCGTACACGGCCGCACGTGTCCGTGTGTCAAAACCACCGCCGAGGGAGTTTCTTGCTGTAACTAACTACTCGCAAATTTATCGAGGCACCGACTCGAGTTTCTCTCCGCCGGCGGCGGTTCTGGAAGGTGCGTGGGCGGAGGCTACCGCCGGAGGTAACCGGGGAAACTTTCCAACAGTTTCTCCTCCTCCGCCCCCGTCCCTGCCACTCTAGTCCCTTTCGCCGTCTTCGACCCCCCTTTTGAGAGGGGCGGGGGAGGGAAGGCGTGTGGGTGGCGATGGAACAGCGCCGAGGCGGCGCTCCGAGGACGAAGAGACCCGCCGCCGTCGCGAACTTGTAGTTTATGAATTTATAGCGGCAGAAAGCAGCAGCCGGTAGCAAAGGCAACCAAGTTATGCACGCTCCAGTTTATTCCGTCTCACCGCCGAGATTTTCCGCATTGAAATTTCCCGGGGGAGAGAAACCGCGCAAGGTGCGACGCCGCTCGCCTCCACCGATACCCCTACACTCGCGTTCGTGTCCCTGCAAAGATGTTTTACGAAAGACACACACTCTCCTGCACTCGCTCGCCATTAACATCGTTAATTCCAAAGTGTTTCCCTTCCCGGAGTGGAAGATACTTCTCATGAGAGAACTTTGAATTTTTTGCGCGTTTGAGAGATTTTCTTTTTTTATTCTTTCGAGAGAGAGTAGGTGGTAATAAGTAGATGGCAATGATTCCTTAATCTGTTAAACACACACGAGAAGAAAAATGTTGTTAAAATATAATTATTTTCATGATTTATAATTCAGCGAAATTTTTAGATACCTCAGCAAAATGATTTTTTTTGCCCAAAGTTCTTACAAAAAAAGTCCTTTTGACACGTCCAGAATTATAGTTCGTTATCTCTGAAAATATTTCTCTAAAAGTATGTGTGAAAATATAACATGCATAAAATATAGGTATTTGACTAGAAAAACAAACAAAGTTAGTCTGACGCCGCACTTTACGACCATTTAAAAAATATCATGCTACATAACCTACACAACTATGTGACCTGTGTAGGTCGCTACACGCCTCTCGAGTTAGGTGCAGCTCGGAAACCAATGTAACCGCATACGCCTATTCCGTTTCCTGCTAAAACACGATGAGTTCCAATTACACAACGGATACCTAGCGCGAAGACGAGGCCACACGTTCGCGTTAATTTCACGTACACATACGCAATAGTCTTACACGAAAGTGAAAGTGAAGAAGCGAGGAGTAATTTAAATATCTAAATTACAGCAAGTTCCGTGGGCCGTCTATAAATAATCCCTTCTTCGTTTTTTTTTCCCCTTCGCATTGATTATAACGCAACATGTTTTAATATATTTTGTCAAATATACGCCACGATCTCGTCATAGTGAGAACGCGACGTTCACAATACAAACATCTGCGAGTTGATGCACGGTTTCGCGAAGAGATTGTGCACGTGCGTGCAGTGGGGTGCGTTACGTACACGCGACACCCCGACGGTGTCGGCGGTGGATTCTGATACGGTCACGGTGACCGACGATGCCTTTTTCCCCCCCTCGTGTGACACTGGGGTCTCGAGAGCACCCACCGTATCTCCGGTATGACACACTGAATGCGTGGGACGACGGATGATGCCTCTTCAGGAATCTTCATCGATCGCCTCTCCGGCCTTCTCTCTACATCGAATTAGTGCTCATCTTTCACGCACGAGTTATGAAAATTAATGCACGATTGACGTATCGAGATTTGCTGTAATTTATATTCATAAAAAAAAGAAATATTGTATAAACAGTATTAGCTAGCAGCAATCTAATTCAAAATCTTGTTAATTTAATGCTAATATTAATAAAATAAATAAGATTCTATTAAATAGGAATATTAATTGTATCATTAATACTGTCACTGAATTAACAAACTTTCAATTAAACTACTATTGGTTAAAAGTTGCAAAAATACTTAAGCAGTAAAACATGAGCAGTAAATAAATTAATTTTAGATTTGCATCGTTTACACGTTACTGTCTTATTTTTTTTTCTGTGTAGCTACAATTTAATGCTGTTAATACATCTTTTTTTCATGTTAAAATAAAGTAATGACATAGCTCGTATTGTAAATAATAGGGTAGATAGAGATCAATATAAACGAGCAAAGATCGGTGTTCTTGCTTTCATTAATAATCTATATTTTAAACAAGTTTAATGTATACAATATTTGAACCTGATTAGATTCGTATATTAAAAGAAAAAATTTGATTTTCTTTCTATCAAACAATTTATGTTTATAATAAATGTACAATAGAATGATAGCGATATTTTCATTTCAAGCGTATACTTCAAGTACATTATCTTGTGGATATTTCTTTAAACTAGAGACCCTCTAATCGGAGTCTAGCCATCTTCTCCCCGGTTTGTGATTGATCAGATATTTTTCATCCATTCCATTTAAATGCATATTCCATGAAAATACATTATGCTTCTACTTAAATGCATATTGCATGGCCGTGGACTTACTATTGTAATATTTATGAGATACTACTAAGTGTTTCTACAGACAACTTACAACGCCACTGTAAAGTGAGATGAAGTGAGATAGCACGATTTTTCTCCTTCGCATGATTTCGATAAATAGGCCACTTTAGATGATCGTAAGCTCTGATTAGAAGCTAAAACAGAGTACTCTGATATAACCTACATCAGCGTTCTACAGATATGCCTTAATATCTAAAATTATACTGGGAAGTATTTGGAGATATTCTACGAGTGCGCTAATGTATCCCATTACTCGTAAATTTTAAATATTAAGGCATACCCGTAGAACGCCTGTACATCCCTTCGATTAGAGAAGTTTTACTGTTAGGAGGCATGCGATACTCGTGTAAACACATTATCAGTCAATTCTACTGACTAGTAGAATAGTGATAAGTACTGTGGATATGTCCACCAAGAAAGCCTGACGGGAAGCTTCGCAGTCTGCCTCAGCGCTTCATCTTCGCCCCACACTATTAGACTCATCAGTAAGGCGATGTAGTGGGGGACTTGCCTTAGACGCCTGGAATGAATCCGGAATGATATTCTATTTAAAGGAAAATTCGCGCGGTGAGGCGCTTACGCGAACCGAGTGAGTCCCGTGGACCTCTAGTGGCGAGTCGCCACAGTGCAAAATGACTGAACTGTAAGAAATATGTGACAACGATATGACGGCGATTCCGAAATTCGAACCTAATTTTCTCCATATCAAGATTCCATCCTGCCATACCTAGCTTTGTTTATCTTCTCTAAATGGATGCAGAAGTGGATAGTACAAGAAGTCGAACATACTTTGAGTAGTATAATTTTTCTAGTCTTTTTAAGCGAATACGCATAGTTTTTTCTACAAAATTATCCCTGCCATTGGTTGTTGCTAGTAATGGATAGCGATAAGACGAAGATTACTGCACACATCGTCGATAAGACGTTAGAAAATCTCATTGAATAGTAAACTGGGTGATAATTGTCGTTGCTGCTGTGGCAGCAATCCGGCAACACGATAAAAGGAAACCGACATTTCTCGCGAGGTGGGCCAATATTTGGTCAATAATGTCAATAACCTCGCGCATGACACTTGACGCTTCTCGTCCTTTTACCGTGTACGCGTGCACACGGGTGCCGCACACCAAGCACGGGAAACACGCCACGTTTCCCTGGCTGAACATGTGCATCGTGACTGGCCAGTTAACATCTCGACGCGAAACACCCTGAGTCATCGATGAACCATGGAATCGATCCTTCGTCGAAAGGACACACCGAAAAGATTTATTACAGAAATGATTCGACACGTTCGCTATTAAGAAAACCCAGTGGAAAATCATTGACACGTAGTGCAGAAATTTAAAGGAACGCGTTATGTATCTAGCAAAGCTGCGACGTGGAAATGTAGCCATTCGTGTAATCCAAAAATTCATCTAACGGGGACAGGAAATCTTATACGTTCAGTAATGGCGAACCATTAGCCCCTATATCGTCGAAACCTTATGATATCATATTGCCGGGACATTATGTAACTCTGCGCGTCCTATTAAATGTCACCATTTCTTTCCGAACCGTGGAAGCAGGGACGGGGTACCGGTGAAGAACTGAGAGACGTTAATGAGACATATTGACGAATCAATTAATTAGAAATGCATAATTAAATTCATCTAAAGTGCTAAAGTCTTTTTCAGAGAGAGGCACATTTAACGGGCGTTGATCTCCCTCAGGCTCAGGTAAAAGAAAGGCCGTCACACCCAAACCCAAATTGCACGGCAAAAACAAAGAGCGCTTATAATTGCCGGATCAAAAGCCGAAGAGTTGTTAAGAATCCATTGATCTTTTCGGGGGTGGGAGACGATGTTTACAGATAAACTCCCTAATTTGCCACGTGACCAGGCGATCGGGCATAGGGCAACATGAATCCATAAATCCCGGACTCGACACCGGGGACGCGTGCGCTACGTTAATTCCTCTATTTTTCTCTCTTTTTTTTGTTGGTATAACAGGACACATCGCGAAATAATCATCGGCGCGGAACGATGTTTATTTTGCGGATACTCGTTGAAGCGCGCTCGATTAAACGTCCATCATGTCGGTAAATTCACGGTGAAATTTCGCCGAAATTGAAAAACCAACCGTCACACGTCGATCCCCCCCCCCTTCCCAGCCCCCTTCGCCCTTCCTCGTCAATATCGGCCACGCATTACACGCTGAAAAATTTCGTTTCCGCCCTGACGCGAAATTATACCGTTCAAACGGTACGCGCAAATTTGAGAATTAAAGTTAGAAGGCCGCGCGCAGCGCTGATGCGCGACAACTTGTCTCGCATTTACTGCCGCGATAAATTATTCATGAATCCGCCGCTATAGCGAAAGGAGAGAACTTCACTGGTTCTATACCTCGCGCACATCCACAGCAGACGGTGTCAATTTTTTCTCAAATATCTCCGGTAGCTCTCGAAGCTGTCGTTTCGATCTGCCGAGGATTCGCTTGGCTAGCACCGTAAACAGAGGTTTCACTTTTGGCCTGGCTAATTATGCGCCGTCATAAATCGAAGGTAAACAGCACCGCTGTCGATGCCCGTCTTCCTTTCTGTATTATACAGAAAGCATCCCGTGTTATACAATTTTAGACGAGAATACGATTGCACGATGATGTTGTATATCGTGTTTAACTTGGCGTAATTATAATGAGATTTTTCTTTCAACAGTAATTACGTCTATCAAATAAGTGAAATCTTGGAAAAAATTCCCTGAGAGAATTTTCGGATTTTATTTCAGGTAATTTAAAAAATTTCAGGTAAGATTAAAGAACGTGACTTTGAAATAAATTCGAGTGCAAGTAATATAAATTGTATATTATAAAATAACAGAAAAAACAGATTCTAAGAAACTATATGTATATTATTTGGAGAAGACACAACAATATGTATAGCATCAATGAGCTACTTTTTTCTGACAATAAATGCTATCTAGCTTCTCCATCGCCCTAAAAATTTTTTTAATTCACACGAGATGTATGTCACGAAAATGTACATAAATATATGCGGATGTGTACGCAATGCTTATTGTTAACCGATCGTTTTGCATTATCAAACGAGTGATAAGATAATGTTTTCATGGAATTTTAATTTAAAAGTAAAATGCTATTTGATAAGACTTGATTTTCATAAACAAAAAGTCCCTGAAAGTTTGTTTAAGTTTCTATCTTTAATCTACTATTGTAAGAAAAGGAAATCGACACAACGCTGAAAGCTTCTCTCTGTTCTAATAGATATACCACACGTGCGATTCATGAATAGAAGACTATCTAAACGTAGTCTTAGTAGTCTATAACTGGCTACTCAAATCTTTATTACTCAAAAAATTACTACTTAAAATAAAAATTTACAAATAACTGTTTTTCAAGAACTTTTTTGCTATAACATAGTCGTGTATTTTGGGACACCCTATATAGCGATTTATCATCCGGTGCAGATACAGAATCGCTTTTACGTGAAACCTTGAAAATTGTAAAACACAGGAGAAAGTTAATAGATGTAGGAACATGCTCGTAAACTGTCGTACCTAAGCGAGCGTGACGGCTGATAACAAGTGTTGCTACTTAATTAGTCGATAGAGGTATAAATTGAAGAAGCATCTATAAAAGATCATCAACGTTGTCTGCTTCACTGATTACACAACGATGCACGCACAAGCACGCACGCATCGTAGGCGCTGGTTGCAAAGGGTTACTGCCATTAATTAATACGCACACCATGACTTAAGATCACTTGAGCAAAACGATTCGAGCAACAAATCGTTAATCAATTTTCATTGAACTCTCGCCTCTTATAATTAAACCGTAATCAGCAGCGAAGTGACAAGTTTCCAAGTATCAATAGGCCAAGGAGACTCACGAAATTTAAAATGACATGATTTGACAATTACGATAATTTAATATTTAATAGATCGCTTTTCACTTTCCGTTAGGCGTTTTTATGCTTTCCTATCAAATTATGGGAGTAAACGAGAGTATAATTAAGTGCAATCGTTAAAATAATTTTATATTACACTCAGAAAAAAGGCATTAGTAATAGCAATTATAAAGGAGACAACTATATAAGTTTATATATAGAATTAATGTATATAGTTGAATTAACCATTTTATATTTGCAAGAACTATAAAATAAATTCTTCAACTGTTATGTACATTAATTCTACATATATACTTGTATATTTTTCATCTTTACAGTTTGCTATATGTTTTCCTCTAATGTGTATGTAATGTATATGAAAATTTTATATAGGTATTCTTGTTAAGAGTGTCGATCCTAATGTCACAATCTTATTAAAAAAAAATAAATTACGTTTGGTTATATTTGTTTCATAAATACTCTTATAAAAAAAGACAGATATGGCATAAGAAAGATTCTACCACAAGTCGTGCGGGCGTGCAAGACATTTCTATGCAACTGAACTCCTTTCTCAGTAAGAGATGCGACATGTATACGCACATTAACGCGAATCCGATTCGCGCACCTTACTGTGTAAGTATTGCCGTCATACCGTCAAACGTGACACCGGTACGAATTTGGGTGCCATTAACGGACGCATTCAATTTCCACGGGATCGACAAAAGCGTCGAATTACAAATTCAAATCCCTGGCACGTGTGTCAAATACGTCGGAATTCTTTTCGCGTCAATTCACCTGTAAAACATCGCACGATGGTTATAAACCATCACGCGTCGCTATTCCAGCAAAAATAAATTCTCGGCTGCAATAGCGAGGTAAAATTGAAAAAAAAAAGAAGAAAATTTCACGCGTAATTAAACTGTCGCACCAAAACTAATTATTCGTAAAAATACGGTGCCATTATATTTAATCGTGTATAAATTTAAATTTTCGAAATCATTTTTTGATACGCTGTACCTACAATCTTATAGCAATTTATATCTTCGACACACAAACAGTAATAATTTTTATTACTTTTATAATTACTTAACAGATATAGGCATTCATAATCCATTGAAGAACAGACTCAATTGTTCTTCACGTCATTAATTTCTTCATTAAAAGGATGCGATCAGATAACGATTCTTTTCCAGTAATTAGGAACAGTCTCTATGCCCGTAGGCGAACGATCCTCGCGCTAATTCAGATCCAACTACTAACTCTCGAGTGCTCTCAAAGGGCACTCGAGTAATCGCCACCCACGTGTGCCAGACGGTACGAAAGTTCCGCATAGATGAGCGCGCGCGCGCACGCTTTTACTCAGAGACGAAGTAGTTGAGAGAGAAAGAGAGCACTCGAAACGTGTACCAAGCCTAATTAGGGATATGTCATGAGTGGACGATCCCATGGACGCGCCACGTGTTTCTTTCGTGCCAGGACGATATGTTCGTCCATCAGACACGGATGAATCTCCCTCGTTCTCCAGATTGTAAACATGTGGACGTATATGCGTGCGGCTCTCTCTCTCTCTCTCTCTCTCTCTCTCTCTCGTTCCTTCTCTCTTGCTCTACGTCCTCTACGTGTTTGGTCGAAAATGCCTTCTCCGGATCCGAAGTGTTTGCTCTCGTTGGAAGAACGAACGGTCGTTCGATTTGTCGGTCCCGTCTTTCTCAGACGTAGAGCATAAGGGCCCAGACGGACGCGATACTCGACTCGCTCTTTCTGCGTGAATCGCAACGAGAGTGTTTAGTGCTGTCGTGATGGCAACTATGCGGATGTGCGCCGTCGCCTCGCTATCGCTTGCAATTTCAAATCAATATTTGAGCCGGTTACGGGAACAGCAGGATATTTCATCGTACTAAAAATATTTGCGAGAGTATATTTAATGCCCAACTTTTTCGTCATAGTAAATTTTCATCATTGTTCACAATTCTAGCTCATGCCGAAATGATTCATTTATCATGAAATCCGATTTGATTAGTTTTGATGAAACATCGCCACATCCGCTGTCGGCTTACAATACATCCGATATAATATTTGTCCGCCACAAATTTAACGCAGTTTACTTGTCGTTCGAAATTATTTTTGCATTTTTAACATGGCTTCAATAATTTAGTGTGGACGCGTTAGTTGGTTTTCGATTGAATTTACAGCCGCGCACACAGAAGCCATTCCCGATTAAAATTTTCGTATATCACTGTACAATGAGATAACATGACTACCTGTAAAATGCAATAAAACGCTCATACTATTGTAACCAATCTTCGTTTTAAATAAAATAGTGATGTTAATTTCGATAAAGGGTCGAGATTTACCAATTTGATCTTCATTACTGATACGATGGTAAAATTACGTAAAAGCCGATGCGTGATCAAAATTACGGTAAATAAGGCAAATGAGAGGAAAATGAGCAATAGGGAGCCGAATGAGAACGAGACAGTGCGTACGAATAGATTGCTGGCCGAAAAGGAATTTATTAGCGACGCTGCAGAGCACGTTTGCAATAAACCGAGTTCACGATCATCGGAGATTACGGGCGTGAGGTTGGTTATGACGATGGTGGCTACTACCAGGTACTGACACCCACTGCCGGGCCAGCACCAGCGGTCAGCAAGCGGTGGCCGCTGGTCATCCGTTGGTGGCTGCGCCGAGCGAGATGATTTAATGCTGGGGCTGCCCCACCCTGGAATGCACGTCGTTTGCGCGAGATTTTCAAAAATAATATCGGGCCACCCGAGCGCGAGCCAGCCGGCAATATTATGCACCATTCGAATACATTACCACGCATTATGCGCGTTTGCATTCGGTGCTCGGCAACTTTTCGAGTAATTCTACCTTCTGCTTTACTAGTTTTCTCTTTATCGCTAGTGATTAAAATATTTCATCCTCAATCTGAAAATTTCGAATTAATTAAGCAAGATGTATAATTTATCGTAACTCTCATATCTTAAAATTTTTAATTATATATCTCAAATTGGAATCGTGTAATAAAATTAAGAGATTGCATTTGTAGACAACACGAGATTATTCCTCGTTATGTCAAGTCTTATTAAAATAGATTGGTCATAGATTTTTTTCTGAACGCGACAAATTGATTTTTTTGCAATATACTTATGCGAATAAATTGCCGGACCTATCTTCTTGTCAAACGTGTCAATACCGTCATTACAAGCCTTTACCTGTCCAACGAAGTGGTTATTACTTTCTTGGTATGTATCATTACGCTCACTATGTTCACGTCTTCGAGGATTCGCTTTATCCAGACAGACGTTAGTCTTCGTTGGTCAAAATTGAAGGCAACTTGTAAAACTGGGACGCACAAAGGGCGACGTATACAAAATATAAGCATTTTACCACGATAATTTAGCATTTCTATAATGAACTGGCAAGTTATTTCGATTCTGAATAGCACGATATCTTGATATTGATCATCAATATTATGTCATTTTTTAACATAAGTTCTTGGTTGCGCTGGAATGAGAAGATTATATCTCTCCAGGGCGAGATTCCACAATGAAAACAGTTCCCTCTAAAGAAATTATGTACTTTCTTAACAAACTGTGCTTTCTCGGAATAAAAGCTGTTAAAACGACTAACAATTAAACTTATTCAGCAAATCTACAATCGTAATGTGGATAGTCAATTTTCTATATCAAGTAGCAAAGTTATACAATTATATAAAATTAACATAGGTTTGCTGTAATAGCGTAGCAAATGCAATATTTGTTAATACAGCAAAAATAACTTTTTACAAAAATCAATTCGATATTTATATAGATCAAAATTTTTAACAAAACACGCTATCTAAAATGGTACATACTTGTGCAGCTATAATGAAGAAACTTGTTATATTAACAATTTTCATTGTTTGTTGTATGAGCATACAACCAATTGCTTACAAACATAATTTCTTTGTTGAACCATTAAATTTTTTAAGTTGTAGAAGTTAAACTTACAAAGCTGTAGCTTTGCTGAATCACCTCAATTTTTTTTCCACAATCAGCTACGACCTGATGGTAGACCTGATAATCATGGTGGAAGAAGATTTGGTGGAAGTATCTTCTTCCACCATAGTGACAATCAAAGAACACAAGAACAACATGTAAGAATTCGGATGCGGCCCTGAAAGTAGCCTCCTTCGAGGACATCAGGTAGGAATATATTACAGGTTCTGTTCCCAACAGGAGGTTGCTGGTCACGTCCGGACTTGTCATATTAGGATAACCAGATCTCCAGGATTCCATATTTCCCAGTGATTCTAGTTCCTATACCTTGTTTATATAGTTATATATTATATAATCTGTTATCACAATATGTGAGAGTTGTTAAAAGTTCAAAATCTCCAATGTCAAATTCCGTCGCATCCGTCGTTTAAATCGCATAATCTTTCAGGCTGCAATTCCCCTGGTAGTTTCTACGACTGCTCACCCGCAGGCAGAGGCAGCGTGAAAAGTGGACCGATTTAGCTTGCCTGATCCTCATTTTCTCACTTTCCGGTTTGCGTTCATAAATTATTCACTATTCCCTTCGAATGCCGGTTTTCGAGTAGTCTATACAGTATCCCAGTCATCCGCAGATCACACTCGTATTAACCTCTATTTTATTTCTCAAGATATTAGAAAGAAGTAGCGAAAAGTCGCTTTTTCCAGAAAATAAAAAGAAACGGAATTATTGAACATCTTGAAGTGACACTGCTGTTTTCTGACATCCAGTAATAACACTATTTTTTATTAAGTCTTGTTTGCTCCCTTGCTTGTTCTTGATTATCGTACAATATTTCTGAACGAGATACACATCTTAGATAATGTTCGCTTTCAAACAGGACCGATACAAGTGCTTGTCGAGACACTTGGCTCGATAGAGGTGACAAAGAACCTGGCTAATCGTGGTAAACCGGCCAGTAAATTAGCGCCGGTGAGGTTGCCCGTGAAACCGGTAACCAATGAATCGGCGAGGACCACGAAGGCCGTCACTGAATCTTTAATGGGCATTCGCATTTTTCAACTTCCCACGTTTAGCTGGGCATAGACACGTCCCTAAGCCGCGTGCGCTCGTAAATTAGATTTCTGCGACGATGATTTGTGATCATCTCCTCGCATTCGCCAAGAATCGCAAGTAATGAAAAAAAAAAGTAAGAAAAAGAAACATGTTTCAAATCTATTCGCGTATAGAAATAAATTTGGAAAATTCAAGTTAGTTTCGAGATGCATTTCACGAAAGAGAAAAGAAAGTGAAGAAATGCAAAGGAAAATTCACTATTTTTTATACAAAGTAAAATATATATTTCGCAATTCATTGTCGCGTTTACTGATAAAAACATTTCATAACGATTTGTGTTCAGTTAATTTGTCGTGTAATTAATTTTAAGTTTAATTAATTTGTCGCGTCAATGTGATTTTTGCATTTTGTACAGTTTTTTTCTTTGCACATAATACGCTGTCATTAATTGATACGCATCTCGTGTAATATTCGTATTACCAGCAATCACGTTCACAATGAGATTAATTCCGAGCTGAAACGCGATCTGCAATTAAAGCATGGTACAGGGGTCAAGTTAGTCGGATAAAATTAAGCTTCGAAATTTCCGCTTGAAAATCGTAAAGTAACCAGAGAACATTTAATCGGATTTCATCACTAGTATGCACAATGCATTTGTCATTATAAATCGCACTGCTCGTGAAAACGTAATGTTTTAAAAACTGAACAAAGCTGAAAATATCGGCAAGTTAGATCCACAAAACTGACGGTTTAAATAAATGTGTTTTAAAAGAGAAAATCGGGGTCTGGAATTCGTCGAAAAATTGCTGTTAAGGGCCACATTGAGTAAATTCGCTACAGGCAATTACCGAGCAACCAACTGTGTCGCAAGAATGCTACAAACAATGATGGTATTGTGTTAGGGAGAGAGAGAGGAAAAGAGAGAGTGGCCGGATGCCTTTGAATTCTAGATATATGATTCTTTGAATCCTAGATATAAGCCTAATTATCCTTTTTATTTTTATGCATTCGCATGACGTAACGTCCATATGGTCCCGTCAATGACATTTGTGAACCATTGCCAAAGGGAAGCTTGGATTATTTATTAAGAGATGTACATTCGCGGGAGGTAATACAAGATAACGTATACCACCGGCGGCGATAGCTGCCACTTTGATGTTGCGCTTCGCTTTGCGTCACGGACAATAAAATGACTGGAATCTCGTTTTCACGCCTGTTTGCTACAGACGTACAAATAGCCTCTCCCGGATTTCTAACAAAGTGTATGGTCGAAAACGGATTTAAGTGCAAACGTCGGTGATAACGTCAATAATCGTGAGGTGAGACGAGCGGAGCATGCCATAATCTTTACAAAGTGGAAACAGCATCAAGCTTCCTCGGTCACAAAAAACACACGTATAATCAGATATCAATTTCACATAAATAAGATTTACTCATAATTTAATTAATTTGCCACAAAAGTACACAAATGAGAATTGAGTTATAGATGTTGCGAAAGTACACAAATCAGAATTGAGTTATATAGATGTCGCGAAATCAAACTAATGGAAGTGTGTCTCATTGAAATCTACGGTATAAGTTTCTACGGTAGAAAAGTTTACTAATACCTTGTTCAGAGCGATGTAACTTTCTGTTTGCGAAATATACGATCGCGTGAGACAGAACGAGGGAGAACCGATTGGAAATATTGGCGGTTGAAGTTCTCGAAGTGAGTAAAGTTTCGCGAATCATTCTTCCGACCAACTTTAATTCCAGCAAGGCCACTAGAGCGATTTCTTCGAGAGAAAACGCGATTTATTCGAGCCATTTGTAACTTGACGGCACGGAATCGATAACTTCCGCAGATGAGGTGAACATTATATTTAGTTTTATTCTACTCGTGGCTATGGTTGTTTAATATTATAATATATCAATAATCCTCTTATATGCACTTACGAAAATAAGTTGGAAAGATTTGTTAGCAAATTGAAAAAAGATCACGCGGTTTAACGCACAAAAAACAATTTTGCTAAAGTATCTAAAATTTAAGTAGATACAAACCTGAAAATAATTTAGTTGGACATCAAAATAATTATGTAAAAAACAAACATGATGAGCAGTGCTGTAAAAAGTTTTGATATTTCAGAGCAACTAATTAAAGTGTTTTTTATAATTACTTTTATAATCCAACAAAATTATTTTCAGATCTACATCTAGCTAAAAATTTGGATTTCAGTAAAATCGTTCTTCCCGTATATTTTTTTTTTTTTTTTTTTTTTTTAGATCAAATATCAATTTCAGTATATATAAAAATAAAAAAGTACTATTTTATTAATAATTTTCTGATTTTTCTACAAGTATAAATATCGAATAAATTGTCGAAAAAATTAAAGCATAAATGTAAAGTTCGAGAATTATCCAATCAAGTGGAAAAACATGTCAAGATTCTTATTAAAGTCATAGAAATTTTTGGTCTTAATTCCTTCGACGATTTTCACGAAAACAGAATGTAGATATCGTGAATCAACAAAAGCCATTTTTCTCTCCCATCCAGCCCCCGAGTGCGAATCCTGATTGGATCCAGCTACATCGAACGCATGCGTGACCACGCGCTCAACACGTATATATCGTACTTAATGCGTCAGATACGAACGCGCGTGCGCTCCGATTCGATGTAGAGGCATAATAATGATAACGCGGAGGCCATCCGCTCGCGCACATCTCCGGCGTTTAGCTAGCAGAAATTCATTCAAGGAAAAAATTCATTAACCTATCCCAATAAAGTACTTGATAAAAATATCTGACTTAATAAAATTAAAATGTACCGTCATTTATTTTACTATTTTATTTTAATAGTTATCTTATTTTATTCGTTTATTTGTTTTTTTTTTCTATCGTTTACTTTAGAATACAACGAGCTTAATTTGTTCACTAATTTATCTGATGAAAGATTTTATAAATTTTTCAGAAAGGGAAAAATTGATAACAGATTCAAAAGTAAAAAAATGAGTGAAATTCCAAAGCAAGCGATAAATAAAATCTCGTGCGACAAATAAGATTTCTTCCTCATCTATAGCTATTCATACCTTCGTTTATAAATACGCTTGGCTGCGTTGACATGGTCTTAATTAAACACGTAGAAGAAAGGAGATTTCATTGCGGGCGCGCGCGAAAAAGATGAGCCAAGTGGTAGGTGCGAATCCACGCATCCGGAATTTCTTTCTCTCGCGCCGTAAAGATGCGTTTAATTGCGAATTTAAATAATTAGTACCACGGCGGGATCTCGACGAGAACCCTCGCAACTCGCTCTTTCCGCTCGTTTCCCCTTTTCTCGTTCGATTCCCTTTTACATTCGACGACGGTTGTGCCTCTCGTCTGTCGTCTCTCTTGTCCCCGTAATCATAATTGCTGCGACAGAGAATCGCGTAATGATATAATACGCAGATACAATCTGCAACTCTATTATCATGAGATATAACATCACGGCGATTATCAAAATCATGGTTTTCCTGCAGCTAAAAGGTATAGAATTGTGCGGATCGCAATGAACAACTTGCGGTTGCTCTGACGAATACTTCGATTAGCACTAATCGCTTACCGAACCTCGTTATCCATTGTTAAATCTATAGTGTCAAATTTATTCATTGTCTTAGTATAAAATAACCAGGGTTAGATAAGTTAACTCTTTTTTTTAACTAAGTTAAGTTAAACTTAACAACCTTGAAAATTTAACTTAGTTAAAATACAAGTTAATTTATAATAAAATTAATTGAATTAAAAGTTAAGTTAATAAAAAAAAGTAATTGAAAAGTTAACAGTTAAACTTGTTTTTTTTTTCATTTTTAAATTCATGATTCCAGGGTTTCAATCTTACAAATAATGGAAATGACAAATATATACTTCATTTAGAAAATACTCTATATTTTATTTACATGTTTTGTTTATATATACTGTTTAATATATAAGATTCGACTATAAATACTGGCCTGTGATGTGACTAAAGCTTCATACACAATACGAAGAAGTAGCGATAGTAATAAGGAATAATATTTCAACCTATCAGAAACTATAAATACATCGAAATACACGGTTTCTGACAAATTGAAATTTGGGGGTCGATTGTGTAATTTGAAATGAGGTGAAAATTACAAATTCACTAGAATATTTATAATTTCATTGGTCAACATCTAGTAAATTTGATCACTTTTGCAATTTTCACCTCATCTTAAATTATCGCTATTGCCGCATTATATTATGTCTGAGACTCAACTTCAAAGAAGTAAATAAAAAATTAATAGTTACGGATAAAATGTAACTAAATAAAGTTAAAAAGTTAAGAGTCTAAAATGTAACTAAGTTAAGTTAAAATTAATTAACTTTTTAACTTTTTAACTTAACTTTTATCTTTTTAACTTGGCACTACCCAACCCTGAAAATAACAATGTATTGAGTAAAAGCTATGACGACTTAGATTAAATTTAATACTACAGATTTAACTTTAAGTATACTTGAAATCAAGTAACAATTCTAATTTTTCAAGTAATTAACATCGTTTTAGATAAATATCTGAAAAATTGTTTTACGCGTCGGAAAAATACTAAAATGTCATCACGAGTAATTATAACCTTGAACGTAATGTCTTAATTTTTAGGTAGAATCGCGACCACATGTGCCATTTGTGCTAACCTCTTATCGCGTGTAAATGTTTAACACTTGCCTAATGAGATAAGAAATACTATATTTTCGTACGAGAATGAATTCGGTGAGCATCTTAACTTCGCAAAATCTTCCGAGATCGCGACTTGAGGAAAATCGCGGTCTTGCGAGAAACGTTGACGAATCGATTCTTACAAATATATCTCTCGACAAAATTTTTTCCTCTTAACTCGACCCTCGTCTGCTTGTGCCGTGTGTGTACATTCAGTTTCCTTTCGAAATCCCACGCGCGCATTTCGAATATTCTTTCGCGTGACCTATTACGACCGCAGTGCGAGAAGTAAAGCGGAAAAAGAAAGAGACAAGGGTGGAGGAGAGGGCTGGGAGAGAGAGAGAGAGAGAGAGAGAGGAAAAGAAAGGAGAAAAGGCACAAAAAACGCTCGATTTGTCACTCACAACGTCACTGCTTATCCGCGCGATACATCACGAACCGGCATACAGTTGACCGTAATTAATCAACGGTGCAGCGATAAATAATTAAGATTCGAGCCGCGCGATCGCCTCATTAATTATCGCCGCGTGCGGTGACATGCGTGACACTCTCTACAAAGTGTGGCCGTTTAAAGGCGCACTCGCGGCGGAGCTATTCTCTTTTTCTTACGTTTTAGTTGCCGATCGCGCTGTGATAAGCAAGACTCTCGAAATGAACGAACGAACGAACGAGAGGAATACCAAGATATCAAAGCGAGAATTAATTGTATTATCTGTGCATTGACAATCTACTTATTCAATTCTTATCGAATAAGCTGCTTGATATCAATCAATTCCTCAACTGTCCAAAATAATTCTCGTATATCGATTATTCAATTCAAATTGGTATAAAAACCCTTATTCATTTTTTATCTTGAAATAAAATACACTTATAATATATAAGTGGAAATAATATTAATCATTATTTACTCTAACGTGATTAGGCTTAATCTAGAAAGAAAATGTCAAATAATTATAGACTGGTGTTCATAGTCGATTCTTAGATTTAATTCCAAGTATAGTCTCAAAATATCATAAACCAATCAGAAAGTATTAGCATTTTAACATTACTTAAGACGGTCTTAAAATAAGAACCGATTATGAGTACCGGCCGTAGAATCCAATATGAATTCCGTGACGTGCGACAGAAATGGAGATCTCCAGAGAAGGAGAAAGTGTGGTGTTTAGAGTACAAGTTAGGTATAAGGATTTAGGTTAAGTATTAAATCGTAAAGACTTAGTTTTTTTGTACAGAGTTGAAATACGTATGTATAATTATATAATCTTAATCGAAACATTCAATAAATTGTTATTAATAAAATCTAAATATAGACTCAATATCTTTAATCGCTTTACTCCAGAAAAAAGAGAAAAAGAGAAGGCTTGTTCAGTCACTTTTATAAATGTCTACAGAGAGTAAGCTCTTTAACTTATAATTCACATCGATTAACAAGAATATGATTAGTATTGTTCCTATTGTCCCTCATCTGCAGACGGCCGGATAAGATTAGTTTTCTACTATCGCGAAGCTCTGCATTCCGATCGCGTGTCCGCGAACCTTTGGAGTACAGATCGCGTGGATTCAAATCCCGCGTATTGAAATTTCATTCATCGTGCTCGCGCGGAAAACGCAACGCGGTTTCTATGCCGACAATACCGTGCTAATTACCATCGCTGGGGCTCGCGACAAAAATTACTCGCCGCTGTCACACCTGGTCGGGAATATGGTCGAAAGGCAGACAGGTATTCGAGTATCTAAACCTCCCCTCCCCTCCCCTCTCCCACGCACAAACACGGGCGCGCAGAGCTGCGGCGTTTCTCCGAGCGGCGCGGTGAACACACGCACAAACGACACACGCATGACGTTCCACAAACGGCTCAGGTTAACGGTGGAGACTCGGAGCGAGGCGAGAGAGCTGATGAGAATATAATTGCAAAGTCATTCATCAGGCAACATCGGCGGCGGCAGCGGCTTGTGTGTACGTGAATTATGTTAGAACGGAGCGCATGCGAGGCACGGTCGCGACAGAGCCATCGATACGTACGGATGTATATACGAGAACATCGTGAGAGCGCGAATTACGTGTCTATGCCAGACGCGAGCATTCCGCAGGATCATCGAATTCCAGGACGAAATCGCGCGACGCGTTCCGTAGCTTCTTTCTATCATCCCCCGTCGCGCCAGCCGAGAAAAGCAGGTGGAGGGTGCGCGCGAATGATCATCGATATCCGATAATTCGGACGTACTGATTAATGGTAGGGCTTAGCACGGGCCGACGAAGGCTGTGAGAGAGGGGTGTGTAACACGAGACACCCGTTATATCCTCATACCGATCCATAAAAATTAAATTCCTAATTTTGCCTCGGACGAGGCGCAATTATGTCGTAATCTTCTTTACGACGACGTAAAAATGAGGTTTACGTCGAATTCCTAATTTTATTTATATATACACGCGTACTATGTCTATGTTTTAAATTTCACGGATACTTCCAACGCGATATAAATGCAAATAATGTAAATTTATGTAATTATGTAGAACTACGTAGATTTATTGTATCGTATGATACGATATAATTGTCTTCGAAATAAATTAAAATGTCATATTTCTGAGTGAGAATCTCTATTTTATCTTACATTCTTTTCCGTCCTATTGTTTTTTAATTCGTACAATTTTTTAAACTGACACGAATATGCCGTGCGTTTACGTAAAATAAATTGCGTACCGGTGACGAGCATCGCCGCGTGAAATCGGACCTAACACTCGTCCAAAGAGGAGAATGGAAAATTGCGTAAGAACCTCGGCGGCGCGACTCGCAGGATAAATATGCAACTTCGGACGCAATCGCATATTTTTATACGGAGCTCAGGAGATTTTTTTTTACCAGATCGGCGCCGCTTAAAAAACCTCAGTGATTGACGCGGTTGCGACGCGAAATTACATCACGAACCCGTCGTGCATCAAGATGCACGGACTTCGACGCTCAAAGGACACTTCGTGTCCGCAATGCTTAAAGTACGTTTATTCAAATATCAAAGCGATTGATCATGTCGATGTCGATCAAAATTAACACCTTTTCCAGTCCCTTAATTAGCCGGGTATTAAACTCGTAATAACGCAATAATATATCACTCAAAAGTTTCAGCACGTCTTATGTTCTTGCTTACGATTCTATTTTTTATTTATAAAATATGAAATTATAATATAATGTACTCTCTTAAAGCAAAATTTTAAAGGTCATATAATTATTAATTTCTATATATTCTGGCAATGTACATATTTAAAAAAATTAAATAAAAAATAGTAGATAGGAATATGAAAGCCGAGCTGGATCTAAGTACTTAATAACGTTTACCGTCAATAATACAAATGATAGACGTTTCAATCTTAATTAGATAATTTTATTTTCTTAGTAACATTATAATATAATTATAAAAGTGTTGAAATTTAAACAATTATTTTTCAAACATCATGATAAAATATATGAATAGATATAAGAAAAGAAAACACTTCTGAATGTAGTCAGTGTTATAGTATTCGGCAGCAAGATCTCTTTTCAATGTTCGCGGTCTATTCAGATTAGAAAACATACATTTTTTTACAAGTATTAGGTGTTGAACTTAATTCCTGCCGTTTTTCGTCTCCAAAATTGATTTGTTTCGAAGGGAAATACCTTAATCAAAGTATTATTAATAAAGTATTATTAATTAGTAATAAAGTAGAAAATGAAGAAAATTACTTTGATTAAGGTATTCATTCATCTTCCCTTCGAAACAAATCAATTTTGGAAATGAAAAACGGCAGGAATTAAGTTCAACACCTAATATATATAATTAATTTCCATGCCATGGTTTAATATTTCAGGAAGAATGTGATATTTCCTAGAAACCAGCAGATATGTCGGTAATTGTTGAAAATTGCGGAAAATTTTCATGGAAAATTCCGTCCTCTTTCAGAACAGCGTTTTTTCTTTTAACCATTGACAATATGTTCAAAAGTATTTGTATCCTCCTCAGTTTGTGCTGTCATCTCACAGTTACAAACACACACATTGGCTCCTGAGAAACATGTTCTTCTAACGCTGAACAAATAATTGTTCAATGCTTATTTTCTAATTATATTATAACAAAACACTAAACCTAATTAAGATTTGTTATTTGTATTACCGATATTATTATATAAACATTATTAAACACTTAAATCCAGCACGACTTTCATGCTCCTGTTTGCTACTTTGTATTTAACCTTTCAGTTTCCACTTATTATTTATTATTTAAAAAAATCAGCGCTGTAATTATCTCACTAATTGCGCTACGCAACTTAAACCCTAATTAAGGGTTAAATGGTGAACACAGTTCAACCCTACATCGTGATGGGTCAAACCATAGAAGGCTAACTGTTTCATGCGCAATAGTGAACTTTCAAATCACGATATCCATTACAAATTAATCGAGTGACCGTCGCCAAAAAGCCAGTGTCTCTTGATATCTGTGACATCCACCGATATGCTCGGGCATACGAACAAAGCAAGAGAGCGGAGCCCACATTCACATCGCGAGACGAGCCGCTAAGCGATTACACGGTACGTCATCAAAGGATTAAGGTCTCAGTTATATTGAAAAATTACGCCCTTACGTAATTAACGGCCGAAAAATTTCAGCGAGATGAATACCAGCGCGCGCGCGCGCGCTAATTCCCACTGTCCTTCGAACACCACATCAGTCCTCTTCGCCGGCGTGTTCCCCTTTCCTCTTTTTTTCCTTTTTATTCCTCGCAGCCGCCTGTGTATAGGTGTCACGAAGATAGCAAATTTCATTTGTTATTTTCTCTCCGCGAGAGGAAAGCGCGAAACGCGACGGCGGCGGTGACGGCGACGGCGGCGACGACGACGACGACGACACGACGCGACGGCTTCTTTCACACAGCTCGCACGCGACATTTATCACGCGCGTGTGACGTTTTAATTAAATGCGATGACACTCCTCGTTCGATCCAGACAGAGCGCGTGCACACGCTCGCGAGTTGTGATCCGTCTAGAACGTTACACCTACGCCCGTGTCGATATAAGCGATATTACGTCGCGCGTATTTCGTCCACGCATACACAGTTCCATCTCTCTTCCTCTTTCTCTTATATTTCAAGTCTCAATCATTTCCCCCGTGCCTCTCCCTTGCCCCGTCGCGGTACCATTCTTGTCGAGGCTCTTCTCTCATTTTTCTTTTAATTCTCGAATGAGCGCCGACGAGATCTCCGACGATCCCGACGCGACGATCCGACGACACACGAAAACAACGCGTTCCGATTGTGAATCGGAATGACAAATCACCCGCGAGATACTCTTGACGATGAAATTAGCCGGCCATTCGCTAATCGGCGGCGACGACGAAAGTCCCCATATTGTCAGATTCGCAGAGCGATGACCGTTAAACGCGCGGATACTTGTCGCCGCAGTCATTTTTAATCCGTGCTGGCATTTATCGGGACTCGTGTGTGCTGAAACATTTCAGTAATAGCCGCTCCTTTAAGAGGCTTATGGCACATATGTATAAACGTTGAAATTGCAATCGCAAAACACGTCGCGTGGTTAACCATGATATAATTGCATTACGTTGTACGTAAGAGCGATGATCTTCAGCTGTTCGCTCGTTTTAATTATCATGATTGATTCTCGTTACAAAACGCGTATTGCCGAGTCTGCAATGTGGCGAAAGATGCGGCAAATTGAGCACAAACGTATAGCGGCAACGCGTCGGGAATCACGATATTAGCGATCACGACGTCGTACCCGGTGCGCGCAATCCGAAATTCTAATCGCCGTCACGATCACCCCGCTTCTTCGGCTTGAGGAGGGCCCAGCGCGATAACTCGACGCGTGACGGCATTATAACGACCCTCGCGAACGACGCGGGTGGACCGATAAGGAGACCGAGGTAAGAGGTAGGTGTGCGGGACCCCCGGATCCCGCAATCGTATACCGAAAATTAAGACAAATCACGGCCGATTACGATCGCGTTAAATTAGCCGGCGGCTGATTCGTCGCCGACGTCGACGTGGCCGCATGCGAAACGTGCATTAAGAGACGCTGGCCGTCGTAAATGCACCGCCATCGCTCGGGGAGCTTCGCTTCTTGTTTTCGTTTCACGGTAGGACGATAACTCAACAGCGTGTATGCCATCGCGCACGCGGCTGTCGTGAGTTATCAGCCGGCACGAGTCGTTATCAGCAACTACTGCGCCCGACTGAAAAATCACCGGCCGGAAAATAATTGTTAAGTGCTTTATTAGCGCAATAAACGTGCAGCGACGAAGGGAAGAACTGGGACAAAAGGGAGCGAGAGATAGCGACGATCGCTCTATCGAGGTCTCAGGGACGAGAGGCCGATCTTGATTTTACCGATGGCTGTAATACCGCGTAGAGGATTTCATTGCGAATGTGTTCGAAACAAGCCTAATTAATTAAACAGAAGATAATAAAATTATCAACTATACCAGAAAATTGATTTCAGAGATTATCGGATCGACAAGTGTCTAGCAAAATGTAAAAAAGCAGAATTTTAACCCTCCGGAGGCTATTAAACCCACTCTAATATAAGTCTGCTTGTAAAAAATGTTAAACAACTCAATTTTCTTTATCCATCTTTGGATTAGTGGATTAGGAGATCGTGAGATTTCTCCTTGTTGGAGATTTTAAAATTTCGAGAAGAATTAACGTGTGAATATAAAGAAAAGGCCATCAAAATTTAGATAGCCAGAGATTTTTTCCGTCATTTTGTTCCAAAAACTCGCAAATATATATCTGCAAATAAAATACATCTACAAGTTTGAATTATTTTTATTAAAATATACTTAATTTCATTCTCTTTTATGCGATTTATGTCATTTTGGTTCCTTGAAATTAATTAATGCCTTTTAATTAACATAAATTAAATGGGCTCAGACACAGCATCAATAACTGTTACAGATTTTGGCGTCAACTTCGGAGGGTTAAAAATTTCGAGCACAATCAAGTAGAGGCTAGAAACCCACGAGATCGTCTACAGGTAGACACAAGTTAGCAGTGTAACAAAGCGTGCAATAAATTCTCTCGATATCGCTCGTTAATGATCGCGCGCATCGCCGATAACTCGCCGGCGCACAGTTTACTATCCACTTCCGAGCGGAGCGCCGCGCGTCGCGGTACATAAATCATATTTCGTGTAATTTATATCGCGAGTAACGCGTAAGATAGGTGAAATATAACCTTTCGTCCTGTAAGAGAGCTGAAATCGCTTTGCGAATCCGAGCGGGTGGAGTGCCGTCCTTGAAGGGTCGCACGAAAGTTAAATATATGGAGCATTCGCTTAGATATGTATAATTTGCAAAAAGCGCAGACGACGTCTATTGTGTGAAAGTGAGGGCAATTTACCATAGTGCTGTTAAATTAATTTCGGATCAACGTTTCGTATTTATGAACTTCTGACACTGCTCTTCTGACAACGCTCCCCAGTACGCATAAATTAACGTCCACCCTGGCGTAATTCACGATTGCACGCATTCCAGAGAACGTGAAGGCGGACAAATGCCTATAAATATTAACTCGATTACGAGGAGCTGTTTGCACCTGCAAAATTACCAGCGCGAATTTGCCCGAAAATTACCCGAATAAAATCTCCGGATAGGCTACAAAAGAGAAAATAGTAATCAGTTTTGGGAAATACCATCACAGAAAAAGATTTGTTAAAACTAACTAAAAATTTTACTGATTTAACAAATCTACAGTTGTAATATACAGACAGCTAATTTTCTATATTGAAGTACACTGAAAGAAAGATTGGCTGAATATGGCATAACATTTTTAATTAGTGGCAGCAGCTAATTTTTGGTTGTAGCCTATTTAAATCTTATACTAACGCAACCAAAAATTGGCTGCTGTGCAGCCAATTAAAAATGCTATGCCATATTTACCATCTAATTTGCTATAGCAGCCAATCTTTTCTTTCGGTGTAGCAAAATTATACAGCTGAATAAAATTAGCAATTATATGTATAGGTAATCATATTTTGTATTAACAATACATTTTTATTAATACAGCAAAAATAACTTTTTATAAAAATCAATTCAATTCATATTATAGATTAAAATTTTTAACAAAACCTGCTAAAATGGCGCGTACTTTTGCTACTGTAATGAAGAAAACTTGTTACATATTAGACTGCTCATTGTAGCAAAGAATTAACTGAATATTAGCATACTGATAATTGCTTACTATCATTGAACCATCAAATCTTTATAATTATATAAATGCTGAACTCGCACAGCAATCTACAGCTTTGCTGAACTATTCAATCTATTTTTTCCGTGATGGATCCGTGATCGAACGTTTTACAAGAGAAATGTGTTTCCCTTTTGTGCTTCATATTATACATACGTGCCTTGACTTTTCAAACAACTTTAAGACGAAAGTAAATCGGTGTCGCGTGCAAGGGAATGACAAGCGAACCGTTCTTATGCCGGGAAACTGCAGCGTATTGTTCGTATTACTCCCAAATTGCTCGTAAAACAACGGCATCTTTATTGCGGCGTGCGTACATATGTTTCGCGTGATAGTTCTGCAATGGGCAATTCTAGTTAGCGAAAACATTTACCCGTCACGATCGTCAGAGACGGAAGAGCCGCGCGTTCGCAAACCATTCGAATTCTGTTGCGAGATAAAACGGCACGATGGAAAAGCGTACGGGAGTGAAAATTGTATATACACGACGAACGCGTTGATAATCTCCCGCATCTTGTGAAGCGGGCCGAGCTCCGAGTGTTTACCCGCGACGAATTTGTCACATTAAGAACGCATTAGCGTCAGGTCCAGGACGGTTTAAGTTTAAGCGATCGGCGTGATACGAACTTCGTGCGGGTCGCGACGGCGCGTGCACGTCACAAAACGAGTGATTAAAGAGTCGACGTAGCACGCACAATCCGTGCTCTTAGCCCTTAAACCTGACCTTTTATATTACATTGAGCTAATTAAATTCCCTACGAATAAATAATAGAGAAGACGTTGTTGCACCATTTTCTTTGTTATTTTCTTTATTATTCTTTCATTTATATTATTTTTCCTATCTTCCTTGTTATCTTTGTTAATTTTATTTTTCTTGTACTTTTCTTTGTACATTTTCGTTCGATTATTTGTACGTTTTTAGGCTTGCCAAGGACAACAATAAACGCCTCATAGAAAACAATTTACCAATCAGAATTTTTCGGTTTTACTGGCAAGAAATTAGATACTATTTACTGATTCATCTGACCTCGCTAGTTTCTGATTAGTTATTCACTATATTTATCTAACTAAGATTTCTGGTCAATTACTGATTAGTTACTGTCCGGTAAATTCAAAAAAGGTAAAAACTAGCCAATGGCCAAATTCTCAGACATTTTTCTACTTGAGATCTATTTCTCTGTATCTTCTAGTTATGATATGATCTTCTTTCTCGCTTTCCTCAACTCGGAATCAAAGATTTTGATTCTAATTTTTTTTTATTAAAGACTAATGTGAAGAAAATAGGAAAGAATTAAATTTTCTTGCACTAACAGTTCGAAGAATAACGGGAGAAAGAAATGAGGAACTTGTTTTAGGGTTTGCCGGCTCCCGGTGGTTGGCGGTTCGGTTCGGACCGGTGGTGCTATTAACGACATTAACGCTACTACGAGCAAACACGGCTCTATATCATCCCGAGCCGGCGGAATAATAAACAATAAATTCCGGTGAAATACGGCGTCGAACAAGCGTAACCCATTTGTTTGCGATAAACTGACCCGGAGGCTAGTCCGACCAGTTTGTAACAGCCGTCTCCGTGCGTGAACGCAACCCCTCGGCCTCTTCGCCATCTTTTTGCCATTTTTTTCTTCGCGGCTACCCTCTCCTTTAACGCGTGAATGCCCGCGAATACCTACGGACAAAAATTACTCTCTTTATGCATCAGATATTCATAAAAATATTGTGGGATAATATCTTTATCGTGTGAGCCTTCCTTTTCGCAGATTTAATCATTGAAGCTGACGTATATTTTGTTAGCCTGTAATTAATGATCAATTCAATCGCGTGCTCGATATGAGTAAATGAAAACGACACGCTAATAAATTTTTAAGATTTCAGGCGTTTTTCTTGCAGCATGATTGCAGGTGTTACTTCCAGCTTAAGCGCTGACAAGCACGAACGTATAAAACGTTCGAGTTACCTGAAATTACCGGGTGCAAGATTTCTCAAATTTTATCGAGACCCATCTCTGTGAATAATTACAGCGCACATCATTTTTGGTGTTTATAAATCGATTCGGGAGGCGAGCGAGCGTAAAACTGGAGAAAAAAATTCAGTTCGAGTAATCTGTGTTCGCTTTAATGAACGACTGTGTGGTTACGAGTCTTAATCATGCGAATGCGAACACGATGTAACAGTAAAAAAGTGAGATGGAAGGAAGAGAGACGATGGTGGTTCGTCAGAATATACGATGCGCGTACGTTATCGTGCCAATTAACAAATTGGAAGGTCTGACTGGATTTTCGACGGCCGTTCGTTGCCATAACTGTCGCGCGTTGGTACCATAAATGCGAAACGACGAGCGCGAAAGAAGCTCTACGTCTGAATAGTTTCTTTTTAGCTGTCACTTTTTGCACTTTTTCTTCTTTTTTTATTATTCCACCGAGCATATTTATAGGGCGTTTTAATTACAAAAACTTAGAAAATATAAATCGTGATGAGATTCTAACAAGAAATCTAGAAAAACGCAAACTAAAAGGAAGAAATGTATCTTAATCAAATGAGAAAAGTCGATAAGAGAAGAATTTAAACATGGGAAATTAAAAGAACAGATAATTAAAAGTATTCCTAGAAGTATAGAAGCTAATAAAAATTTTAATAAAAGATTTCTTCTAATGTATTAATTTTCACATCTATATACATGCATCTATATATTAATAAATTCTCCAATCAACATTTTTGTATATCAATTTAGAAAACTATACGGAAAGGATGATTTTGCTGAAACATCTAAAGATTTAGACAAATCTGAAAATAATTTTGTGGGATCATCAAAATAATTATGCAGAAAAAAACTTAAGTATGATAAGCAATATAGCAAAAAGATGATATTCTAACAATCAGCATCTGACATAATTATTTTAATATCCCAAAATTATTCTCAGATTTGTACTTGGCTAAATTTTTAGATGCTTCAGAAAATCCGGGTACCAAAGATAATTGCATATGCTACTCGCAGGTATGATATCGAAAAGCATGGGATAAAATGCACGACGTTCTTGGTTCTTCGAAGATGAAGAGAAGGGCTCTCGCTCACCCACGTTCGCAGTAATTATCGCGGTTATAACTCTACAGAGAGGGTATGCAATCATTTAAGTCACTCAGGATAACAAGTGCGAGATTCGCAGTTCGTTAACCCGCTCGCTCGAGATGGATTAGTGGATCCATTAGATCTTCCGATTGGTGACGGCGCGCCCGTCGTCCCTTCGTCTCACTGTAGAAATCGTGTTGGATCGACGCTGGTGGTAATCGCGAACTTATTATCTCGGTGCCGTGATTTTTCCGTCAGTAGGACTGATGAAAAGTAGCCCGCGAGCCGATAAGCTAGATAGAAGTTACAGTCTCGCCTCGCGATCTCACGTTCGTCATTGCTGTTGCTATTGACGAGCGTATCGGTTCGTTATTGGCTGTTAATTTGCGTTCGAGTACAGGTAGTTGACGAAGAGAATTCTTTCGATGAAAGTTGAACCGTTTCTCCAGACGTAGAAAAAAAGTTTATTCAATCAGGAATGAAAATATTGGACAAGTGCTGATCGACTTATGATTTTGATGGTGTAACGGAGAGAGCGAAGTCAGGGTTATCGGATCTAGTAAAGCTTACTTGAACGTTAATAACAAGGTCGTTTCGCACCGGATACTCGATCGGCAGACGGTGGCAGACTGCCAATACTTCGGGCGCACGGGCGGTGCCATAAGGAGTGCGTTTTAGGTAATTGGCCGTGAATATTATCTTACTTAGGGGGCAACGAAGGTTAACCGGATCAACGGAACCGTGATAGCGAGAGAGAGCGAGAACATCAGACGGATAGAGGCAGACTTACGGTGGAGGCGAGGTGCGCGATACCTTACAAATTGCAACTCGCGAGGGGATGTTTCGCACGGAGGTACCCACGCGTGATCCGAGGGATCGGCTTGAGATTAAAGCGGACCTGAAGCGCAGTGGCATCAAAGCGAACTCTCTTGCTCGTTCCCCTTCGCTCGTTTTTCATCATTTTTCTTTCCTTATTCGGCGTAAATTGATTCATCGCGAGGCGCAAACAGTTATTAAGCTTCAAGTAGGTATGCCATTTCGTGATTTTTACGTAAACTTTATCTTTACCGATCCAACGTAATTTCGACATTTGATTGGAATTCGTATGCTAGTCGTTTAGGTTTGCTGCGTTTATACAGAATTGAAGATAAATGAAGGTAAGAAAAAACAGAAGATAAAACGCGTGCAGTTGATGCGTGAACATAAAAGAGAAATCACAGATAATTTGAATAAAAATAGACTACAGTATGTTTGACGTTTGTAATGTGCCAAATATATTTTGTGTCGTTCAACAACTCATATCATATAATAATTTTTATTACTATTATATAACATGTTATATAACAAGATATAAGAGAAGTTAAAAAAAAAAAAACATTTATGTTACAGCCAATACACAGAAAAAATGGTTTTACTGTAAATATCTAAAAATTTAATCAGATCTGAAAATAATAAAAATGTTAAAGATTATCAAAATAATATAGGATGCTCAAACTGAATGCTATATAGAATATCACATTTTTTGCAGCATTATCATCATGCTTGAGCATTCTACATAATTATTTTGATCGATATAATTACTTTTAGATCTGGTTTGATTTTTATACGCTTTAGTAAAATCGTTCTTTCTCTTCCACAGATTCCAAAAGTAACATACGTATACAGATTCAAGATTGACTACATTCGCGCATTACCGTATTTATGCAATATTTTCACAACCGCGCATGCAGAAATTGTTGTGCGGACGTTACTTTTTAAAGCGGAAGCGCGATTAAAATGGCATACCCGGCGGTCAGTAATTTTCAAATATCGGAAAAATCTAAATCACCTGTGATTTATTTCGCGGATATCTATATAGGTACACCGCGAGTAAAAAATTTTGTCATTAATAGCTCTGCACGTGATGGACGTTACGACATATTTGTTACATACATTCATCGAGAAATATAAATTCATCGGGAATATTTATTCGAATTCTGAAAACATCTAGTATTATCCTTTTTATATTGTTTCCTTTGAGATTTCGAGTCTTCGTTATTTCAAATTGAGGCGTTAAAATAATTTTGGCCTTCAATATGATGATTCGAGTTTAACTTTGTACTGCGTTTACGTGCTCGCCGCTATGTAATATGTCTTCTAACGTATTTATTTGTTCGCAGACGGACGGAACCTGACCTTCGAGAGATACGTAAGCTGTGAACGATGTCGCTCGATCACATGTCAGACGACTGCAGCTCTATCAAAATAATTTGCGATTTGTCAACGTTCAATTGAGACAACAAAAATCGCCGTATAAAAAACCTACGGCGAGTGCCAATCAATCAAAATATAACAATCGTATTCAATTCGCATAACTATAATTTAAACAAATTATTGCTAGATAGTTTATAAATTATTTTTTAATTGAAAAATATTTGCATATAAACAAGGAACAGGTGTTGAAGGAAAAAATTGATCGAGAGAGAATTGTTGCTCTTCGAGTCAGCTCTGTACTTGGGTATCCTTGCTATTTGATCGCGTGTTGAAGCCAGCTTTACCTCACTATTATTACAGCCACAATCACCTGTTATGAAATAGTTATACGCTACGTTAAAATAAGCGCATGCTAATATATTTATGCTAATAACGTATAGTTTCCCAAAATCGAATGAAACTAGAGGATCTAATTGCGGTAAATAAAAAAAAATCGTTTGTTGATATGTAAATCTACTATCTCAGCAACTATTTCTGCATTAAAAATTTGTGAGGTTTATTTCTTTTATGAAATACTTAATCTGTCTGCTCTTTAGCACTTGTAATTGTACGGAATATTCGAACGACTGAATATTAAAAGAAAATCGGAGAACAATATGATTGAAGTATATTATAAAGTAATAAAAGTAGCAATCATAACAGGAAAGTCTCGCGTGCTGTGCTCGAACTAGGCAAAACGCGAAAGAAATGATGACGCGATGGAAAAAGATATATGTACAACAACATGTTTGGACGTCGTTTCACTCGTTGCCCGAAACTCGGAAAGCGACCTGAAATTATTATCCAACTTTGTGCGAGCAACAAGTGTCGTTAAATCAACTCCATGTCGTCCATCTCGTATATCGTGCGGTTGTATATCGCCGCGCGCTACGCACGCACGGGATATTTAAAGAAACGTTATCTAAAGTTGTTCCGTAAGTATTATTGTTGGCGGCTTCGCGCTGGTGATACTCGCGGTTCTGCCTGGTTAAAATAAGCAGCGCGTTTCTCCTAATTTCTGGTTATAAAAAGATAAAGGCCTATAAACGAGCAAATAAGATGTACCTTTAATAGTAACTTTTAATATTACAATATCAAAGATCCTTATTTATTACAGATGCAATTATTTCGGATGTTTTTTTATGGAATGGCACTTTTTTATGTTAGTCTCGGCATTATATATATATTGTTATTATTCTTGTGCATTCGAGTATTCATTATAGAATTTAATCATAAACTTGATTGGAATGATGTTAAAATTTTGAACTTTAAACCGAGATATCATAAAAAATTAATCTCAGAAATGTTACACATTAAAGAACAAGCAAACGGTCTTAATTTAAGAAAAGATACAAAGCTGTTGGATGAATTCTATTTCAATATTATTGACAAATTAAGGAAAGTCACATAAACATACATTTTCGTCTGTTCGTTGTGTTAAATTCTTCGCGTGCAAAACGGTCACATTTCGTTCTCACATCTCGAAGCGCTAACATGACAGATATTCACGAGAAAATCGGATACTTAGACATATATACTGTAAGTACATTTTTTTAAACTTTAACTCTTTGAAAATTAATGGCTGTTATTAACTTTTCTCTCATAATGATACAGTTTAATATTTGATATCCATACGAAATTATATCTTGGGCCTGCATAGGATTTACGACCTATTCCGTATTTTAACACTCGACTCAGCCCATGTCTATACATAGCAACGAATCATGAACGCACATACACTCAGGCTGTTATAATAAACGTAAGAAAAAAATTACTATTTATAAAATTGTGACGTGCCTTGCGTGATTTGTATTTAGTGTTATTTAATGTTATCATTTAATGTTATTTAAATTTTACATTTATATGGATTACATCTTTATGATGGCTGAGATGGCTAAGTAAACCGAAACGTCCCATCTTTTAAATTACTATTAAATATACATCTTATTCTCTCGTTTATAGGCCTTTCTTATCCTTTTATTGTTGGAATACATACGAGAATTCTATTTCTTGTGTTTTAGTTTCTGGTATACGTGCGGATATAAATTATGTGCTAGGTAGCGGCCTTATATTCCAAACAATCAATGTCACGTAGTATAAATCGCGCGAGAGAAAAACAATTTTCCATCTCATCGCTCGTCATCAAGCGCGACCTCTCAAGTTAAACATCGCGGAAGATCGTGGATCGGGAGGAGGTAAAAAAAAAAGGAGGAAGAAAGCGGATGAGGCGATAGGTATTAAATAATGAGAAGCTCTCGTACTTGACGCATATTCCGTTCACGTACACCACGTATGCCACGCTGCCACCGCCGCCGTCGCCGTCGCCGTCGACACGCAGCATGCGTGTCCTCGTGGGGCGTGAAACACTTGAAAATCCCGGTTATGTAAAACATAGGAAAACGGCCCTCCGCATGCAGGACCGTCGCGTCGCGCCGCGTCGGAACGTTAGGTGGAACGCGTAATTGAAAGCACTTTAGAGACCCTAGCGGCACGCACAACGAGCTACTCGCATTTGCATTCAGTGGCGGAGGGAATGCCTTTTAACCGAAATGACTGCGTGTGTATGACAAACGCCGGGGTTTATGTGCCGGAACGATGGGAATATTTATTGGCGCGAATTAATGTCTCCACTCGGCCATATACCGCGTTCGGCGGGCACGTTTATGCATATACGATATATTATATACATATTTATATCGGGATGATTTCGCGAATGCGCGCTATGTGACCAATCGGGAGAATAAAAAGCCTACTTGCAGCAAAAAATCATTTGTGCAAATCATAGGGCATGTCTATTCATGTGGATTCATCATGCCGTTTATATGCAATTTGACATTGACTTGTTACAAGCAAGAGAATTCGTTTCGCAGTTGAGTGATCGAAAATTCGACAGAAAAATCATTGCATCGCTTTTCTAAAAAAATCAATGATGATTGTAAATTAAAATTTTAATGATTATTTTGTATATACATATTACTACGTTGATAAAAAAAATGATGAAAGTAAAAAATTAGCATAATTAGCCCTAAAAACTAATTTTTGTGGAAAAGTGTCAACTTTGATAAGGGATACGCTAAGGGATACTAGAGTTCAAATTTTAAAAACTTATAATTCTAAACAATACATTATAATTAAAAGTATAACATAAAAAGAAAATAAAGTTATAAACATTCTATATTTATTATCTTAATTAAGATGCTGTTCCAGTTTAGAAAATGGTTTACTGACAAATTGCAAATTTTGAAATATATCATTTTTCTATCACTGCAGCAATATATAAGATGATAAAACGTTAGAAAAATTGTATTGTTCGTTAGATTTCCTGTCTTAGACTTTTATTTTTCGTTCCAATTAATCTTTGTATCGATATAATATTCACGAATTATCAGTCGTAAACGAGATTATTTTCTCGTTATTTAATGTAAACTATTTAATTAAATTGTTTTCAACGAGTCTTATTTTACCGTTACAATTTTTATATATATAAAATTATAATATCACAATAAAAATATTGTGTCAAGACAGGATGTCGGATACGAAAGATGATGTAGAGGTCAAATTGAAAACACAAGTTTCAGGTATAATGTTCAATATATATCTGTATTATATATCGATAAATTTATAATATTATATTCTAACATATCGCAACGTATATATACATTACAGAGTTCACGATAATTTGCATTAAATCGGTCATCAATATGTACATAGCTTGTATATTCGAGATGTTCATTTTATGGAATGCGTCTAGACGTGAGAAGAATAAGCACGAGATGCAAAATGACGTTTATTGAAATTACGTTATTTATCATTAATTATAGATATATGCACTTGTATGCGTATAAAGTTTGTTGAAACATGTTTGTTGAAAAATTCTAAATTCGAGTACGCTATTCCATACCATGAAACCTCTCCGAATATAAAGCTTCAAACGTAAGACGGTCTTTGGATATCTGCTAAGTCATAATGAATATAATCAAAGAAATGTAGTTCCTACAGTATAATAGTTTATTTTGATTAATTTTAATGCTTTTCGAAATCGGGAACAGTCATCGCAGATACAGATTTAGTGTAGTCAAAATTTGTGTACAGAATTCGTGCACACACAACGATAAATTTATTTGCAGCAAAATTAATATAACAATAAAAAATAAAATATAAAAATTATTAATAATTACATCTGTTTAAATATATATAATTATATGTAATACATTAAATATATGTTATAATAATATATACAGATTATCAAATACATATTATTATAAATATAAGAAAACGCATCATATATTATATATATTTTTTACATATATTATAAATACATATATACATATATATATAAATATTTTTACATAATTGGCAAAAGAAGGAGAAAAAAATAATATCAATGAATGTTTTGAGGAACTGCCGGGCTGCGAAGATAGGATAAAGCGGGATAATTTGGATAAGTTAAATTTTGAAATTGTATAAAAGATTGAGTGGGAGTCGCATAGTATATTCAATCAAAACGTACTTTACTGAATCACCAGTCTATTTTGTATGTTTAATTGAATACACTATGTGGCCTCAATTTTTTACGATTTCAAAACATTCGTTAACTTAATTTGTTAACATTCCGTTAACCATAATTCAAATTATCTTTAAGTGGGCAAAATTTTGTTTTGCGGATAGACTTTATATCATAAAATATGAAACCAATGACAATAATAAAGACAAAATGTTTAATATAAAGCGTCGCATACTCGTATACAAAATACTCGTCAATAACTAAGATACTTTTCAAATGCGATTTTGTACGTGTAACATTTTTAATAACTATTGTTTAGATATTGTTTAGAATTGTTAAATTTTCTTTAAGTTTTTAGGTAAACTCCAAACCGTAAATTAATATAAAAGAAAGACTGTATCTGGACACAAAATTGATTTCCGATATAAGTGCTTAAAGATACTTCATTTTCCATTAGTTTTTATTCAAACAAGTCATCGTGACTTCTGACTTTTCTAAAAGTATACAACCAAATCAAATTATGAATATAAGCGATAAGTAGAGTTTCTTATGCATTAAATAAATATATTGGAAAACCGACGCACAGTTATAGGGCCAAATGAAATTTCGTGTTTTCAAAAAGACTACAATCTCGAAATTTGAACAGATTTCGATGCATTTTTTTTTTAAGTAAAAGCTAATTAAATTTGGAACAACTTTGTTGAGCCAAATTTTTATTTCTTACTTCTCTTTTTTTTTATTAAATTAGACATAAAGAGAGAGGTAAGATTTAAGAAGTATTCAACCGAACAGTAACTCATTTAATATGACATTTAATTTAACATCAGGCGAATATTGATAATATTCGAATTTTAAAATGATGTTTAAAAAACCGTACAAACTAACGTAATCATTAAATCTTATCTTAATTTAATAAACAAAATTAATTAAAATTTAATATCTAGTTTTTAGTACACAAAATTGTATTAAGTAACCATACTTTTTTGAATCATTTTTATTTATTTTGTCCTTTTTTTTATCATTTTCATTATTTTGTCATTTTTTATTTTTACTTAACACTCAAATCTTAAAATGATGTTTAAAAAGCTGTACAAACTGACGTAATCATTAAATCTAACCTTATAAGGTAACAAATAAAATTAATTAAAATAGTATTTAGTTTTTAATAAACAAAACTATTAAGTAACACTACACTTTTTTTATTATTTAAAAAATTTTATTTATTTTTTTTAATTTTTTTATTTAATTTTTCTATTGATTATTTCTATTATTTATTCATGCAACAACACATTTTCAGTTTCCAATTCGTCTGATGTTAAATTAAATGCCATATTAAATGAGTTACTGTTTGAAAACTTCTTAAATCTAACCTCTCTCTTTATGTCTGATTTAATAAAAAAGAAAAGCAAGAAACAAAAATTTAACTCGACAAAGTTGTTACAAATTTAATTAGCTTCCATTAAAAAAAAAAAATGTATCGAAATCAGTTCAGATTTCTCGAGATTGTAGTCTTTTTTAAATATGAAATTCCCCATTGGGGGCGATGTATGTACATACAAATCACCAAATTCTTTTGTTAATTTACAGACATATTCAGACGTACTTTAAAGTGTTGTATATATGTATATATGTCTCCTTTATTTATAAACGCAGATGTCAACGATATTATTTAAAGAATTACGTATTAAATGTATTGAAGCGAGATTGTTAAGAGTAACTAAAAAAAAATCACATTTTCAACAAGAATTAATGTTAGAATGGAGGACATATAATATATGATAATCATAATAATATAATAAAAATATTAATATTATTTAAAAAAACGGAGTGTGTAAAAAAAGAGAATTGCCTCTTATTTGAAAGAGAATCTTGTTCGCATTTGTTCTGAAAATGGAGCTGATTCCATATTCTTTTATATTCTATAAAACAAATTATATTCCGTAGGACTAAGAACGAGATTTTTTCTTATATAATTTGTTATTCGAACATTTAAAATATCAACTATTTATAGTTTTCACTATTATGTAGTACTAATCTAAATAGTGTAATTCATATTGTGCTATTATAATTATGATATTATGCGTTCTCCATTATAACATTCGTTGTTATTATTATTAATTATAAGAGGAACGTGATTTTTTAGTTATTCTTATTATTCTCTCTTCAATCAAATCATATCAACATCATTATATCGTATTTCTTCTAATCCAAATATCTTTGTCATCTTCGTTTGTAAACAAAAGGAATATACTTTGAATACGTCTGAAAATTAATAACGGGATTTAATAATTTGTATGTGTACTGGGGGGGGGGGGCTTTCCAACATATTTATTTAGAACAAGTCCAATTTGAGGTCCGAAGTTAAAACGCAAAGCCACCGATGCAAAGAAATCAATATAGGAGCAAGATTTCGGAGACTGTAAAGTTTTGATACGCGTCTGAATAACACTTATCAATACTTCACAGCTCATGAAATCTTACGCAAATTGAATTTTTTGCGTACATGGCTTTGCGTTTTGGCTCAAATTGGACAGGCCTAGATAATGCGTAAAAAACTTAACTTATATTATAAGTCAGTTTTGTATTGAGATCCAGTGTTTTTCTTTTCTTTCTTTTAGATCAATCTAAGACTTAAAATTTATCTAAGACACGCGTAAAAAAAACTAAATTTTTACCGGATGTAAAACGATTTTTTTCGTAACAAAGAATGATTATACCGGAGATCATATGAAGATATACGTTATATAAAACCAGTGAAGATAACTATTATGTAAAAAAAGTACAATGTTATTCTTAATATTTCGAAATAAATAAAGAGAAAGGCATAATGTAGCGAGAAAAAAAGAGAAAGAGGACGAAAGAGAGACAGAGAGATAATAGCGGAGGAAGGAAAAAGACATAACATAATTTTAAGAAAATTTTCACGGAAAAGACAAAAAAATGTGTGTATATACATATATGTAGTACGTATACATACACAGATATACATAAGACGGAAAATACATATGTTTGATATATGTGTATATATATTTTTTTAGACCAAAATTTAAAATTTAACTAAGATCTTTCTTTACATTATGTATACATATCTTCACTGGTTTTATGTTACGTATACCATCTGATCCCCAGTGTAAACATGTCTTCGTTAAAAAATCGTTCTACATCCGATAAAAATTAAAAATTTTATTTACGCGTGTCTTAGTTAAATTTCAAATTGATCTAAAAAAATATATATAAAATTTCTTATTTTGATAAGATTTTCTATATTGACAAGTTGTAATGTGGAATATGGTTATGTACGCTCGTAGATTCCCTCCCTCCCCCCCTCTTCCACCCTCCCACCCTCTCTCTTTCTCTCGCGCTAGTTATGCGTTTCTCTTTACTTCGCATTCCATCTTTCGCGCGCTTTTTCTTTTTTTTTTCCGGTTTTCTTTTTTTCTCCCGCCGTACTTTCTACGGGGCTTCCATTTGCACAGACGTCCATCCATGTTAGCTTCTCTTTAAGCTACGAGATTCCTACGAATCATGCATGCGTTGTGTTAAGTCGGATCATAGAGCGTTAAATCGGTGAATTGTTAAATTTCTAGCATTAACAATCCACCATGTTCATCGATAGAGAGATAGGATGAGTCAGACGAAACTTTCGTGATTATTCTATCGTGACAGAGTGAAATGGTATCTAACTGTGAGTAGGCGTGGAATTGTCATAATTATTTAAAAAACGTAAAAATCAACTAAAAAAGGTTGTGTAAGCCAAAATGAAACTTGAGAAAAAAACTATTTTACTAAATATTGGATTGAGTAAAAAAAGTAACTTCGTACTTTTACATTACATTACATCTGCCCGCAAAATACGAAATTACTTTTTAGTTTTACTTAATCCAATATTACATTGTAATTCTTCTAAATAATAATTTTTTCTAAATAATTTCGTTTTTTGACTCAACCTATATCACACACTGAAAAAACTGCATGTAATTTTACATGGAAATTACATGTTTATGGCTGGAAAATTATTTAAATTACATAAATATGATTGGAAATTTAATATAAATTGTAAATTTCCAATCATATTTAGGTAATTTTCCGGTCAGAGACATGTAATTTTCATGTAAAATTACTTGCATTTTTTTAGTGTACTTCAATGAAATTGCACTTTTTTCTCCTTCTCTCCCTCTCCAATTAATTAAACACAAAATTTCTACTTTTACAAATTAAAGTTCTGAACGTCATAATCATCTAGCAATAGTGATACTAAATTTGATCTGAAAAGAAATAAAAAAAAAAAAAAAATTTATAAAGTAAAATATAAATTTATAAGTTTCAAATTAAACATACGATATCGTGAACTCTGCTTCTGGACCCTACGTTAAAAATAATTCGATATATATCTAGGCTTTAAAATTTCTATCATGTATCTACATAATAACGTAATATAAAGAATAGATATAAAAAATAGCATAATTAATAATAATTAACAATGAAAATCAATGGAAAGAAATAAAATAAAATGATGTAATAGTTGCAAAACTATATGTACATACATAATTGAAATAATTAAAAATTTTTGCGAAAAATCACATTTGAGTATACTCTATATTTTATATTTAATAAATAGGACTAAAATTTAATCAAAAGATAATTTACGTCTAAAAAAGAGATTTATAAGAAAAATACAATTGGTGAACTGATTTCGATGTATATGATGAGTATGTGATGTATAAATAAACGAAGAATGTTGGATCTATTAATGATTTCTACCAATTTCTACCGTTTCTACTAATTAGATTAACAGTATTAGGTTTCTTGCCTTGAAGTAACTGCAATGTTCACGAAACATTGGCATTTGTAATTTATCAAGACATAGAAATAACCCTTAAACTGTACAAATTCGATGTAGATTAATTTTAATCTCGGTTTAACTTATTCTTAATCTTTTTCTAGTTCTAAGAATTATTAGAACAGAATTAATCTACGTTGGTGAAAACGGGTATTAAGTCTTAAAGTTCCGATTAAATACAAACATAGAATTGTTTAAATCCTTTGTATTATAAATCCACTATAAACCTTTCATAAACTCTTATAAACTTCAAATATATGCCTTCTATTTATTAATAGACGAAAGACTTTTTTCTAATTGTACGAGCAAATCCTACATAAGAGGTGTTCAAAGGGTGACAATTAAAACTCGTATATTTAAATGTTTGCACAAATAAATAAATATGAATCACGTTTCAATAAATATTCCAGCTAAGAAAAATTAGATGTATAAGATTTTACATACAGTTAAATACAGATAAATTCTATTTTATTCGCCTTAGTGGTGATAGTTATTCAAATGTTTAGTTATTCTAGTAAAATTTGTATTGATAATGTTTTATCAAGTGTGTAAGATTTTTGCACTTTGGTACGAGGTAAATCGACGTGTTTATTCTTTCTTCCCTGCCGACTCGACACGCCGGTCTATAATTTTCTAGAGTAATGATATCTTGCAAGTTCCACCTTGCTAACTCTTGAAATAGTAATAATCGTGCGCGAATAAGCAACTGGTCGCAAATTTCAGATGTAAGAAGCGAATCGTAGATCACTGTTTTAGTAGTTAAATGGTGTGTGATGATAGAAGGTCCAGAAGCATCGTCACGATAGCATATGCAATATTATCATTTGCTTTAGCAAGAGAAAAACGTGAGTATCGCGTCATGAAATACGTAAGTATAAGAAAAAATGAGATATTGGAAAAAAGAAATAGATAATATTCATATAGGTAATATATAAATAATATTTATAGATATTGCACGCTCGTTTGATGTGAATGAAATATAATTCTTAGATGAAGCATTCATAACGCGACACTCATGAATTACTATATGTACGGAGTACAGGGGATTCTTGTTATAAAAATTCTGTTTAAAGCCAAGAAATATATAATAAAAAAAATTTACATTAGGGAAATAATTTTTTTATGAAATTTATAGCAACAATAAAATAACAAATGCAAAAAATTTTAATGTGGAATCGAAGACTTCTATTTGAATGAGAAATTAAATTGAAAAAATGCATTAAATGGAAAAATTATATATATATATATATAAAATACGATTTATAATGCGAACCTCCTGTGGACTCCAATAATATTTAAGTTGCAAAATTCACAATCGATGATCTTCAAATAACTTTCGAAGATCATCAATGATTTTTGTTAATTATAACTCAAGCGAATGGTGCAATCGTCGTCAAACTGGGATAAACAGCGTTACGTTCGTCATACTTGACATCGATTAACATTGAGACATATATACCATACTAACTCAAATTATCTGTCGGGAGCGCTATAGCTCGCCGTTCACAATGACCCAAAACATTTCTTTCCCTTTGAATGTAAATATTATGCTTAGTTTATAGTAATAATATTGCGGTAGTCCATTCGTATCTAATAATATTATAATAGAGACATTTGATATTCCATGTAATTTTGATTGAGAAAAGTGTAGATAATAGCAAAAAATGCAGTCTATTTCTGAAAGAAATACTGTATATCTGAAAAGAAAACGTACAGTTTCATTTATTGCATATTTTAAGAGACTATAAGATGTCGAGATATAATTATATCGAGCGTCACGGTTTATCCCATTTTTACGACTCTAAAAAGCTACTCGCAAGCGAACAAAGGCAAGAGAGAATATTATGTGTGAAAAAGAAGCTTCTGCTTTTCTACTTCTTTTGTAGTAACTTACATATGCGAAATGGGCTGCATGGTATGGTGCTGCGTCAAAGAATCAGGTGATGGACCCGGCGGATAGACGCTTCCACCGTGTTGCACGACTCCCTGCTCGATGCCTTGCGGCAGATACATTGAGATCATCTGCCGGAGATCGCCTTGCGTCTGTTGGCTCGCTTGCTGCTGCCCCATGTATTCTCTCTTGACCTGGCCGGCAGGACCAGCCGCGCCCGTCGTCGTTGGGCCGCCCGTCGGCGTCGGCGTGTGTATGCCACCACTCGCCGGGCTCGTCGGCTCGGGCTTTATGCTGCTGCCACTAGGACTATGACTACTGGATATCTGAGAACCCGTTTGAGCTTGATGGTAAGGTGATGGTGATCCGCCAGGTACAGTAGCACCGTATCCGCCGTATCCACCATAGCCGTTCATGTTGATAGGGCTGGGACTGCTGCCACCGAGGTGATGTCCCATGGAATCGTACCTGGGATAGCCGACAGTCGAGCCAGCGGTTGCGGCCGTACTCATGTGACTGCTATACGCGACGTGTTGTTGATACGTTGTCGGATCAGGCATCATGTAACCGTTGGGCATGTATCCATTGGGCATCTGATATACATCACGCGGCAATTGCGGTTGCTGTGGTCCTCCGCTGGTGCCTACTTGCCGTTGATCCACGCCGAGCATTCCGCCGACTCCAGCAACTGCTCCGCCGAGCTGGAACTTGTCTTTCTTTATGAGCGTCTTTGTCTTGCGGCGCGGCCGATACTTGTAATCAGGATGTTCCTTCATATGAACAGCGCGCAGCCGCTTCGCTTCGTCGATAAACGGACGCTTCTCTCCTTCGCTGAGAAGTTTCCATTCGGCACCAAGGCGTTTCGATATTTCAGAATTGTGCATTTTAGGATTTTCTTGAGCCATCTTGCGCCGTTGTCCACGCGACCATACCATGAAGGCATTCATCGGCCTCTTTACGCGATCCATGTTATTATTCTTGGCGTTGGAAGAATTGTTGGGGTTGTTGGGATTATTTGGATTGCTATGATTATTAGCCTGATGATGCTGCTGTGATTGCGATTGTTGCTGTTGCGATTGCTGATGAGCATGATGCTGCTGTTGCTGAGCACTTTGTTGGACCGCCATTGCGTGCATGCTCTGTTGCTGCTGTTGCTGCTGCTGTTGTACGGCCGCGGCGGCGACGGCGGCAGCTGACATTGCGTAATGATGTTGAGAAGTTTGGTGATGATGCTGAAGACCAAGACCCAAGCCACCCGCGCTGGGTGGACTTCCCGACAATGCAGAATTATGAACTATCGTGCTTAAAGATCCATAAGGAGACATCCCTGCATGATGTCCCATCGGCGATACACCTTGGTGTGGATGCGGTGGCATCTGAGCATGCAGACTGCCGCCCTTCATGTCCGTCTCCATCGTGTGCATCTCTTCTTGCCTGTGCCCGTACAGTTTGCTGCCCTTTTCTGATACCGTTCGACGTCAAGAAAATCAACGGGGTACGCCGAAAATGTCAATCTATCACACCGGTGGATAAACCCGTCGTCCAAATCACCACCAGTCTTTTCTGTAAGTTCACCTCCGTCCGCGAAGCGATGACATGAGAGTCAATCGCGAACTCTCTAAGTCACTGATAATAATCACTATTAAGACACTCCGTAAGAATGGATCGCCAAGCGTTCGCGTATGTTTTCAACGTGACCAGCGTGTGATCAATCGATCACACGATCGCGTGAGCGTACCGATCGAATGATGTGGCAGTCTCGAACCATTCCGTGCTACGATGATCTTTGTATCACCAACCACGATAAATCTTCGTTTTGCGCAGTGTTCGAATTTAATTAAGAGTATCGTTTACGAAACAAACTCCATGCGAACACGGTCTCGACGAGAAGCATCACTAGCTATCGACATACTATCGATATAGTTCTCCGTACATTATTTTGCGATGCGTACGTTAATTCGTTTTTTCTCTTCTCACGCTCTTCGAAAATCCAGAGAAATACTTTACTGCGATCCGCAGTTCAGAGTGTCTGTACGAGAACTGACTACACTCACTTTCTTCCCCTCACTGCTAGTCTCTCACCACTCCGTGCCATTCGCCAGCTATTCTGACTGGCTGCGAGCCACAGTACGCTCGACGAATCGCGTCACGACAATGCGGCAACGACGCGCCAACTAAACGCGAATGCTCCGAAGCGGTCTCCTTTGAAACAGGACGATGGCACCTCCTAAACGGCGCGTGCGACACAAGAAATGCGAGAAGACAAATCATCAACGCGAAAAAACCAATAATTGATCAAGTTCACGGACACTGTCCTTTTGTCTTCAGACTTCTTGAAGAAATCTTTGGTTTTCACCCGCGTATGCACTTCCGTCGGTAATCCGATATGCGACGGGTTTATAACTACAGCACGTGCGACTAAAAGCGGCGACAGGCTTTTATTTCCTATTGCTCCTTTTTCTGCTTCCACTATGCTGGACAATTACAACGAACGATCCGATGCAGAAGCGAAAGAACCTCCACTCTCTACGAGAGTACGAAACTATCTGAACTCTGAAGCACACTACACACCTTGGGATAAAGGCTCGCTCTTCCTGCCTAGAAGGCGGCCGTCTCCCTTCTTCCAGCGTTGAGCGCCCCTCTTCTCGCGTTACACCTTGCGGTATAGTGGGGACCATTCCGACCGATGTACTGCGCTCCGTACTACGCACCGTAGGCAATCGATTGGCAAGCGCGCCTGCCATCATTTCTCTCAACCAATCGGCCGGCTCGCTGGCCTCGGAGGCGGCGCCCACAGCTTCGTGACGTCACTTAGCGAACATGACCGACCTCTCGCGGCGATGCTTCGGTCCGACGTCTCGTTCCCTCCCTTCGCTTCTCGTTCCTCCCAACGCTAACGTCCGTCCCTCTCGCTCTCCACCGCTGTGAGCAACATTTCTACTTGCTTTTTCGCGCCGCGAAATCGGCTACCCGTCGGACGCATGTACCGCTACGCGGCCGCCGTTCGCAGCGTTGAGCAGCGCTGGTGCATACGTGTGTCCGCGAGCCTTAATATGTTCCTTTCCACACGACCTGGAGCTGCGTGATGTATTACATATCCATCAACGTTAATGCACGAATAAGTCAAATACACATTTAAGAATCTCATAGAGAGATAATATGATGGATATATGTGTATGTAGAAATAGAAGATGCAACGTGAGATTTTGTAGCACTGTTTTTAATAGCGCAGGAAGTGCGATACTTGTACGAGGAATAAGACGAGGGATGACTTATTTCTTGTCTTATCCTATGAAAAATGTTCTCACCGTCTTCCTTAGTTGACAGATAAACTGAGCAAGTGATAATTGAGACATACTTTTCGTAATTCACATCATGTGTGCGTCACTTATCGTATCTTATCAAAGTTTTCTTTTATCTCACTGAAAGTTAAGTATTTGCCTTTCCTCTTAATTTTCTTTACTCTCATAATATAATAATTTCTCTTCCGAACGATCAATATCGAATTTTATTTCACTGCTCCTTGTTACTGCTCGATATATTCAAGAAGATTTGAAGCTCGTAATAAGGATCTCGCTCCTTCCTCCTTCCTGTCCTTTTCCGTCGGGCGCGGCGGTAGAATCCACCAAGAAGCTCACTAAAATCGTTATCGTAGAGCTTTCATTGGACGTCGTGTCTTCGTTTCAGCATGCTGTATGTTGTGGGACCTGTTGCCGCGAGACGCGAAGAAAAGGAGAAGAGATGCGAAACGAATTGGTTTGTAGCGGAAGTATGCGTGGTAAATAAACGCGTAAAACTATATTTTGTGCTTCATCGGCGATATCAGTAAAAGATATCGCGATAACTCCAAAATCGATGCGCCACGTATAAACGTGCTCAAAAACTATTAATAGTATTAATATGCTTTTTTAAGTGTAGCACACATTTTTTCCTCATTCCAAAAGATGATTATCGCAATTGCATTCTCATCGAATGATTGTTTATCTACATTTTGATTACTGCAATTACATCAATTTTGCAAAGTAATCTAGAGTGATCTCGAGATCCTGATGCACGATCATCGTGATTGCGATGACATTATTATTTCGCAATTCGTTCTTGAGAACGTCAATCTTTAGTGCAATTATAGCTTGCACTGATCGCGATTATAGTTTATCCGATATCTCGATAATCTTTTATCGCAGTGATATCAGATCAGAATAATAACAAAAATAAAGATATTTTATGAATATAAAACATAGATTTAACTATAATAATGTAACATCTCTGAAAAATTTAATTATATACTAGTCTGTGTTTATATTATATCTACCACATAACAATAAATTTATATATAAATGATATTAATTATAAGTAAATTATCGTCGCCGTAAATATTTCGTGGAAATTTGATCATTTTAATTTCTAATGCAAAAAAATACCAATTCAGTTAAAACAAGCATTTTGCTTACATTGTATTTATAGGTTTGTGTACTTATTGAAAGTCAAGTATAAGCTCTATAATTATTAAAAACTTTTTTCTCACGATTTATGGATCATCTGGCATTGTTAGATCTCAGGTAGAAAGCAAAAAGACAGATAAGTCACCAATAAACATATGTGTGGCATGTGTAGGGTCATAAAACTGAAAAAGTCAAACTTACATGATTTTTTGCCGCTTAAATTTTCACTTTACGACTTTATTCTCTTTCCTTTATTTTTTATTTTTATAACATCTCTGCATTTTGGAAATGAATAAAGTCATAGTCCTCGTTTTAACTTCACGTCCTCAGAATTTTCAGAGATTTTAATTTTTAGTGAATGCTAGATTTTACTGCCTGGCAATTCAAGATAAAATGAAATTGGCTTACAGCCCTATTATAAGGAACTTATGCAATCGTTGCAAAAACTCCATATAATATTTTTATATAATAAGTTACGAATTAAAAGGATATCTGATCACAAGTATATACACATACACGAATATTAACGAGTACGCCTCTCGCGCGTATGATTTGCTCGCGCAACAGCGGCATTAGGCCGAAATGCCACAAGTGGCACATAAACCGTGCGGAATAAGTGGATTGATAGGTCGTTACCGTTGAAAGAAGATAGAGCGGATCGGGCGATACATGTAGAAAGCTGAAGGTAAAGGAGAAATAGAGAAAGAGAGAGAGAACATACAATAAGTCGGAGTCCGACAATAGGATACCGCGGGCGGTCTTTGTGATTCAAATCAATGTTTGCGATACTCGATGGCGCACTGCCTTTGTAGCACCGGGCTTTCCTAGGCTTCTCGCGTATACGTATACGGTTGCAATAGCGCGCGCCGCACGCATACGTACACAAGAGAGCTATCTGTCCCTATCTCAAGTACCGCGCGTGTATATCGAGGTCGCGTATATACTTGCGCGAATGTGTGCATCGGCGATGCGGCGCATCTACCGTGCGACATGAGAAAGCTCATTGTATGTTCCGGCATAGACGCACTCGAAAACCAGAATCCTGAACGGCCCCCCCCCCCTCCACCACCCCCGATCGATCTCCTTCTACCCGCACGAACGGGCCGGCCGTCTCGTGCCGCGCTCGCGTTCATTCATATCCGACCGACGTTCGGGAACCGAGACCTTTGGTTTCGCGGATTACGTTCCTCTTGCGACGCACATCGATTTTCGCGACGCGCGAAGCGCACGTCTCTTCGCAGCGCGAAAGCGAAATCCTTTCTCGTTACTATTCATTGTGCGAGGCGACGGGCTCTCTTAAACGTGGTGCACGTGCGGTAAATTACTTCTACACAATTTCGCTGGAAATATTTCCTTAGTCGAATGTTTCCACGTAATTTTCGTCAAAATCGCTCCGCTGGCATAATTTATTTCATATCGGTAATAATCTCCCATATTTACATAATGTGATGATAAATGGCAAGCGAAAGTGCTGGTGATAAATTTCTTTATTGCAGATCGATTTTTCGTTGTTCAAAAAAGTAGACTCGCTCGTTTTGATAATAATTAATGTCAAACAAATATAATAATCGTAAAATAAATATTGAGAGATATATTTACAGTAGAAAATATCTGAAATATTAAAATTGGTCCTTGTTTTTGTGTTAAGTTTTTAATATATTCGTATATTAATTTAACATACGAATTTTGTGTTAAACTGATATTTAATATTTTTTAGTGTTAAAATAATATAATTTACGAATAAATAAATAAATAACGTAAAAATGTATATTAAAATATAAATTCTAAAATGAACGATTAAAATATATGTTAACATGTTACAAATGTTAATTTTATTTAAAAAATATTTTACAATTTGCTGACATTTGTGTCCAACACATTCTATTTGTACATAAAATGGGTTAAAACAAATTTTCCAACCTGTCAAATACGTGTCGAAAGTGAAAAATGAAACCCAGATTATCATCATAAATTCATCAAGTTACTATTTTCTTTCAATTCTTTCAATGGTAGAAAAATTTCATAGTTTAGGTGTTTTACCTTCGTCAAAATGTCAAAGTCATTTTAATTTATGAGCCCTTTTACTCCTTAAACCCTATTTCACAACTCCTTCGGTTACCTTTTAACCACGGTTCAACTTGTTTCTGATCTTTTTCCAATTCTAAAATTGCAAAGAGACAATGAATAAGGTCAAACGAAGGTTATGAGTTAACCGTCAGGTATGGAACTGGGCTTAAATCGTAAAAATGCGGAAGTAGCCTGCATTCTCAGCAATTCATTATAGAAAAAGGATGTATCACAAACAACAGTTTATATAAATTCTGAAAAAAAACTATTGCTTATTAAATATTGCTCATTTCAATATCTCACTGACCGCTCTTGCATTAAAATAAACTTCTCTCCGATTTATCGAACTTGGAACGCCGTCAAACTCCGTGTCAAAGTGAAGAAAGAAGAGAATACTGAGAGAGAGGGGGGAAACACGATCACGGCGATACGCAGGCGAATTCGTAGGCGTCCGATTGTCAACAGGTGATAGCATTGGACCAGCTCTTAGAACTCGAGTAACGAGAGAAAGGGAGATTGTGTGTGTGTATGTGTATACGATGAAGAGAAAGGAGGAAGGTGGAGGGGCGAGATCGAGCGAAAATCAGGGGGTGGTTGTGATGGGGAGAGAACGGTGCCGCGCCGGAAGGGTAGCCAACAAAGTCTTTATCGTTTCGAGGACCGATTACAAAGCTCGATTGTTGCCATTCTTCGGAATCCAAATAATCTCTCGCTCGTCCAAACCACAGCACGAGCAACCTACCATTGGAATAGAAATTTACAGCCGTTGGTTTTATCAAGTAGCCAATACAGTCTTTTTTTCTGTCACAAGGAGCCATAAAAAAAACCATTAACGAATCTTTCTCTTTATCAACACAGAGCATAATAAAATTTATCATTATGTTCATATTAAGTTTGGCACTTTGTTTGCTTTTATTATCATAATTGTGGAACGATGTCTGATAAGGAAGATCAACATCATTGCCATCGATAAAATCAATTTCATCAGAGTAAAGCGAGTTTAACAAAAATTATGTAAACACAATTAACTGTTTCCAGTAAGATTGCATATAAAGTAAATTCAGTCAATCGATATTTTGAAGATACCTTAGGCTACCGAATGATACCATGACAATGCCATTTAAATTCAACCAATTGTTTCGTGTACATATGTATATATATGTCAGCCTCATCTCTCCCCCTATGTTTATAATTCACTGGAAATATTTCTTATACACAAAAAATGCACAATTTCATACTTCAAAAAAAGAGAGTCAGTATGATTTCTCATGATGAACAGAAACCACGGTTGTAATAGGAAAGGAATTGTAGTTACGGCAGTACTAGATGTGTGTTGTGTTTCTAATTTATAAAACTGTTCAAGTGTTTCTAATCTCTAAAATCTATTGGCTTCATTTCATAGAAAGGTCCAAGGACGTTGCGGGTGATACGGATACCTCGTATATTACGGGTATTGCTTTTATTATCCTAAGTAAAAAGGAAAGCTCAACCTAATGCCATAAAAGAGAAAACGTAAAACAAAAGGAGTTATTTTTTGTAGCTAAAAGGCGAAATAAATTTAAGATAATAAAAGATCGGTTGTAAATCCTGTCACCTTCACCTTAAACCATCGTCAAGATTAAACACAGAATAGTAGAAACAGTTTTTAGGAAAAAAATTTTTAGTCAACTAAAATCTAGCAAAAATGGTTAATTTGCAGTTTATCCTTTCTTTTATCAATGTATACACCGTTAAAAATAAACTGCTAATTTTAACTTAGAGACAAAAAATCTTAAAGTTAAAAACTTAAAGTTAAAATTAATATTTTTGTTAATTTTAATAATTTTAATGTTTCAGAAAATTCATTATGCGTCTTTAAGTTAATTTGATTAACATTTTATTTTTAATAGTATATGAATTTTGAAATGAGATTATAGTATCATAAGCGATTGGCCAGATATTTTATGTATCATAGCGTATAGTATATTGCTCAAGCTAAGAATGAATTAAGATGTCACAATATTATTGTTAATTTAATAGTTGTTATTATATACACTGTTTACGTTAGGATAGAAATATATATTTAAAAAAGGAATTAACATACAATGCCTGTCGAAAATACACAAGTCTATAAATCAAACGTGAAATAGGTTCATCTTTTGTTGAGAATTCGTTAAGATCCTCTGCTAAACAACAAGAACCAAGTAACGGCAAAACCAGAATTTAACCATGCTATTCTCGTTGTATTAATATAATAGAGGAAAGTCACCGATGATACTGACATAGGTCTCCTAAAATGACACCCTCTTATTTTTCGGAAACTAACTATTGCACTTTATTAATACTAATAAAATCATGATCTGTTTAACTAATTAAAGAAGTACAAACTCATAATTCGTAGGTTTGTGACTTTTTTCTATATCAAATCAGCTAAAAACGAATTCTACAAATGCGAAAATAAAATTCTTACGATTTTCTTTTGCAAATTGTAAGGTTTAAATAATAGTGACTATATTATTGATAATATTACGTTATTTTAAATACTTGTAGTTTCCGAAATAAGTTTTGTTTATATTATTTTTTCTCTTAGTCTTTTCATAATACGATTTTTAATTTAAAATTGGGGTGCAGCGTAAACCGACACACCTGTCCGTAAAACAGACCATGAGCTAACTTAATCTTTATAATGTTGCTTTATAAAGCAAATAAGTCTATTGGAGCTGAAGGCAATCGTGCATATATGGAACAACTCTAGAAAAACTATCGCGTTACATATTTGCATCTTGCAGAATAGCATAAAGTAAATATGCATATAATTCAACAAAAATGTTTTACAACGAAGTAAAATGATTCTGAAAAATCTTATATACATTCACTTATAGATACGCTCTAAATTTCCTACAGTGAAATTTCACTCCAAAAAAGTGAAAATGCAACCACCCTTGAAAAAAAGTGAAAATATTTCACTTCTTGAAAAAAGAGTTACGATCTTCACTCTTTTTAGAGTGAATTTTTATTTCAAAAAAGTGAAATCTCTTTCCAAAAAAGTAAGATTTCACTCTAAAAAGAATGAAGATCGTCACTTTTTTTTCAAGAAGTGAAATATTTTCACTTTTTTTCAAGGGTGGTTGCATTTTCACTCTCTTGAAGTGAGATTTCACTGCAAGAAATTTAGAGTGTACTTTATACAGATAATTCCTGTAAAAGAAAAAGAATAGGAATACGTATATTTAGAAAAATAGCATACATTATATACATATATTCCCATATAGGATTTTACAATTGGTCCAGTACTGAAACAGTATTGATTGCTATAGTTCAAATACTGGCACAATACTGGTAAACTATTGGCCCAGTACTGGCTGACAGAACTTTGACCGTCATTTATCAGTCAGTCATTTACCAATAATAGCCTAGTACTGATTGATAGAACCTTTGCCGTCAGTTGACAGTCGTAGCATTGACTAAGCGTTGGTTTCATTCTAACTACTGGCAACTTGCTGACAATCCTACATGGGTTATTTCAATACTTTTTTTTATTAAGCTTTTATTTAAACCTAATTCGATTAATTTTATTAATAGAAAACATTGAATTAATTTTCATTAAAATAAGCCAAATTTTAGAAAAGTCTTCCCCGCCGGAAATTTGTTTAAAAGATAGGATTTATGCCAGTTTCTACGCGGGTGTAACTAAAGTTCTCGTTCTTTCGTGACTGCGTAGCCGTGCGTGAAAGCCCGGATCCCGGATCGGTCTCTCGCGTCCCGTAGGACCGCGGCGGGCACAGGTGTACAAATAAATTGCGCGGGCATAGTGATTGCGCGTAGCTACGGCATGCTCGCTGCACCAGCCCGGTCGGCTGGCCGTTCTGGCTGCATCATTCTCCCTGATTGCTAAACGATGCGCGCAACTGCTCGCTCGCTTGCTCGCTCACTCGCTCGCGCGAGCCCACAACTCTCTCGCGCGCCTCCGCGCGCGATTAAATACATCCGCGCAAATCAGGATCTCATTGCGCTGTCAACGGCCAATGGGCACAACCGCCGGTCTACGCCGCACGTCCGTTTTGACGACATAATCTCTCTCTTGCCGTACCCCATCCCTCCCTCCCGCGTCTCCCTCGCCTCTTCCGCCTCTCTTTTCTGGTTCCCGACATCGAAACGCTTTTTTCTTTCTTGCATTGCAAAATCTGCACTGCAACCGGATAGCCTTCGCAGCCGCACGATGCAATATCCCGTCGGCCAATTTAAATGTTCATCGAACTCCTCCTTCGAAGATGCCTGCCTATTTGATTTTTTTTTTCTAGAAAACGCTGTGAATTGAATCGTTTAATCGTTATATCAAGAATATTGAGAAATCTTTCGTTGTTTTCTTAATGCAAATTGATGCTTTTATAGAAAGAAAATTTATATGATGCGATTTTAATGTGCTTGATTAAAAAAAATAATAAAAACATCGATTCACACCGGCGAAAGTATGACGGAATTGCTTTTATGTTTGTTTTGATGCGACGATCTATTTTTACGGAGGGTCGCGGGCCAGCGTCACAATAGTCGAGTCGTTTGGAAACGTCCGGCATTATTGCGACGATCGATCCATAGACACGCTTCGGAATCCACGTCGAAATTCGGTACGCGGCGGGAAATGACAATGGTACCCTTCGTACGTCGGTCCACCATCTTATGACACTTAATTCGTGCTACGTCTGTCACCTGCCGGCAACACGACGTCCGCGCTGCGCGACACGGTTCTCCCGGTGTATTCAAGAAACCTCGAGGAGATTCGTTCCGCGTACGCGAACGTCATCCAACGCGTCTGGAATTTCAATACGTGCCCAGCACGATCGCATTTCGCGAATCTTCAGGTATCTTGGATACACGTGCATGTGTATCGTTTGCGAAATCTTACGATAAATTTTATCAGCGTTTCCCTTAACGCGATTACACCCACGAAAAGTGTGAATCTCCGTTACTATTATGTTGTTTACAAATAATTACAATTTAAAACGAGGGGGCAACCATTTAATGTTAATCGTGGGACAGAGTCCTCGAAATCATAAAATTCATATGAAATCTCTATGTATAATCTGATAATTACATATGCAACCACGAGAAATTACTGTATAATATCAAATAAAATCGCATATTTTACCAAATGACTTCATACGTAGTGAAAAAAATTATTTGTAATCAGATGAAATCAAATGAAATCATGTGATCTGTGGGATAATATTTCAGCTAGTGGTTACTTCCTCGATTTAAAATAGACCGATGAGAATAAAATATTACATGTGTTTATATCTTTTAAATCACTGAGGAGAATGCTGGTCTTTCAGTTCAGTTCATTTATTATTTATATCACTTTGTCACAAACTTCTTACACTGGGTATTTTAAAAAATAATGCGTAAAAATGAATATATTATAATTATAATAAACTTTTTTCAATCAAAACACCAGACGTTAAGAAATATAACGATAACAAACAAATATATCTTTAATACCTTTAAAACTATCGCAGATGTTTCTTCAAAGAAGCTACGTGGTTTACAGATTATGTTTTTCCATGCTTAGTATATCATTAAATGCCAACGTTTCGTGGACATTGCAGTTCACTTCATTAGGACGAAAAGTAACCTGATACTATACTATATCAAGTTGTTTTTTACCTTTAAGTAAATTGTAATGTTCACGAAACGTTGATATTTAACGATATAGGCGGAGATAATTCGTGCAATCAAGACGGAAACAATCCGTAAACCGCGTAGCTCTTCTTCAAATATATTTCTATTGATAAAAATATTAGACATACAAAATATAAGAAAACTTTTATATGCCATAATGGAAGTGGCGCCGGAAGGCTAGCTGTTCAAGAGTCACCATCGTATAACAATAAACTGTTAAAAATTACTATTGTTTCGAAAATTATCGTTTTGAAATGCATCGCGCATATCGTTGAAATAAAGAAAAGACGGATCTTGATATGGATGGTATTAACTTTACTAGGTAAGTACGTCCCAAATTCCCACGTTATCGTCTCCATGCAAGATCCAAGATATAGCAACGAGAAGGACTGCCGGCGACAAGAGCGGAGAATCACTGCGACGAGGTCAGGCCCCTTTTCGCAAGGTCCCCCTTGGTACGATCGGGGGCCCTCTGCTCCATATAACCGAGCATGAACCTCGCCGAGGTGTACCGTGAAGAGGGTACGCTCGAGGGTTCCTGGATCGTCTACGGGGAAGAGGGAGAAGGGGGAGAGAACCAGGGACCCCTTCGATATTTATTGCGGGGATGCGTGCCGGGCAGATATTATTATTTGTACCACGCGCATAATTCAAGCTGGTCGTTAAAATTATTTTATTACTTGTTCTACACGCCGCCGCTCCCAGATTCCGCGCGGTCACCCTCGTACACGGTGTTCTTTCGCCATCCGTGGGAGCATCTTCACGGTCGCGTTTTTGCGATCAATTGAAATAGTTAAACATATCGCTCCTTTACTTCAAAAATGATACAACTAAAAAAATTAAATTTCTCAAAAAAGGGAAGAGCTTATTTTTCAACTTGACAGAAAGTTATTGACTAATTAAATAATATCGATGAAAAAGATATATATTTTTAAAATATGATTAAATCATTTTCGTTTCACAACCCTTAAAAACCACCCTTTTTAATTTATGATAATTGAAATAATTTTTTTTATAAAATTAAGTTAGCTCACTTTTGATGATATTAATAATGTTTATTTAACTCATTCATGGTAATAATTCGAAAATCCCATTTTTTAAATAATACTACTTTTGACATAAGAGAATGATATATTTTATAAAAACAAGTCGATTTAAAAATTAACGTCTATACATAAAAACGTGACGGGAACAAGTCGTAGTCTTTAAAATCAACCGATACATATTGGTATTTTTAAGATTCTTCCATCGACGTTGTACTCGGTAAGAGAGACATATACGTATATAAGAACATATAAATGCCACCTGTCGCAAAGTACATTCACCGTCAACGCCTCGGGAGAATAAAGAGAAAAGCGCGCTCGATTCATCGGAGCCATCGAGGTACGTGCGGCCTAAAATAGGTCGACGCTAATACAGCTTCGGCACTGTAGGTTACCTGGCTGGTTCTTCTCTCTTTCTTTCTCAACGTCACTTTCCGCAGAACGGAAACGGGTTCTCGCAGATCGTTATTGAAAGGAGCGACACGCCGGTCAACGGCAGGGGCGTATCTGGTCGGACGCCTTGAGTCGCCGGTCGAGAGCGTCGTTCGGAGCGCTTTTCTTCACAAGGAGACGAGCGGGCGCAAAGTGGCGTGACGAGTGGCGGGACCAGAATCTCGACGAGCGGCGAGCCTCTCACGTGGAGTAACTTAAAGTCGTATCAATCTCATTTATGCCAATTTTCGTGTCTCGTGTGGTAGCCCCTGTTCCTAGTCGAGCGAGAAGCTCCCCTTCTCGTCACTCTGTCTTTCTCTCGTCGACGAACCGCCGCGCGTCATTGGCGAGCGAGCGTCTACGAGTGTCTACGATGCGACACACGTTTTCGAGACATTTTCATGATAATCGAAGGTGGGGTCTGGGGTGTCGTTGGTACCGCGACACGTTCCTGCGTATGCAAATCGCACGTGGAATCAGTAGCTACCGCACACCGGGCCAGCAGGAGCCGATTTATCGCGCCCTCCCGAATCGATTATTCATCGATTGAACTCGTTTGTCGACTCGATTAATCTCCATGAAAAATGTGACGATTTCCCGTACCTCGTCTAGATATAAGCGAGAACGAGATAATTTACGCACGGCCACGAGACTCGCGGCGG
>NW_017296174.1:10957-17718 GCF_001594075.2 Trachymyrmex cornetzi | reverse complement strand
GCCCCCCCCCCCCCCTCCTGAGGGAGGCATGTGGCGAAATCGTTGACCCCATGTTTGTACGCGCGTATTGATTTTAACTACTCTCTCTTACAAGTTTTTACATCAAATATCATGTTATACGGACTAATTAAAATAGATTTTGCACATGGGATTTTATTATTGCCAATTAACGGTACGAATTGATGTCAATATAATATGCTTCCCAATCATTCTTATTAATGCCTTCGAATTAAATCTGTTAATAGCGTTAAATCCGCAGGTTATTTTTAGTACCTCTGGATAATTCGCGTGTGCGAGCAAGCTCATGAAAAACCGTATGCGACACACGAGCCAGATCCAAGACGTCTATATGTATATTCGTACCCTGAACAGCGTCAAGAACGAAGGGTACGCCGGGTACACGTAGTATACCCTCGTCACGATCGTCATCGAGGTGACAGGTAAATACAGAAAACCGGGGTCTACCCTCCGGAGGATATACAATATACGTTCACGAGCTAAGTATGAGAAAGGAGAAGGGGTAGAGAAACGGGGGTCGGCAGAGAGGCAAGGGGGAGGGAAGAGGTACGTTCATAAACGAGAATTAAATCCGAGACGACGTTCCTGTTTATTCGAGATACGCTCCTTGTTATGACCCAGACGAAATCGTGCGTGCAAGACGACAGAAAGCGGGTAATCGTTTAACACGACGTTACGCATTCTTTTAATTCACGCTCCGCTGGGAATTATGTGAGAAACAATAGCACCTGGCGTCGGAAGCGGAAGAGAATTATCGCGTGATCGCGTTTAATATCTCTGCTTTTTAGGGGAGGAATTGGTGAGATTTTTTCGGGTTTCGTCATAAGGAATTGTATATTAAACTATAATTCTCGCAAACGTTATTTACAGAATTTCTAATAACAATAACGACAGCGATGTTTAAGAAATCTTGATCCTTTAAATTTACACAAAGCTGCATCTACAATAAGATTTTAAGACGTAAATTTTAAGCTTTAAACCCTGAGCTATAAAAAATTAATCAATTACAATCCGAATGTGAGGAGAATAATTATAATTGGTCAATTTCTTATGACTTGAGGCTTAAAGTTTAAATCAGACAACAATCTGACAGTTGCTCACTCCAAAATTTGTAATTTGAAAGACTTTCCTTCTGCATTTTGTTGCTATCGACATATTTATTGCTTGCAACATTACAATAATCGCCGTATTAACATCACAATTGTTACTCTCAACATCGCTGCAGATGACTAGAATGTAGCCGAAACATACGATTTAGATGGTATTGCTATGTAAGATCTGACATACATTTTTTTTGTTAAAATAAAACCCAGAAATTATCGCGTAATGGCGCTCTCAGTTGCCTGTTTCTTTCATTATATATTTTAAAGCTTAACGTTTTACGTTTTAAAATTTCATTGTAGCCGTTTCTCATAATGATTGTGTTCTTTAGGGATTTTATTACAAAAGCAAGAGCATTAGTGACATAATTTATATATTCATATATTGTGGCGATTTAAAGCATATAATATCGCTTGATACTATTCGGCCCAAAAGCAAAGTTCCAAAGGCGCGCGCAGTTTGTACCGTCGGTTAACTTCTGTTCCTCTTCCTTGGTGAAGAAATAAAAACCCGCATACGGCGCATACGCACCATTACGCCACGCTGGACGCAATCTCGCCTACACGCACGTACGCACACACGCACAACACGCACACACACCACACACACAGACACACACGCACGTACGCATACTCACATTCCACGTAGAAAGAAAGAGGCAACACGTACATCGGTGATTGGTCGATCGTACGCACGTGTGCGTGCACCACAGGAGGGAAGGGGAGGCAGTTATGCAGAGGCCAAAGGCACAGAGGGACGTAGGAAAAAGCGCGTGCACGCACACGCAGCAACGGCGGCAGCAGCAGCAGCAACAGCAACAGCAGTGGCAGCATCGCCGGTGATCTCCCTCTCGTTCACTCCCGGACCGCTCGGTCTCTCTTTTTCTCATCCACTTCCTCTCTTTCTCTCGCTCTTGCCGGCGCGAAGGGTGGAAGCCATCTGCATCGCGATGAATGCCACTAACCACCCTGCGAGTAACCCCCCCTCCCCCCTCCTGCAAAATCCCCTTTACCTACGTTTCAACCCCTCTCTGTCGCGGGCTAGCCGGACGCGGCCACGGGTTCTCAATGCGGTCACAATGGAATGCGAACTTATCCCGCGAGTTGTAACATTAGAGATGATCCTTGATAGTCACTTGTAATTTTTAAACAGGGGACATAAATCTACTCATTCGAAGGATATCCATATTATTCGAGAAGCATAAATGTTCGTTTAGCCACGAATTAAAAATGTTAATACGTTTTCTTTAACTTTTCATAAATTACTGTAGTATTTATACTTGATAATTCGAATCTTTTTTTTTTTTTTTTTTAGATATACGAATACTAATACAGTCGCTGTAAAGTTGCAAACCAAGATGCAATGCCTTTTGCTTTATTCACATGTGCTGCGGAAGCTCAATTACTCGTGTAATGTCCTTTGTGAAACTTTTTGTAACTATTGACGCCTTGGCAATGAAACAACCGGCCGTTCTCCATAGCAATTACTTGCGCCTCTGGCACTCGCGCGATCGAAATGAAGGGCGAAATCGAACGGCGAAGGCAACGGTGAAGGCTCCGCATACCGCGAGCGGAGCGCACTTTTCTCAGCTTCGAATTTATTGTATGCGCTCCATCACGCCGCGTAGATGCGCGCATCTCTCACCACGACGAAATAATCGATCGTTTAACTCTGACGCCGGCAGTTTATCATTATCCCCTGTGAAACGCAGACCGGCGAGGTTTCGTCATCGCTCACGTCGCACCTTTATTTTGCTCCTTGTTTCTCGAGGCGTGCGCTTTATTATCGCCGAGGCGATGATTTGCAAAATAAGCCCTCCCCGTTCGTTTGACTTTCGCCAAGCTCGCGGGCGCAGGCGGTGCGGCGTTTATCAAGTGTACGAATTAAATTGCCGTTTTATTACCCTTGAGGGGCGAGGTCGAGGGCAAGGGTGAGGACTTTACCACTCCTCCTCCCCTTTCATCCCCCGTTCAACACGACGACGAAGATTCGGTATTCAGTGTAGAACTTTGTCGTCGTCGATTTCAACGATTCGAAAGAATTTGTTTCGTCAATATTTTTCTTCAAGCGCAAAAGATAGATTACTTTATTATAATATTCGCAGGATAATATGGAAACTCTTCCCATTCATGTATAAAATCTATTCAGTTCGTAAAATTTTATTTTGTTATTTTAGGGCTATGTGTGTTGTAACTTTCTTTATTCTCGCATTAAATATTTCTCTTCTAAGCTACATCTCACGATTCAACATCTGTAGTATTTTATACAAAGCTGTCAGATGAACATTATTTCTTTTTTTTTTGGATTGTACGTATTTAAAACTTATTTCCTACTTTGAAGAATATATTAATTACAGAAAAAAGGTTTACTAAAATATCTAAAAATTTAGTTAGAGATCTAAAAATAATTTTGTTGAACCATCAAAATAATTACATACACTGTTAGAAATGTAACCACGAGCTTCCTTTACATGTACATGAAATTGGTGGTTATGAACGAAATTAAAAGTAATGAATGATTTAACTGAAAATTAAGTTACAGTAGTTACTTAAATGTAATGAACGTGTACATTAAATTTATGAAATTTAGTGTCCTTTTAATAAAATTTTATGGAAAGTACATTAAATTTCATAAATTTTCATTAAAAATATATTAAATTTTATGTACATATACATAAATATACTTTTTAGTTATAAATACATTAAATTTAATGTAATGTCATGAAATTAAATTCAAATTAAATTCAATTATGTAACTTAAAAGTTAATGAAATTTAAGAACATTTCTAACAGTGTAGAATGCTCTAACTTGATGATAATGCTTTTGGCATTCTAACAATTAGTGTCTTATATAATTATTTTGATAGTTTAACAAAATTATTTAAAGATCTGTATCCAGCTAAATTTTTAGATACTGCAACAAAACTATTCTTTCCATATATTTATTAAAACTTGTACCTACTTTGAATCGAACATATTCAAGACAATTATTCAAAAGCAAGGAATCTGGTCGAAACGGTTCATTAAATATGACCAAAAACCCTACTCCGGTACATTTCTCAAAGATGTTTGCTTGGCGGCCAGTTTTTCAAAGCGCGTCCGTACCGGGCGGAACATCTATCCCACGTGCGATACTTCCGGATGCGGAACACGATTCCCGCATTATGCCGAGTACGCGGTCACGACTGTTACGAATCGCCAGGCGAGCACCATTCTAAAGCCCCCGTCGGATTCTAAACACACCCTTTACATACCGCGAAGTGATAGGTGGGCGGATTTAAGGGATTGCCGACAAGAGGGGAATTCGGTCTGATCGATTATACGTCACCCGAAACGTTTCTCGACTCGCGGTTAGTTTTACGGTGGAAATTCGCGTGGCCGATGAAAAAATTTGCAAAGAAGATTTCAAATCCCAGCAAAAATCATATAGAAAAAATAAAAAAAAAGCGAAGAAAGTCACATTTTTCCCCAAGCTGCGACAAGTTATTCATACACTAATATAAATAAGATAAAAGCTAAAAGTAAAAGATAAAAACTAGCACGGAATGAAATATGATAATAGTTTAACCAAGGACGAATCTTTGTATGAAAGCAAGTGTTATTACTCATTGATACAAAGCCATAGAAGAATCAATCTCGATTTTCCAGCTCATTCATAGTGCACCTAATCGTCCTACTTGGCAGCGTTTACACGTACCAGATTAAAAAAAAACAGCGTCGCGCCGTGGAAGGAAAATGGCGTCATCCCTCAGGGACCGGGGGGTAAATTTTAAAGGTCTCTCTTCCTCTTTTTCTTCTCCGTGGCTTCTCTTTCTCTCGTCCGTTGACTCTGAACCACGGCAATCACGACGTGTGCAATTTTTATGAAGTCCTCGCTGGGTCTTCGAGTCGTTGAATAATTCAGGGTCAAGAGGGGAAAAACGACGCTTGCGCGTTGAATTTTTGGTCTCCATGCTCGACCGGTGAACGCTGGCATCGGTTTTTAACAATTGTATAATATTTTATTTGCAATCCGATTAAGATGCATGAAATATGTAAAATATATTCAAATTAATAATAATTTTTTTATACATATACTAAACTGAACCAAAACTGTACGTAAATACAATATTTATTGAATTATGAAAAAATAATGAAAATTCGTCCAATGAATTCTCATAATGATTTAGATTATGAAACTATTACTAGAAATTCATTGCAAGAATAAATATACAGTTATATAAATAAATCCAGTTATTGTATCAATGAATTAACTACATTAAATCGGACATTAAGTCGGACATTGATTAATAATCATTCATTGAATCAAAAATGACCAAAATTTTTTTCAGTGTATTATTTTTTACAGGTCATTATTAATATAACAGAGAATATAATTTGTCTCTTTTTAATTCCTGCATTTCACAGATTAAAATTTATATTTAAAAAAACAAAACTCAATATCAAGCAATCGCTTACAGCTTTTTAAGCACAAAATTCAGTCTTCGTGGGATGTTTGGTGGCTGGAATAATTTTCCTGTTAATTAACAAGAAAGAAGAGGTTCACTAGACCTTGCTATAGGACTATTCATTGGCATCCTGACGGAGCCGGTAGAACGGAAATCGTACCCGTAACGAGAGGTACGATCTGTTTTTTCCGCGCTTAATTTCTGGACTACTCTGGCGCACCCTCGGCCATTAATCACGACAACGGTGCTACGCTCGGGTCCGCTCCGCATGGCACTGTTTGCAAACCAGTCCGCAATAAAGCGATTCGACGTCGATTCGCCACCACGTCGAATTATCCAGATATACCATTTGCGAGCAATATACACCAGCCCCGGTCATGCGACGTAATTTATTCGCTGCAACTGACGGCCGCGTTACGGCCGACGCTACTGCGTGATTTTTCTGCGTAAACAGGGGTCATAAAAGTTCATTGGGAAAAATTCTATCATCGTCGATGCGGGATTGCGAATAAGAGATAAATAATATAATTTTTTATAAATAATAATTTTTGATTCACCTACTGTTCCAAACAGAAAATATCTCGTAAAACATGAATATACGTAAAATTCATGTATAAAGAGGATAAATATACACATATACATATTTCTTTAAAATAAAAAAATACAATTATAACGGTCATGTTTATTTTGCATACCAAATGTCAGTAATAAGGATTTAACTCTTATTAACTTTAGGACTTCCTGGTATTATCGTACGAAGTACCAATCACCAGGCATCAAACACGATAAAGGAACGGAGAGAAGCGAGAGGAAGACGCTGTGCTAAGGCGATACCTGCGAAGGTCTCTTAAGGATCACCGTTATAATCCTTACATATCTGCATCAGTAATCCTGTCTTTATGGAATCGCCACTTGAGTATGTTCGTATAAGATTAGCAAGTAATTAGCGGAACGAGGATGAGAACATCGGTTAACTTCAACCATAATTCACTCGCCTCTCTTTCGCTTTCTAAAATCTAGGAAACCGAGACTAGAAAGCGACAAAGAGACAACGGGACTGTAGTTACAGTTAATTGACATACGGGAGATAACGGGCCTTTGGGGGAACAAACGCGATCATTTTTTTTACGCGAATTGGGAAACTCGCGCCTGATTCGGGATACATGAAAACGACGGACTGTCCGGGCTTTACACC
>NW_017296174.1:0-10801 GCF_001594075.2 Trachymyrmex cornetzi | reverse complement strand
CCCCCCCCTCCCTATACCGTTCCGTCCCGTCCCATCCTGCACGTCGCCTTGATGGATGCGAGATTACAGCGGCAGGGACACTCGTTGACACCCCATGATGTATCACCGCAACCACCGCTTAGTAGCGCAGCTACTTACCGCGCCGAATGGGGTGCAGGCCGCTAGCGTAAGCAAAGAAACGAAGAAAGGGCAAAGTCCGTCACCCACCCCCCCTTGGGCAATGAAGTTTGCATACTCTATCAACGACACTGCGTTTCGTAACAGTGTATTCTTGACGTGCCATTACGTCTGTCAAATTATAAATAATAAGACATTTATGTACGTAATTTGTCATGATCTGTAAAACTTTATATTATCGCCGTTTCTTTATTCTACATTGTATTCTATATATTAAGAAAATAAATATTATGGAAATAATAATCATAAATATTTTCGCAAATGTACGAACTATGAAGGTACATGGTGTGTTTATATTGGGAAAAAAGAAATCAGGTTTGCTAAATCATGAAGAATGCACGGAGGGAGGAACCGGTACAGCGGGAGGGCCAAAGGATGTTGGCCAGATAAGTCAGGGTTGTCGGGGCATCTTCTTTCTTTCCGTGCTTCCGGCCATCTTCTACTACCCTTTCGCACTTCTTTTTTCGGCGGTGGAAACGGCCCCAGTCCTTTCTCGTCGTTGTATCGGGCCGTAAAGAGGAAAAAAGAGGTTTGCGAAAGCAGGAAAGTGTAAGAGAGAGGAAGATATATATATATAGAGAGAGAAAGAGAGTAGAAGGGAGAATAGTCCGGTGGGATCAGAAAGAGCGAGAGGCATGGAAGAACGTGCTGAATAGAAGATTGGAACTCTTTCTGCGGTGACGGCGCGCTATCCGGCAAAGCGGCTGATAGTGCCGGCTATTTCCGGTGGCTACCGTGACATTGCTATCGTTGGCCATGTCTACCATTCCCTCGGGGGAGCCAACGTTAAGTGTACCTCGTGCTGAGAGTTTACGTGTCTTTTTGACTCTTCCGATCGACCGACCAACCGCCCGAGTTACACCGACCATGAACGATATAGAAATATGGTTTGAGAAAACAAATGAATTCTTACGTCACAAAATTTATTAGATCTGTTTTTATTCCTGCATTAGTCTTGGTCCGCAAGCTTGAGTTAAGAGGCTCTACGCCGTAAGAAATTGACCCATCACAGTTGATTATTTTTCTCAACTACACTAAGAAAAAAATAGCCTAAATTTAAATAAATATTTATTTGAATATTGCTAACTAAACATTTACTTACAATACATAAATATTTATTTACTAAAAAGAAGTGATTGTTAAATTAAATTAATGTTTTTTGTACCAAACAAATATATTTTTATGTTTAATAAATATTTAGTTGGTACTATTCAAATAAATATTTATTAAAATTTAGGATATTTTTTTCTCAGTGTATGGTCAATATTATTTTTCTCAACTACACTAAGAAAAAAATAGCCTAAATTTAAATAAATATTTATTTGAATACTGCTAACTAACATTTATTTACAATAAATAAATATTTATTTAATAAAAAGAAGTGATTGTTAAATTAAATTAATGTTTTTTTGTACCAAATAAATATATTTTTATGTTTAATAAATATTTAGTTGGTTCAAATAAATATTTATTAAAATTTAGGATATTTTTTTCTCAGTGTATGGTCAATTTTTTTTAGACTTTACGGTTTCGTAAGGTAAAGTTATGGACCTAGATTTAAGGCCACCGCATAAACATTGCCTTATGTCATCTTACATCATCCGTAAGACAACGTAAATAACGCACAAAAAAGAAAATGTAAGGAGTAGTAAGGAACTTGTGTCATTTTTCTTTGTGCGTTGCTTATGTTACGTGTCTTACGAATGACTATACGTGAAGTAACGCAAGACTCTACCATAAAATGGCATAAAGAGCTGCGGCACTCGTTTGTGCGATGACCCTTAGACTGCATTACAACTCTGTTTCTCGCTTTAAAGTCAAATATCAAACATATACCTGTCTCTTGAAGCTTGTTACGGTTCGTTTTACGTTTTCTTCTTATAATAAGCTGTAACGTGTAACCAAGTAAAAATTCTTTACGTGTTAAATTAGTTTTACAATTTACTTTTACCATCAATTTTCGTGTCCGACTTCTATCACCCTTTCTTCTAATTATTTTTATTATTTGGAACGTTAAGGAGTCCTCTTATTATCTATTTTTATTTTATATAAATATCTATCTCTTTTAAAGTTTCAAATATGTACACTAGACAAACACTAGACAAATATAAGGTTTATTAGAAAATCAACCTTATATTTTTATGCGAATTTTTAACACGCGCCATAACAGACTGATGTTCTAGCTCGATGTCTTGTTGCTGATCATGTATCAAGTATTTTCGAATCTATCGTATAGTTATACTTCCTGGAGTATCGACCCTTCGATTATGTCGCCTTTATCGTCAGTATCGTGGGACAAAGGAAGTCATCCCGACGACAGACGGGGAAGGGATTCTGCTATGACCAGATCAGACAACATGATGCGTTTCCCGGTGTCGATTTTCGACATCATGAATATCAAGGACATGGATGCGCTTATTAGCCGTGATATTTTGTGATTAACAAAACGGAGATATTAACCGTGACAATCTCGCGATCATTTTATCTCAAGACAAAAGAAAACACGATCTTTCTCTCTTCCTTCATCTTCCTGTCGTTCTCGGGGATAGAATATTTTTAATTTCGACGAGGAGAGACCCTTCTTTTGTGGCGGCGAGTATACGTCGTAAACGCTTGCACACGAAATTTAGAACCATGAAGGACGGATAGTACCGAGATCTGCGCAGTCCTTTCCGAGGTATTCAGCTGTCAATCAAAGTATGCGGAGTCTCGGTAGTCCCCGAGAACATCTGCTCCCGAAGAACGAAATACGTCGAGGGACGGGGGCGTTACTTACTCGATCTCGTTCTCCTTCTCTCCCTCTCTCTTTCTCTTCCTGTCGTCCTCCACGTGCGCACTTTATTCTTCACGGTTCATCCGGAAGGAATTTGTCGGATGTCTACAACCCTTACAAGACGATACCAAAAAATACGGACTATTATCATTTAGAATTGCCAAGTTAAAACAAGAACAAGGGACTAATATTTGTGTTTACTTTAATTTTTATAACGCTTTGCAATTGTAATGTGTTTGCAATGTACACTAAGAAAAAATTATGATATTGGTTATTATTACAATTGGATGATAAAATAATAATTATATTTAAATTATGGTAATTGCAACTATTTTTTTTCTCAATGTACTTGTTTCAATTTTCGAAACAAAAAGTATTTGTAAATGTGTGTGTATGCAAATATAACGAAATTATTAAATATTCAGAACAACTTAACAATATGAAAGAACTAACCAGACATACTAATGGAATTAATTGTAGAGAGTTAAATAATGCTAACTGAGGTGAGGAAACTTGACTTCTGCCTATTCGAGATCAGAATGATGTCGCGTGGTTTCAGCTTGCGCGCAATATAGTGGCAAAGATTCGATTGGACCCATTTGTTTAGACCCATTAGGTCTTCGAGACCATTAAAGCAACGATGACCAAACCTGATTAACTAAGCTATCGATTAAGTTATTAACTTATAATTAAACCTAATGGCCAACGTTCCTATCTTAATGGATTTCAATCTATCGCCAATATAAGTTTCATCTGAAAGATGCTGTTATGTTGTACAAGGTACGTGGAAATGCTATCAGTTATGATAGTACAAATTTCGTAAACAAGGAGAAACTAAACTAACAATAAATATTGAAAACAAGTTCAAAACAGGATGTATCTTCCAGCAAGAACAAAAAAAAAGATGAAAACGATACATTTTTAAATATAATATATTAAATATACAGAGTATTTGTCCATTTTAAAGGACTACTGAAATATTTCGGAAATACTGCGTTAAATCGAAAAATGTTTCAGATAAAAGTTTGTTGACTTCGAGGGGGACATAAGATAATATTATTATCAAACTTTTATCTGAAATATTTTTCGATTTAACGCAGTATTTCCGAAATATTTCAGTAGGTCCTTTAAAATGGAAATGGAAATGGTTTAAGTTAAACCAATGATATTATCATTTCACTTTAGGTGGCGTTGTCAAAGTCAGGGCACTTTGAATTTTTTAAATGGAACCCCCTCCATTTTTCATTACATACAGTCGAACCTCCGTAAAATTAACCTCCGTTTTATGTTTTAATCTCCGTAAAAGTCATGTCTTAACCTCCCATACAGTAATTGAAAACATATGCTAGCGCACGCGCATTTGTTTACTTTTACGGAGGTCGATCGGTCCCGACAAGTTACTTTTATAGAGGTTCGACTGTATTCTTGTGGTTTACCAAACTACGAGAGCTTTTCCAAACTATAATAAAATATTACTATAATAAAATATTTTTTCATTAAATACTTTTCGAGTTATAAAGCTTGAAAGTTACAGTACCGCCGACATTAACATTACCCAAGATGTCCGATCGACACGACGATTAAAATCTCTTAAATGTTGTTTAGGATCTGTGGAGGTTGTTACTCTTATTTTAATTTGTGCACTGAAAATTTATTTTTACGAAAAAAAATAAAAAGTGCATCCTCCAATGACTTTGATCTTGATAAATGTTATCCAGGTCATGATCCTGAACAACATTTAAGAGGTTTTAGCCGTCAGTCGGACACGTTGGGTAATGCCGGGGGTATTGTAACTTTCAAGCCTTATAACTCGAAAAGTACTTAATAAAAAAATACTTCATCATATAGTGTTTTGAAAAGCTCTTGAAGTAAGCTAATGCAAAAATATGTAATAAAAAATGGGGAGTTTCATTTAAAAAATTTAAAGTGACCTTGTTCTGACTTTGACAATGCCACCCAAAATCAAACCAATGATGCCATCTTATGTCCCCCTCGAAGTAAAAAAACTTTCGTCTAAAACATTTTTCGATTTGACGCAGTGTTCCTGAGATATGTTAGTGAGTTCTTTAAAATGGGACATCTTGTATATTGTAGGTGTATTTATAGGTACATTTATAAATATATTAAATATAATTATAGGTATAAATATATAAATTTAATATATATTTATTTAAATTTAAATAAGAAATCGAAGTCTATAAATTTATAGGTATATTATAACATTTTGAACAGTTTGAACATGTATGATACTCATTAACTCTTCATTACTCAGCGAAGTGTCCAGAACATTCTCGTCTCATAAATCCGCTAAATACATATATGAATGCTTTATATTTACATATTATATTTATTGCAACTGTTTCACAATTAAAAAACATTTTTTGCATTTATCTTTATCTAAAAGATGAATAGAATGTATTTTTATTTAATTGTAAATCATCAAAGAGAATAATCGAAATTAATATGTAATATTGGAGTTGAAAACATCCCACACAAATAATTACATCAAAAAAACTATGCAAGTAATGTAGAATTAATAAACTCAGAAAAAGAAATAGTAAATAGAAGAAATTAAAATAAGAACAGCTACGAGCCAAACAAACAAATTTTAATATATAAATATAATAGCCTTGACATTAAACATAAAAATAAAAATAAACCAACATGAGAATATATGTGTACCTAAAACTAACGTTTCGACCATCTTCGAGTCATTTTCAAAGTTCTAAATCAAAATGTATGTACATAGCGGATGACAAATATAAATTAACATAAGTAAGTAATCACATAAATACGAAACCGGAAAATAATTAAAAGTAGACCTTCGCTGTTTAGGCCATGATATCGGTTGTGTGTAGTCGACATGAGGTAGATCCCGGATTCATGCCAAATAATCATTTTGCTGAGTATCCAACGACAAATGTATGCAGTTGTCAATCGTTAAAGCCCGGGTGTACCTCATGATTCAATAATAATGGATGTTGACCGAATATAAAAAAACGTTTAAAAAGAAATAGTAAACTTTTTTACTATTTCTTTTTTTCAAGAACAAATCATATGGATTCGAACTAAATGCATGATGCTTTAAAATATTTTTTTAATTTGTTTGGGTGTCTCAACCGTACTCAGGTACAAAATATGGATTCGTTCATGTTCATCTATAACGAAAGTCGGTTGTAAATTTTAAGGAAGACCTCCTGTGGATTTGACGCCAGGGAAAACGTTGCCATTGTTGAATTGTCAGGTCATATTCGTATTTCATTTGCTCGAAATTTGCTAGAACATTTTCGTCTAACCGTTTGTTTTTCTCGTTTACTTATATTTATATTTCTTTAACTTAAAAATTTTTCTGCGATAAAATTTATATTTTTGAAAAATTGAAAAATCGAATACTAAATTAAAGAGCAATAATTAATTAAAAATATTAAAATTAGTGCAACTGAGATGTAGAATTTAACTGTTTGACACTGTAAATTATTATTCCTGAAATCTGACAAAATTCCATCTCCTTTTTCTAATATTTTTGTTCTGGTAACGCAACAGAGAGGGAGAGCGAGCAAATTCTACGATTGCGACAGCACGATGCCGTTCAGAAAATAGTTGGTTGAACTCGGCAGCACAGTTCGATTTCTCTAGACGTAGTCTCCTGTATTCTCGAATTAGGGACGAAGAGCAAGAGAAAGAAAAAAAAGAAAACTAAGACATCCCCTATCTCAATGTATCGCGTTACTCCCTCGTACATACCTGCATGCTTTGAAAGCACCGATCGCTGATCTCGCGCTCTTCTTTCTTCTGCCGAAGACAGGCAAGTCAACGGAAAAGAAAGGGGAAGAAAGAGATGTTCGATCGCACAGCCGACAGCACGAAGGATAATCCTAGAAGGGTGTCATCGAACTCAATGGTAACTCGTTAACGCGACCATAGAAAGCCGATACGTTAAAATAAAAAAAAATTACAGAAAGCAGGAACTACGCTGGTAGCGCATCAAATCGACAACGATGCTCTGGATTTTCCGACTAGCTTCGAAAATCCGATAAATGTACAAAAAAAGTCTACACAAAAGTACGTACATCAACTCGTTTATTCATTCTAGCATCTGGTACTGGTTTTTTATTTCCACAACGTACTTCCGCCACGGAATCGATTCGAGTGATTGTTAATTATGATGGAAATAAAAGGTTGAAGACAATAATGATATAAGATACAATTTTCAAAATAATTCGAAACATATGTGTTTTTCAGTGCTAAATCTAGCACTGCTTAACCGCGGTATTTAAAATTCTCTTAAATGAAAAACAGCACGAGAGAAGCACGTCGGAAGGAAAAAAGACGTGGGTAACGCGATATAAATGCACCGACTGTTATCGATGATCTCGTCCTGGAAATAAGGCTAGTATGAATGGTGAACGCAGCTAGGAATCTCATTCACGAACCCCTAGTGTCCGTCTCGAATGGACATCTTTTGGCGTGCCATCGTCTCTTTCGACCATGGTTCAATAAGAAAATAATTATAAGGGAAAAGGACCGCCTTCTACTCAAATTTCACGTAGGTAAATCTCTCGCATCGAAGCTGAATCTTGGGGCAATATCCTAGTTCTTAAATTTCGAAATCACCGATAAGCGATATCGAGATGTGCGGTCAAGAAAATGTATTCAAAATAAAAATATATAAATATTATTATTTTGTTGAAGACAAAAATAAAAACTATATATATATATACATATATCTATATATAAATAAATATTATTTATTATATAATAAAAACATACATAATAAATAATATTAATTTATCTTTATTTATGTTTGGAATTTTATGTTATACCTTAAGCTGCTCCTACGATCAATATTTATTGCACATTTTGCAATATTTGATATTACACAATGTTATTAATAATTTGGAAACTATAATATATTGAATCACTAGACTGTTTGTTTAAAGGGACATCAATAATATTGTTCAAAATAATTGTACAATACTATTGAATAATTAGAGGCCGATTTACACTCTTCGATAGTAAAAGAATTAAACAATATAAAGTAAATTCATTGAATATGTATTAGGATATATAGCATCCTTATCAACCGTTTCGTGGTTCACGAGACATGCATTCAGAGGCGCTCTTATCTCTCTTCTCTTTTTTCTAGAGAAACGTCGGATACCTCGTCACTGCACAGTAACAACGTGCCGAGGTTTACGAAGAGAGAATAAAGATTAACGCGCGAGTTGCTGGTGCGAGTGGTGCTAGTGCGACGGGTTAACGATTTTTTCTCCCTCTTCCCCGGGACGGAAACGAGTTCCCAACGAGTTCGAGGTCCACGTCGACAGGTTCGTTATCGTAACGGTGCCTTTGTTTGCGAAACGTTTTATTCTTATTTGCGTAGTGCGCGAGCGAGCGCTGTTTCAGGGTGCACGCTTTTGGGACTCGCGTAACCGCGCGAGGGTCATCCGTATGCGTTCTGAAAAGCGAAACGACACCGCGGGACACCGTCGGCCATATACCGGTAAGTACACAGGTGGCTCGTCCCGCTCGTGCCTTCACCGTCTGCAAGCAAGATCTCTCCTAATCTCGACTCATGAGGCTGACAGGATTAGGCTCGTTAACTCCGCGAGTATATATACACTCTCTTTTTCCCACGCGAACTCCCATCCGGTTTTTTGTCCCGCGAATATGATCAATATTCCTGCGACCGGCAAGTCTTATCTACTTCGTGAGATTTGACGCGACATTAGCGCAGCATTACTGGAACTGATGCTAAATTAATGCCAGACTAATTAATTTAGGTAGAACAGCGTAATTCTCTAATTGTATTCCAAGTTGAAAAAATTTATTTTATCCCCACATATATGTATGTGTGGATAATATTAACGTTCATTTAATGCGAAAATTGAATTATAACATTTAAACAAATTAGCAATTAGCAGATAAATGCACAAACATGTACGTATTGCGTAAAAGCATCGCGTTATAATTTTTGTGCCACTATAATTTATTTTGATTTTTATTAGATCGATAAAAAATTATATTTAACTGAAGGAGAAGGTGAGATGCAAGCTTTTAACACAAATTATTATATAATAATGTTACATAATAATAATTTGTGTTAAAAATACACTTGACAACTTTTATATATATTAAGTGTATAAATATGATGCAAAACGAATAACTTATCGAATGGAATCGCTACGGTTTTCACATAATAACCGTGGAACGAAATCCTTCCAAATATGTTATCTTGGAATCTGTTTTTCCAGGAGGCTTCGGAAACGATTGATGCTCAAGCGATCATTTCTTCGATCTATTTGCAGAGGAACGAAGCGGTAGCGAAAAGAAGTGCGAAGAAGACACGAAGAGAAAAGGCCAACAAAAACTTACTGAGATTTTCTCTGACGAATCTGTTTGGAGGAAAAGCCTATTAGGATTCCTGGGTCTGGACCTAAGAGTCTAGCCAACTCAGCGAATCGCAAAATCCTGCAACAAAGACCAGCGGCTGTACGAAGCAGTTAGAGAATTTTGCTATCCCTGCTTTCTCCCTCCCATTTCTCTTTCTCTTTCTCTTCTATTCTTTTATTTTATTTTTATGTATTTTCTTATTTTCTATATTACATGTTTGTTAGTTTTTTGTTTCTTCTTGTGCTCCTATTACCGATTGTTATGATTACTTTTCTGTTCTTAAAGTATTTACCCTACAATAACAATAAACTTTTTATCCGTCTATCTTTTACATATAAGCACTTTAAGGTTTGTTTTCACAGCATACGTAAAGATTAAAGGTTACCAAGAAATTTATGAATAAATTTCATTGATGAATCTCTTGGTAACCTTTAATCTTAAGGTAACCATATATTGTGAAAACGGGCCTAAAAAGAGAGTTTAGTAATATCTACCAAAAGTTGAGTGAAATAATCAAATAATCTCAAGAATGAAATATTTGGTTAAATATAATAAAAAATAATTTTATTTTTTTAAATATTTAGTAAAATTATTATCAAATAATTAGTAATATATTATGTTATTATGCATTATTACGTTTGGTAATACTTATTAAAATTATCTAGAAAAGTAAAATTATTTTTAATTATGTTAACTGAATATTTGCTTGTATGTTAGGGATTACCAGATCTTTTTTCAGTGCAATATCTTACAATAAAATATTATTTTATCTTTAATTTGTACTATGGTTTTCCCATAAAAAAATTAAAAAGATCATTTATCTTAGTCAGAAATATATAAAACTGTGTTTCTCCTTGGAAGTCCTTTTCAAATATCTTTTTTGCCTATAATAAAAAACAGAAACCATATCTGTGAAACAGATTTTTGCCTTGAAAACTCATAAATATATTTTGTTTTGTGTTACCCCGATTACTGTAAATAAATTGTGTACCATTTATTTCCCTCAAATTTACATCTTATATTATCCGTAAATTCCTAAAGAACGGAAGTCCAATTACTATTTTATGGGTTTCAAAAATTTTTCTTCCGTCGTTAAAGTCATAGCATTACATTTTTATGCCTCTTTTTTGAAACTTACGAATGACATTTTATTGTACGTCCTTACTCAAGGAAAAAGATTTTCGAGACGGTTGGAAAAAATCGCCGGCTGCAATATTACAATTAATTTGCTCGTAAATTTTCACGTTGGGGAGTTCCCGGAGAAGTCTTGGGAGATAATTTATATATTTCCTGGGTCGCGTCGAAGGTGTTCTACGCACACCTGGCATTTTCGACGAAGCTTTACCTGAAAATCATGCGATGATAGCTAGACAGCGCGTCGTACCAGCTTTCATATTTATTTTTTCATTTATTTGTACCTTCATTGTAATTTTGAAAAAATACAAAATATAATATTGA
>NW_017296173.1:17279-18316 GCF_001594075.2 Trachymyrmex cornetzi | reverse complement strand
TGCATAAAGGAATCAACCAATCAAAATTCTTCTTTTTCATGGAACAAGAGGAAAGGAAAGATTTTGATTAGTTGATTCGCTTATGCACTATGCGTTATGTGTTATTATGCAAAAGTGTGTGCTGCGGCCTTGATGATTACGTTAGGAAAATAGTCACATCGATGGCATAGAGGACATGTAAGTGATTTTCTATATACTTCTACATTTGCACGAAATGAACGAATCTAGCAAAAAAATATATCTATCGCTTTACTCCGTGGACCGAGATCGTTAAAGTTGATCACTATTCGTTAGAAAACATATCCGTATATAGTATAGTCTGGAGACACTGGTAGATTATACAGCAGAGTGTTTGTTTCGTTAACTATTTGTCTGTAAAGCAGAATGTAAAGCAGAATTGTTTTCCTTTATGCTATCAATGCACAATTTCCTCTGGATATCTGTCAACTTTAACTATAACAATAACAATTAATAACTCGGTTCGCAGTAGTGCAAAAATGCGTCGAATGATTTTATCAACCTTGAGGAGGTTCGACCTTGTATGTACATACATTATTACGTAATATGTAATTTAAAGATACGTTTCATGATGCATTTCTTGTCGAGGTTTGTCTCAAATGTGCAATTTACGTGAAGATGTTTGGAACAAAATTTGGAACTTCGTCAAATTCATTCATGTATGGTTTAGATATCTGTTTATCTGCAACAAACAATTTCCCAAGTTTGCCAGGAGCTATTGCATATCAAGAAGATTTTTCTCAAATGGAATTTACGAATATGTAACAAACACAAGTAATATTATGGTATATTACATTCCTTCCACAAATTATCTAATTATAATTATGTATGATTCACGAAGATAATAAGAACGATATATACATACTTCCTGTTGATTTCTATTATCATGGTGAACATGGTTATCTTAAATTTACAGGCAACGAAAAGGAAGGAGAAAAAAGGTGGTTAATTAGTTAGAGAATTTTTTATTAATCCGAAACAAATTGATCGCAATGACACTGGTGATGATTGTGCTGTGA
>NW_017296173.1:15296-17265 GCF_001594075.2 Trachymyrmex cornetzi | reverse complement strand
TTTGTGAAATGACTGTCATATATTATAAATCTAGAGTATAAATTACAGACGTTTCGTCATCATTATTGTGTCCTCTTTACATTCTAGATGTAGTAAACGTCCCAGTGAAATAAAGTAAACTTGCTTACTACATCTAGAATATGGTTTATACATTTGAAGCAAACACAATAATGATGTCGAAACGTCTGTAATTTATACTTATGATTTATAATATATGAAAGTTATTGTTTCCCAAAAAACATTTTGTGTTGGCTCACATTGGTCATTCTTCCTTAATTGATTTCTGTTATAATTTCTTATTCTTATCATGGTGAACATTATTATCTTAAATTTACAGGCAACGAAAAGGCAGGAGAAAGATTAGAGAATGTCTTATTAATCCGAAATAAATTGATCGCAATGACTAGGGCCTGGATGTTCGGGCGGGATCCGGGTTTCGCGCGGAGCACCACTGTGTGCTAGTGAGTCGAACGCTCGGTGAAATGAGCCATCTTATTTCAGCGACCGTTCGACTCACTAGCACGCAGTGATGCTCTGTGCGCGGACCTGGGATCGCGCCCGTAGATCCGGGCCCTAATCATCACCAATGTCATTGGCAATGACATTGGTGATGACTGTGCTGTGGTGCATCGACGATCTTTTATGATTTATATAGTAGTAATGACATATTATGTATGTATATAATAAACTTATGTATTTACGTTTGTATTTACTGAACTTTATATTTATTTGTATATATATATATATATTACAGTTTTACTTAAAAATATAAATTTTTTTAATTCCATTTTCTTCGCGGCCTCCGCGGCCTCCGCGCCCTCCGCGGCCTCCGCGTCCTCCGCGGCCTCCGCGGCCACCGCGTTCTCCAGCGTGTCTGCTGTGGCGGCTTTTCTGCCAGCGTCTGGCTGTAATGATTAATGAATTAATGAATTATTTATTATCTAACTCTACTTATTTACTATAAGGTAATTTTGGTTTATTTTGCATAAACGAAAGAATCTGACAAAAAAGGTGTATTTACTTACGTTTTTCTTCTGAGGCCGGTGGTTCCGGCGTGGGCGGCTGCGTTGCCGCTGGTCCCGGTGCGGCCGGTTCGGGCGGTTGCGTCGCCGCTGGTCCGAGCGGCTTCGTCGCCGCTGGTTGGGCGGACGGCATGAGCTGCCCTAATGGCAGCAATGGCTCTGAGGACTGTGGTTCTGATAGTTTTTTACGCAATATTAGAACTTCAGCCCTCAGGGCCATTAATTCATTAATATTGGCGTTCGCGTCCTCCATTAAGCTGAAAGAAGATCGTGAAAAATAACTTTAATATTATACAATTAATATTAATTAAATATATAAATTTTGTTATAACAAATGTCTACTTACATGTCGTCAATGTCGGACATTTTGTTTTTCGCGGGTCATGACAAGTGATAGCAGGGTTGCCAAACGAAACCTTAAGGGCTGTCGCACACACCTTCCGTAACATAAGACGAATAATCGACTATGATTGGTTAATTCCTTAAGACTTAAAGCTTACTACTCTATTGTGTTTGCGGACTTAAGCTCATGGCACATACAAGAACATAAGGCCGTAACACGCAAGCAGTAAGTGAATTGACCAATCACAGTAAAGAGCGTAAGGCCGGAATCAGAGTATGCAATGAAGATTGAGATTATAGATTAAAGATTGAAATTTCACCAATGAGAACAAAGAAATTTAAGTTCCTTTTGTTCTGATTGGTTAAACTTCAATCTTTCAATCTTCAAACTCAGGGTGTCGTCACATGCGGCTTAACCTGCGTAAGCGTAACCTGCGTATACTAGTAATTTACTAGAATACGTTATTTTTTTTTTATTACTAGAATACGCCATTCTGAAAGCCCGTATTCACATTGAGCGTATTTCGCGGAAGATTAGAGAAATGCGGAACTAATGCAACCAATTGCTGATTAGAATTTCTGTTGTACACTCTAACAGAAATGCT
>NW_017296173.1:14823-15216 GCF_001594075.2 Trachymyrmex cornetzi | reverse complement strand
CCTTTCCATCGCGTATATATGAGCGGATAATCGAATAAATTATTAAAATCGGAAAATTTTGTGAAACCACTCTTAGGTTTATTCCACGCGTTTTTGCATGAAACATAAGAATCTGGCAAAAAAACCGTCGTTCTGCCTTGTGATTTGAGATATTAAGCGTTAAAGTTGATGACTATTGTGGTTAGGAAATCTGTCACAGAGACAAAATGAGGTCTATATTTGTACTGTTCCACATGGGTTTCGACTTTTCACGCGATGCAAAGGGGCGCACGACTTTTATAATTGTAAAAAAGGGCATTATAAAAGGACTTTTATAATTGTAGAAAATGGTACCAATTATGTAAATGTTCGGAATAGATTCCGATCGGAATTATTTAATTTTCCTCAGAAAAC
>NW_017296173.1:381-10776 GCF_001594075.2 Trachymyrmex cornetzi | reverse complement strand
AGAAAACACAATAGAAATCTAGGGAATAATTAAATAATTCCGATCGGAATCTATTCCGAACATATAGTATTGATACGTGAATCTTACATACAAGGAACTATGCTACTCTAATAATTAGTATAATAGAAAATTTTTATAAATTTCAAACTTTTAATGACAAAATATTGAAACTCTAGATCTTATACATAGAGGAAATTCCCCTATTATGAGATACCGAGTTCATTTTGGGTAAATGCTATATAAGTGTATAGGCAGAATTTAAAAAAATAATAGGTTATTTTGAAGGGAATATAATAAGCTTTAAGATAACGTTTTATAAAATTTAATTCAAATTCCATTTTTTTTTTAAATTAAGGAAATGTAAAAAGTGAACAAATCGCAAAGTCAAAAAATTGTGCTCCTAATATGAGATGCCCCGAGAAATCGATAGTAAAACGCAAAGTATATCGGTATTGCAATTAAAAAACTTTATTTAATTTTTCTAAAATGCAAACGAACACAGCCACTCTCTAAATCTGAATCAGTGGATAATCACTGATACCAGTGCCAAGTATGCCACTATTCACTAATCACCCAGTGACGTATTGCACGTATAGGCACTGGATAATCAGAAGTTCAATTTAAAAAAAAGAAGATTTGAGCATTATATATCCTAAAATATTGATATTTATATGTTAATTTCAATGTTCTAATGCTATATTCATTGAATTTATGCACTAAAATAAGATTAATTAGATCACATAATAAAAGTTCACTAGGTTAGGAATTAAACATTTTACTCATTGATTATCAGTGGCATACTTGGCACTGATATCAGTGATTATCCTGGTTCAAATTTAGAGAGCAGCGTGCGCGAAAAATGAGCATGCGATAGATTATATCCAGAACTCGTTTTCAAGTAGTTGGAATCAAGTATCGCAGATATAGGCACTCCACATTCATTCTGGTTGTCTTTTTTATTATTGTACAATAACATTTATATTTCAGCAACGATTTTCACTATAACATAGGAGCATGGGTTATTTCACATTAGAAATACCCTGGGTATCTCATATTTCCACGCCTTATGGTTTTAGGATCATCAAATCTAACTTCTGTAATTAAACAATTCAACATATCTCGTATTTTTCTATAAGTACGACCTTATCCTATCACTACATGATGAATTTATTGCCAAATATTTATTTATTAAATAATAAACAAGGTTTAAATGTTCATCTCAATGAAACTTAAAGACATCCAAATTTTAAAATCTTGTTTTACAATAACTACAGGCATGATTTAATAATGAATTTTCTAGTAAATAGTTTTCAATCCAAGAGCAATAAATTCATGGTGGAACCAATAGATATCGTTTATTAGTTTAGCAGAAACGCCGCTATCTCATATTAGGCATCATCTCATAATAGGGGGCTTTCCTCTATAAATACAAATAACCTAGTAAAGGAAAGAAAGAATAAGCGCTATAAAATGCAATCATAAAATAATATAGAATACGTAGTCTTCTCATACACTTATCATTAAAAGTATTAAAAGTAACGCAACTGCTCAAAAATTAAAAATCACGGTCTCTTTTAATATTGACTATTAGGAAGTTCAAATTAATATACGTATAATTAATTGAATTTTTCAAAACTTGCCCCCGCTTGTCCTAGCTTTTAGTATGAAAGATTGAATCTTCTGATCACTAAAGATATAGCACTCAACAACTTCGCTTATTTGTGTGTACAATTTATGTATCGACAGTATTTTAATATTAATGTATAATTTTTAATTTTTATTGGTTATTAAAATTTTAGCCGCAAAACATTTATAAATTCACAATTTCATAATATTTTAATAAAAATGCAAATAGATTAAACAAAAATCAATATCACAATTTTGTATATCTAGAAAAAATACAAACGAAGAATGGTATGCAATTGTCAAATGTTGAAATTCCCGACACCTTGATTACATGCAAATACATAAGCGTGTCACGCAAGGAGTCACGTAGTTTAGGTATCTTCGTGTTATGTCACGTCTACTCGGTGAAGACCGCAGTTAGTGCATGCTAAACTTTGACAGCATACACAGCTATGTTTACGCTCGAGAAACGAGCATCCGAGAGACTGAACGCCGAATAGTTATGAGATGTACACAGAAGTTGAAATGAAATTTTGATATTAATTCTTTTAGCAGGGAGCTTTCCTTAATATGTTAAATGATATATAATTTTTTAAAATAAAATGAAATAAATAATTTTCGGAACAATTTTTTTTTGTTAAACATATTATACATTGCTATTATTAGTTGCATGAAGTTATTTGAAACACGTTTATTTGTTGTTAATTTCAAGGAATTCATAATATAAACACAAACAGAATTAACCTTTAAATAGGTAGATGGTCACAGCATCTCACGCATAGTTATCTTAAAAATTTTGTTCTGGAAAAAAATAAAAAATATTACTCCGAAGTCGTAAAATTTATTATTTTTATGTTTTTCTATCTCATAACCCAAACAACATATTGATATTAAATTAACATCCCAAAAATATTTAATTGCAACTTTGCGAATGTTGTATCAACATCACTAAATTTGGATTCAACAAACATGGTACCATAAACCTACGTATTCGGGAAGATACCTTAATATTTTATCGGCACACCCATTCTCCCAAAAAAGAGGCATAATAATAGGTATGATAGATAGAGCGTTTTTATTATCGGATCCGAAGTATCACCAGAAAAATTTGGAACATATTGTTAGTACATTATTAAGAAATGATTATCCCATTGACTTAATTTTCAATACTATTAATGCACGTTAAAAAATTCTCTTTCATAAAGGTACGATACAACAGAAAGAATCAAGTGACGAAATCAAGACGGATTGTACTTCGTGGTTTGTACTGCTTTATGTTCCAAAAATTTCAGACGAGTTTAAAAGAATTAGTAAAACCTTTAATTCTAAATTAGTTTTTACTGGTTTAAATAAATTAAATAGTTTGATCAAGGGACACAAAGACATTTTTCCAAGAGAAGAAAGAAAAAATGTGGTTTACAAAATTTCATGTAAATCTTGCGATGCCTCTTATGTCGGACAGACAAAAAGAAAACTAAAAACTGGATTGGCTGAGCACCGCAATCATATTAACCGAAATAGTAACAACTAATCGGTGATCACAGAACATCGTATTGAATTTGATCATGATTTCGATTGGGAGAATGGCGCGATTTTAGATGAAGAACGTTCTCTGAATAAACGGTTAATATCGAAATGCCTTCATATATTAATGCAACAAAATAGTCTGAATTTACGCTCAGATACAGAAGGTGTACACCATATAATTACATACAATTACTAAAAGATATCAAATAGTTTTATATTTTCGATTATACAAAAATTTTTGTTTATGTATCGACGTTATCTTTCTCTTTTTATTTTCGTATTTTGACCTGACATGTCTTTCCGATTATATTAAGTGTACTAGTCATGTTCCGTTCGAGCTACGATCAACATGCGTTTTTTAACTTGATACCTTTTAGTAAATATTAATATTAATTAGTTGATCCAATGTTGAGACGAATTCCTTTTATGTCTTGGAGTGAGTCACCAGTTTTATTGTTAATTTGAAACTTGTTCAACAGAAATATTTATAAGATAATGTTAATGTTTCGAATAGATTAGAACATCAAATCTGCTAATCTGATGGTGATTTTTCCTTGACATGAAGGGATTGAAATTTGTTTGGCTGAAGATGGTTCCAAAGTGAACTAAAACGTACTATTTTTTGGAATAAAGAATCAATTTTTTGGATTGAAGAATTAAGATTGCGTATTAATTATCACGTTGACTCTCATTCGCCTTGGTTTTGGAGTTTTTTTGTTATTTGGATTCAACATTGAAAAAATATTCACACTTCAACATTCAATTTTGCAATATCTGAGTAACGTTCTTCCAATGTTCTATGGAAATATTGTTTTAACATTGCAGCAACATTAACAATCAATGAAAAAAAATTAATATAAATTTAACACATTGAAAAAATATTTATACTTCAATATGCAACATTGCAACATCTCAACAATGTTCTATCAATATTCAGTGATGTATGGGTGTAAAAATATAAATAATGTAAATTTAATATACATAATATAATAATGTAAATTTAATATACATAATATAAGAGAGTAGAGTAAATCGGACCTATTCGCAATTTTTGCTCTCTGTATGCGTAAATAAAGTTCGATCGTAAAACCGAAGGTGCCATTGGAAAGATTATTTAATTCCTTTCATTTTTGCTTTATATCATTTTGACGTGTCCCTCATCTTTGTTGAACTATAATGAAAAATGTAAAAATGCTTTTTCTGGTCCACTAATGATTCCAAATCGGACACTTCTATTTTTATGGACTTTTAGACAGAATTTATATTTTAATGTATTTTTGTTAGCATTGAATAAAAACGAGCAATTTGACAGTCAAAGATAAAAATTTTATTCAGAAAAACAATTACTGACAGTTTATATTTTAATAGAATTGAAATCAATAAAACTCAATTAATCTTGTGAGTCTGATGACACATGATATTTTACTAATTTAATTCCTTGGACCAGATCTAGTCGGCCGATCACCAGCCAATAAGTTATCTACTGTACTGTCCAATTTGGACACGGGCCCTTTTGAACTTGGAACAAATTTTACAATAAACCGCAAAAGTGATCACAAAACATTTGATATTTTTTAATTCTACTCTTTTTAATTATCTTAAATCAATTACTTTTCAAATTTTTAACACCTTTTAAATATTAATTTATAAGTATCTTCTTTTTTAAAAAATTTTCACACGATGGCTGAAGATACATATTTGCGTCTATTCTATGAATATTTTGACAGAGAACTGTCAAATTGCTGTCACATGTTCGGTGTCTTATAAGGACTTTACATTATAAATACTACGCAAATCTGCTTAACCGCATTCATTTAAAAAGGTCCTATTTGGAACATGGTCCGATTTAGGCCACTCTCTCCTATATTATCATAAAATGTATAAAAGTACAAAAATAAAAACTGGAATGTCCTGAGAACTTCACTTATCTATTTACAGATGAAGTATTTAAACAAGTCGAGTACGTTAACCGTATAAAAAAAAATACAATAGAAAAATATTAAAATATTGCATCTAATTGAACTAATATTACAGCACAGACAAAAGAGCAGCAAGTATCTTCTATGACACATGTAATACATTTATACAGTTTCTAATTGCAAAATGTTATGGTCATTTTAATTTCGTCATTTTGACTTTAAAACATACATATAGGGAATACGAATCAATTCTTAATATTTCATTAATTAATATTACAGCAGCGCTCGATGTTCGTTGAGGCGCTAATAATGATTGTTACGGCGTTGGGGCATAGCGTGATTGATATAGTACCGTTTGATAATTGGACCAATTAGAAATTGGACCAATTACCAAACGGTGCCGCATATCAATCGCGCTACCCCAACGCCATAACAATCATTATATTGCAGTCGTGCTGTTTACAGTTGTTGTAATGCCAGTTGATCTCTTTTAGCGGTGCGTCGATAATTTAATGCAATTGTCCCGGCTGCCTAGTTAGTACAAGTAGAGATTTGCCGCGGCGCACAGCGTGTCGCGCCGTTGCGTCGCTCCCGGCTGCGATGGTCGAGATTTACGAGGCGATTTACAAATTGGCGGTTATTGTGTCCCGCTTCGGAATGAAACCGTCCCGTAAATCAAAACGTCTGCCGTTCATTAAACGTCAGACCAATCCGGGAAATCGGCCGCCTCGCAGTGCTTCCGCCACCGTACCACCGACGCCCGTTACCGCTGTCTCCTCCTTCATTTAGCCTGACCTAGCGCTTCCATCATATGCGCCTGCAATCCTATTGTGCCCTGACAGTGCGGCACGCTCCGAATTTGTCGGATCTGTCGACGATAAACGTAAATCGGACAACGGCTTGTTTTCCCGAAACAACGCCAAAACCTGTGAGAATCGAGTAAACACGCGATGTCAAAAATAGTTAAATCCTTGTGAGACCGCGTACGCCGGCGTAGTTGGCCTGTCGATTTAAATCACGCTTCAATTTAATCAATTAACACATCGCCAAGATTCTCCGCTTAATTTTTCAAACTAAATTGATCAAATTAAACTTTGGTATGACTATTTTTCGCAATGACTGGGATAAACAAGTTCATTTCATAACTCTAAAAGCTAAAATTAATCAAAAATTAAGTTATTAATGTTCATCCATATTTTTTATACACTAATAATCAATATTTTAGAGACATTATATACACGGTATACCAAAATTCGTGACTCAAAATGCTAGAAAAATATAAAAATTCTCGAAAAATTAGGTAAGAATTTGTAAATTTTTATTTTAAGCAGTAACTTTAAGAGATAATAAGGAGAGTTTTAACATGGTAAATAATAAACTACATTTATATAGACGATCATTAATAATATCGCAAGCGCAACTCATAAACAGAGGTGGTCTTCTAAACGTAGTCTATATAATTGGCTATATTTAAATCCTTATGTCTCAAAAAAACTCCTTGAAATAAAATTTTATATAAATAACTCTTTTACTTAATTTTTGAAATACTATCTTGCTATAAAGAGTTTTTGACAAAGGACCCGGAATAATCCTATATGAAACTGGGTCCCGGTGAAATCAAATAGTTTTCTTATATGTTATAATCTATCACCTGCTAAACAAAACATATAAATTTTAACGCAAAAAAATAAACAGTTTTCATGTTCGATTTATCTACAGTCGCTGACATCTCAACATAAAATACTCAATAACTTCTAAACTGCTGACCTAAAATGGATAAAATTATAGCGTGTTGAAAAGGTCTCAGCAAGGACTATAAGAATATGAAAGAAAAAGTGGGATATCTTACTTGAAAAATTTGAGTTGACTTTGACCTACCTTGGCGATGCCACCCAAAGTCAAACTGATGAAGCTAGCGACTAGGCCTTTGAAACTACAACGTTTATCTAAAATTGAAATTATTAAGAAGTCACAGAATAAAAACATGTTATTTTGTTATAATATAAACTTTAATTTGCCGGCAATAAACAATAAAACAAACAAACCAAAAACAGACGTTTCGATCCCTGTTGGATCATTATCAATGTTACAATATAAACATTGTCACAATATTGACATTGTCTCTGAACACACTAGAGAGATGGCCATTTCACTCTCATCGCATTGTCTGATAATTTGATATTTTTATATTATATTGGCATATGTTCTATAAGATACAATTTCGTTCTAATCCGCATACTATGTCCAGAAGTTCACATTTTTATTGACTACAACCATTGTACAAGCTTCATGTTATACTGAGCGTGATTTTTTTTATTACATGAATACTGTGAGTCTTATAAGTTTTGCGATTGAGAGTGAATTATAATTTTTATATTCTAATTTTTTAAATATTTTTACCGTTTTACTTTTATATTGTAACATTGATAATGATCCAACAAGGATCGAAACATCTGTTTTTGGTTTGTTTATGTTTTATTGTTTATTGTCGGCAAATTAAAGTTTATATTATAACGAAATGACATGTTTTTATTCTGTGACTTCTTAATAATTTAAATTTTATAACGACTAAATTTTAGGCTCATAGCCCTTTTTCGTTCTGTTCTTTTTTAAATTTATTGAGCCTTATCATTATGATATTTTTATCTAAAACATTTTTTTTATAAAACTTATAGTTTTCCAGATATTTTGCCGTTTCGGAATATTTTATGTTCTTTAAATGATTATATTATATAGTGGCATATACATATAATTATATATCCCACATATAATTACATACTATCATATATAATGTCCAAGATATGTACACATGTATAAAACGATACTTTGTTACAGAATGTGTAATATAATTTCCAGGATCTGAATGATGAAAATAACTTAATAAATAAATAATTGAGAAACAATTTTTTATTAAGTAATATAATTGCATATCGCATGCGCACGTATAAACACGCACGCACACACGCACGCATGCACTCATGCACACTGGACCAGACTTTTACCACGTCCATGTCGTTGGTCTTGGATTACGTTAAGAGTAGGGAATTACACTACATATTCTACAACAAAGTGTCGTTTTATACATATGTACATAGCTTGGACATTATATATGATAGTATGTAATTATATGTGGAATATAATTATATGTGGCATCATATATAATCATATAAGGAATCACATAAAATATTCCGAGACGGCACAATATCTGGTAAACAAAGTTTCATAAAAAAATGTTTTAGATAAAAGTTGTAGAGTTTAAAAAGACCTAGCCGCTGGCTTTATCAGTCTGACTTTAGATGGCGTCGCTAAGGTAGGGCAAAACAAACTCAAATTTTTTAAGTGAGGCACCCCATTTTTTCTTTCATTTTCTTATAGTCCTTCCCGAGACCTTTACAAAACGCTATAATTTTATCCATTTTAGATCAGCCGTTTGGAAGTTATTGAGTATTTTATGGTGCGATGTCAGCGACAATAGATGAATAGAAAACGAAAACTGTTCATTTTTTTGCGCTAAAACTTATATGTTTTGTATAGCAGGTCATAAGCTATAACATATGAGAAAACTATTTGATTTCATCGAAACCCAATTTCATATAGAATTAGTGCAAGATTCTTTTAAACACCCTGTGTATGGTACATATACAATAAAAAATATTATCAAAGTTAGTACTTGTTAAAACACGTATTCACGTGTGTTCAATTTTTATTATATCCGAATGTTAGTTTTATGTAATATAAATGTGTTATTTGAATACTTTTTGTCAAATTAATATTCATCTATTAGTGTTAAAATAACGTAATTTACAATCAAATGACCAAATAATAGAAAATTGATGTATTCGAAAAAACAAAATACAAGATAAATGAATAACATGTGCTAATTTAACATATTATAAGTGCTAATTTTATTGAAATGTATTAAATTTAATATATAGGGGAACCTGGGATATAATAGTTAGGTTTTTCAAATTTTAAACATATTAAAAATAAATAAATCATCTTTGTTATATATTAAAATATTCTTTGCAGTATTTACCATAAGAAAAACTTAAGTTTTACTGCAAATGTATAGATTAATAGGACGAAATTATTGTTTTATGAGAGTGTGTCGTAACCTCGTTATGTCATTTATTCGGGGTATAATGGGATCTTAACAAAAGTATCTTTTTAAAAAAAGTTAAAAAAAGGCTCCAAGTGTGCATGTACCTTCCATAAAAACTGTACTTTACATAAACTAAAGAAAAACCGTTACATAAATAATATAGTTCAAGTGCTAATATGGTTAATTTTTTATTATAAATTACCCCTCAGTAGTACGTATGAATGTATTAAAAAAAAATTAAATCAAATCTTTAAATTACGCCAATTGCAAAACGAATATATAATTTCTTGCAACATATAACATATACTATTGTATTTTGTAAATTGCGAAAAGAACATATATTTTATTGCAACATATAACATTTAATTAACGAGACAAAATGATACGTACCTTTATCTTTCTATTCAAGAATCTTTTATATTTGCAATGGAATACAACATTTAATCTAAAAAAAATTAAAGACGAAGCATCACAAAATGGGAAAATTTTATTAAAATAAAAATTTTTATGTAAAGATACTTGGCGCGCTGCTAGACCTGAAAATATAATAAATGTTACATAAAGGAATAAACAATGTTTACTGTTTAATTAACATTAATTAACATTAAAATTACAATCACAATTACAATTAAGATTATAATTAATTTTAAATCTACTTTTAAATTTAACTTAAACCGCATGTCTTACAAATCTGAAATCATTATTCTAGTCTTATACGCTTTTACAATATATAATGCACACCATATAAATACTTAATCTATATTAAATCTAAGCCGCATACCTATCTAAATCTGGTCGAACATATGAACACGTTGTATATTATTAATTCTCTTTCTTAAATCTCTTTATTACTTTTCATATTTGGTATTTTTAATTATTTGCTTGTACGCACGCACACGCACGCATGCACGCATGCACGCACGCACGCACACACACACACACAAACACACACACACACACACACACACACACACACACACGCACACACACACACACACACACACACACACACACACACACTGTATATTGTTAGTCCACCTTATTTGCTTTCTTAAATCTCTTCATTATTTTTTTTTATTCGAAATTATTTGATGATCGTCTTATTATATTTTGAAGTCTAGCAGCGCGCCAAGTATTTTTACATAAAACATTTTATTTTAATAAAATTTTCTCATTTTGTGATGCTTCATCCATAATTATTTTTAGATTAAATGTTGTATT
>NW_017296173.1:0-208 GCF_001594075.2 Trachymyrmex cornetzi | reverse complement strand
TGCGCGGACGTAGCTCGTCGGTCACGGGCTGCGGCCAGGGTCGCAAAGAGGTTCGGCCAGGAGGAGAGAGATGCAAGGCGGTAATAACGGAATTAATACGGATTCATGTGAGAGTATATTCTTGATATATATGTTACAGAGTGTATGTGTGTGTGTGTGTGCGTGTGATACGATTTGTCGCGGCTGGTCTGTTTGCTGACGGCGGTGT
>NW_017296172.1:18127-20418 GCF_001594075.2 Trachymyrmex cornetzi | reverse complement strand
ATCAAGAAAGGAATCTATTTTAGTATCGTGAACAGCCGCGCATAAATCATCTACATATCGATAACAAAACAGGCAACTATCTTTGACCGACATCAAGGCTGATTCCTCCAGTCTTTGCATTACACAGTCAGCAACGATGGGAGACAATTTGATTGCATAAATGAGAAATGGTCACATATCGCTAAGAAATGTATTATTTCGAAAACTGAATTTCTTGGAGCAATTTCATTTATTTTAAATTCAACTTATTTTCATTTTGATAATGTGATTTTTAAACAAAATTTTGGCACGCCCATGGGGTCACCATTGTCTCCCATCGTTGCTGACTGTAATGCAAAGACTGGAGGAAACAGCCTTGATGTCGTTCAAAGATAGTTGCCTGTTTTACTATCGATATGTAGATGATTTATGCGCGGCTGTTCACGATACTAAAATAGATTCCTTTCTTGATACATTCAATTCGTTTCATCAACGTCTACAGTTTACATTGGACGTGGGTGATAATTATCTCAATTTTCTTGATATTTCGATTAGCATCAATAACAACTTTTTATCTTGCTGTTATATAAAGTTTTGTATTTAGAGTCTGAAATATAATTATATCTCTTCCATCTCGAAAGCAATTCCTTAAGTGACACAATAAGTTTTTTTGTGGGATCTTTTTTTATGACAGTGTAAGTGTTTTCGTCCCTAAGCATTAAACGTACTTTATTTATATAAGCATCCCTATTAAGGGTTTATCCGGTTAAATTTATCTTTGAATGTATCAATAATAGAATTAAAATTATCAGACATAATAAATTAATTAACACGAATATTTCGATCGATGACGAGGAATCAAGGACGGTCACTTCGTGGTTTACGGTACCGTACATTCCAGTACTTATGGAAAAATTTAGGCAGTTTAACAGGAACGACATCAGGGTATCATATTTTAGCGCTAATAAATTGAACAAATACATAAAGGATCAAAAAGATCGAGTAGATTCTCTGTCGAAGTCTAATGTTGTGTATAAGATAGATTGTAAAGACTGTGATGCTTCCTACGTGGGGCAAACGGGAAGAAGATTAAAAACGAGGACCACGGAACATCGCAATCATATAAGGTGGAATACCAGCTCGAGATCCGTGATCACGGAACATAGATTGCAATTGGGACATGATTTCAACTGGAACGATATTCAAATCTTGGACGAGGAACCTTGTTATAATAAACGCTTGGTTTCGGAAATGTTGAACATCAAAAAACCAAACAACAGTCTTAATTTACAGCAGACACAGAGGGTCTTCATAAGTCATATATACCGATCATAAACAAAGTCTGACATTGCATTACCAGTAGACTCGCATTACAGTTTCGCACGTCGTGTGGATAGTTCGTTTATTCCGATTATATTCTCAGACAAGATACACTTATAATGTGATCAATTGTATAAGTTTTTATAATCGACATCATCGTTGTGATGTGATATTTTTTATTTTATCATCATTGATTCCAAAACTTGACGAACATTTCACCTACATGGATTTTTTGATAATTTTCACAGAGAGGTGAGTGTTTTAACAGAGAGACGACTTTTCTGGTCTTGATTACGATTTTATTAGAAACATTTTTTTTGCTTTCTATCTTTAGAACTACGGTGATCTTTCTCAAACGATCTTCCAATCGCTTGATGGGTTCTGTCGTCCCTCTGAAAAAATACTTCTTTTATTATTTCTTTTATTATTATGGAAAACAATCATAGACATACCTCAGTTTGCGAATTTTTACTTGTTTTTTCGATTAATTTATTTTGTGTATTACGCTCACATCTGAGGAGGGCTCAAATTGGAAGCCGAAACTAGTAATGTTTTCGACGAGATCAAATTATTGTACTTAATATCTATATGTTTAAATTGCTTTTATAATCTATGTTTTATTATTGATTATTTTTAATTTTAAATACATGTAAAAAATGATATGATCTATTGAACTTCTTCACAATTTGACTCTTGAAGGCCTTATTTTTCGTTTTTGTATTTTGAATTTTAAGAGTCCTGTATATTTTCTTATTATATATATTGGGAGTGTGAATAAGTTCTCGCCGTTTTTTTGTGAAAATAAATCTTTTATAAAAAAAAAATAAAAAAACAAGTCAATTAAAGTATTGCCCATCGCTGGAGACAACTTTTTCCCATCTTTCTGGCAGCATTTGGATTCCACGTCGAAAAAACGATACTTCTTTTGCGGCTATCCACGAATCGATCCAATTTTTGGTATTTTCGTATGATGTGAACTGCTTCTCAGACAG
>NW_017296172.1:16350-16838 GCF_001594075.2 Trachymyrmex cornetzi | reverse complement strand
TATCAAACCTCTATCAAACCACTATCGAACGGCTATCGAACGACTGTCGAACTGCTATCGAACAGATATCGAATCGATATCGAACTGCTAACAAAGCAACTATAAAACAGCCATCGGTACGCTGTAAACAGCTTTCAAACAGCTATTGGTCCACTGTAAACAGCTATCGAACTGATATCGAACCGCTATCAGTTCATTTCAACATCTATCTGCTATATTTATTTAAATGTCTACAGGTATAAGGGTAATAGAAATAAACATATTAATGTAAGATAACATACATTTATTTTTAAAAAAATCTTACAATTCTTCCTGGTGTCGCGACCACCAGTTAAATATCTTAAATACATTTTGTAAAGCGCAATTCTTTGCGTGTTTTCCACATCTTATAGTTACAATCATCTAGATTACGTAGCGATTCTACATCTTTATAATGCGCATCCAGAGTTTCGACGATGATATCATCAGTGTCGAGCATATCAGCTAAC
>NW_017296172.1:15441-16194 GCF_001594075.2 Trachymyrmex cornetzi | reverse complement strand
AAATGCCATGGCATAGGATGTGAAAAAATGTAGTGTGTGAGAATGGTTCCCCCTCTCAGTACCGCTACTTCCTTCACAATAAATTTCTTATTAACGATGAATCCTTGCAGATCCACAAACGTTGGTATGATCATGACGAGCAATTTTTCGAGACTGCTTCACACCCAGGTTTTTCCATTCTTTTATATTCAGGATACTTGCTGACGTTGCAATTTACATTTTGCAATTTACAATTTGCGCACTACATTAGACAACGGACAGTATTCGATTACACGATCGTGTATGATGAGACAATAGGCGGTAATATTGGCGGGCACATTCTCCTTGCAATCAAATTCTATGTGTACGTCCACAGTGGCGCTCTTGACGGATTCGTTTTGTCGCGAGCGATCAATGACTGCAAAAGGTCCTTTCTCGATAAACGATAGTACGTTGAGCAGCGTCTCGAAGCTATCAATTCCATAATATGCTTTACGAAAACGCGCATACATGTCAAACAGGACAGCGTACCTCTTTTTGCCAAAATCTAGATTTAAATCACCATACGGATAAAAATCTGAATTTAGATATACTTTCACATTACTCAAATTACAATCGTCGAACACACTGACATCTTGTGACATGACATTCTTTCGGCCGGTATGCAGAGCAAAGATAACATATCGCGGCTGCTCAAGCTGAGTCGCCGTTTTGACAGCCCATGAATGCTTAGTCGTATTCTGCAACAAAGGATACTCATACAGATCCCACGAG
>NW_017296172.1:13384-15055 GCF_001594075.2 Trachymyrmex cornetzi | reverse complement strand
GAATTTCATCAAACATGAACGCCACGCAATTATTTCCAAGCGTCGACGACATCTGATCGTTTTTATTCTTCACCGTCAATCTTCCTTCGACGTAGAGAAAACTGTCACACGGCAGCGTGTACAAATCCTGCTGCTGTATAGGTATCCGTGTCTCGTCGCTATGTCCAAACGTAGCGTTGGCGTACGGATTGTACGTGAGTCTCAATCTTGACGATGTGGTCATCAAAGATCGGCTCACCGGTAATATTCAAGATATCAACCATTTCGTATGATGAAACCCAACGACTTTAAAAATGCGACGTTGGACGCAGTGAGTTTCTTTCCAGGTATAGTCTTTCCAGTAAAAGATGTATTTCTCGTCTGTTTCGGCTGTTCGTTCAACACAAGCATCTCACGTTAGCGCCGTCGTACGTGCAATCTAACGGTGATCTCCTCTCCGCGAAAATCAAGCAATCGACCGTCTTGGTCCATCACACGAATCATCAGATCAGTAATGCTCCGTATGACGATCTGCGTAGGTCTTTCCGATAAATGATCCGGTAAATGATCTGCGTAGGTCTTTCCGATATCTTATATCCTGGCGGTACGCTCGGTGAAAACTCGTGTATCGTGTGCACGCACCTGTCGTTGCTGTACGCACCCGAGGTCACGTTGCACTCGATACTAATGATGTTCACGTTGATGATATTTATCGGAACGTCAGACTCGTGCCACTGTCGCGGCAACAGCACGCGATTCGACGAAAATCCCAGCAGCGAGCCAATGTTGCGAGGTTTTGTAAAATTTATCCGATAGGCGCATTTGATCTCACTTCTCAACGTATTGTTGTTAGCGCGAATAACTAATGGAAACTCTTCATCCTCCTTACCCTTTGCATCGTGAGAACGTAAAATTTCACGCTTCAGATACCGCTCGATATCGCGCAGTTCGTACGATTCATCGAGAAGGACAATTTCCTTTTTGTCACAGTAAAACTTGTTGTTTGTCGAATTTACATTGGCTAGTGTATAGTACGTTTCAAAGTCCGTCAGACCGAGCTCGTAATCACCGTCACCCCAATCTACCGCCGGAAAGTAGCTTACGGTGAGAACGCTACACTTGCCAGTCAACGTAAACGTCAGCGTCATGTTTGAACGAGCACTGAGTCAAACAGCGCATAGCCTGTCCTTAAATTACGAATCAACCGACCGTAGAAACTATAGACAAAGCTGCCTGCAATCGCTGATGAGGTGTGCGATTGTACTCGATTACACTGTTTGCCAGATATCGCTCGAGTTCCTTCGACGGTCGAAGATTATCGAAACTGTCAAAGTATACGACGCGATTCCCCCTTTTCGCATATGACACCCAATGCTTATCGGGTCCCACGGCATTGTTTAGATTTACGATACCGCTCTCGTTTCGACGTACTCCTTTAACCAGTAATGTAGTACGCACAAAGACACCTCTAAAATGTGGAATGCGCATATGGTTTGCAAGTTGTTGCAGTTGCACATCGGTAGTTACTCCCCTCGGAATTTTTAACGTTTCATCGATGTTTTTTTTTCTACGCGCGACACCTCGTCCGCGCTTGTACGGAGCGCGATAATCGCCGCGATCTTCCATGATGCGATTATGACGTTGCAGTTCTTCCAGTTGACGCTGCGCTGCTTTGCTATCGTTTACGGCCTT
>NW_017296172.1:11196-12818 GCF_001594075.2 Trachymyrmex cornetzi | reverse complement strand
TGCAGATCGTCTGACACGACGAGAAACATTTTGATTACTAAGCGATTTCGCTCTACGCAGCTCTATAAATAGGCCCGCTCGTGATATTGTTTTCAGTATTTTGTGGAAGGAAGAAATATGCGGTTCGTGCGCTAATCGCGGATGATTAAAGTGACGAATCTCGACGGCAAAGTACAAACCGATAAAGAGACGCGCAAGCATGGCAACATGCTACCGGCCTCTATACGCGCGATCGTCTGCGGACAGTCAAATTGTGGCAAGACGAACGTGTTGATAAGCTTATTGGAAAGTCCGCACGGCGTAAGATTCGAGAACGTGTACGTGTACTCGAAATCGCTGCAACAGCCGAAATATCGATACCTGGCGAATCTGCTAGCTCCTATCGAAGAAATTAGCTATTTTACGTTCTCCAATAACAGCTCATTCCACCGAGCGAGGCGCTTCCTAATTCCATCTTTATCTTTGATGACGTGGCATGCGACAAGCAGGACGCGATAAGAGAGTACTTTGCAATGAGACGGCACGCGGACGTCGATTGCTTCTATCTCTGCCAGACGCATGCAAAGATACCCAAGCACCTTATCTGCGACAATGCAAATCTATTGATCCTATTCAAACAAGATGGTACCAATCTGAAATGCGTGTACAACGATCACGTGAATACCGACATGCCGTACAAGAATTTCTGCGATTTATGTCGTAAATGTTGGCAGCAAAAGTATGGATTTTTAGTAATCGACAAGGACAGTGAGCTTAGCGATGGGCGATACAGAAAAGGATTTAATGACTTTGCAATACCGTGATGCGATCAATTGATATCGATACGTTGACATGGACGACAGCAAAGATCGTGAGAAGGTAGCGAAGATTGCGAAAACGAGTGATTCGATTCGCAAAAAGTACCGCGCTTTGAAGACTGATAAAATGGAGGAGGACATCGCATTGGAGAGACACTTCAAACCTATTATCAACCCGCTGAAACAGATTGTCGAAAACACCGCTGACTCCTCCAAGGATCCTATCATGACCGAAACAATCTTTTCGGGGGAAGACAATGAACCAAAACCCAAAAGGAAACGACCGAGTGCTCTGTACGACAATCCTATACAGGCTTCCACGCCTGTAAAATCAGTGTTGAATCGATCGAAAACCGTACCACCCGCTTTGAACGAATGTCTGAAATACCACATCCACCCGATTTATCGTACGATCATGTTCCCTCCGTCGAAGAAATTTTCGAGGTCACCGATGAACCGCTCGTGACATCTATTCGATACTTGCGTCAAACATCCGAGGGTCAGGAAAAGTTGCAAACAAACTATGGTCCGTTAGGACAGAAATATATGAAAGCGGTCCTGAGCGGTAAGAAAGCCGTCAACATAGACGTTGTGTACGGAGTTTATTTCAACGACGAGGGAACGATGCTCGGTGACAAACGTATCACCTTGCACAAAAATGATGATATAATTATAGATGGGAAAAGATATGATGGAACAGCGGGCCTGTACGAGTTAATTTTCATGAAATTTCCCAACGAAAGTATCTGTACGCATGACGACGTACACACCTACAGAAGCATTCTGCTGACGACAAACGCTCACAGACGCGGTCATAGCCCGAGT
>NW_017296172.1:10381-10711 GCF_001594075.2 Trachymyrmex cornetzi | reverse complement strand
GGCCGACGCAGCATACAAGCGATACGTGCAGCAGAGTGTTCAAGATTTGAAAGATCGTCTGAATGAAATCGAGAAGAAGATTGCAGCCTTACAAAATAATGTACAGGTTTTGCTAAAAGAATTTGAAAAGACGATTCGAGAAGTACATCGGCCGAATTATTTGCAATGTATGAGAAACAGCTGCTGGTTAATGAATTGCATGCTCCGGCGAGAAGAAATTTTCCGCGAAGACATGTTATAGTACATGGATACGACGATCTGTGGCAGGCAGATGTGGTCGAGATGCGTCCATATACACGATTCAACAGAGGTTACCACTACATTCTCACC
>NW_017296172.1:9722-10294 GCF_001594075.2 Trachymyrmex cornetzi | reverse complement strand
TCGAGACGATAAAAGATGTCCGAAAAATTTGCAGACCGACAAAGGAAAGGAATTTTACAACTCGGATGTGCAGAAACTCTTGAAGAAGCACAACATCAATCATTATTGTACGTATTCCGTAATGAAGGCGTCGGTCGTCGAACGGTTCAACCGTACGTTGAAGAATGACATGTGGAAACAGTTCACGCACAACGGAAATTATAAATGGATTGATATCCTGCCGCGTCTTGTATCAAATTACAACGCGCGCAAGCATCGAACTATCGGTATGCGTCCCGTTGACGTTATCCCCGCGATCGCCGACAGACTTTTAATTACGGTTTATAATCGCATAAGGATTGCTGCACCTGCACGGTATAAAGTGGGTGATTCGGTACGCGTGAGCATATTCAAGACAGACTTTGATAAAGGATACACGCCGAATTGGACTGCGGAGGTATTAAAATTATTAAAGTGCAGCAAACTAATCCAGTGACGTATCTATTGCAAAATTCTCGCGGAGAGCCTATCGCTGGAGGATTCTACGAATACGAATTGCACAGCGTCGCTAATCCCGATGTGCATCTCGTCGA
>NW_017296172.1:2080-7665 GCF_001594075.2 Trachymyrmex cornetzi | reverse complement strand
GGCTTGGGCGCCCGCGTGGGCGTTGCGCCTGTGTTCAAGCTCTATGATATGACGGGTTAGGGCATGATCTCGCGGCAATAAGATAGGATGGCATGCATCAAAGCTCAAGTCGGAGTTGACCAATCTTCCTCCTACCCGAATTAATCCGTCTTCGCTAATGAACGGAGCTAATGATAATATGCTACTTGATGTATCAAGGGCATGACCTTTGCGTAAGGCCTTGTATTCCTGAGGAAAAGCTTGATTCTGGGTTAACTTACACATGATTTGTAACGCGGTTGAAATTTCTTGATGAGATACGAATGTGGTATATTCCTTCGGACGGTAGCGCTTAAGAAATCTTAGGCAATACGCGAGAATGCGACATGCTTTATTGAGGTTTGAATGTCTGGTTAACAATTCATTTATAACTGAGTGATCGACAATCAAGATGGCTGTCACGGACCTTTTTTGTTCGGGAAGGCCCTCAATCGAATGAACGAACCCAGAATCGGGCCAATGTTCTTCATCTAATCTCAGGAAGGGAGGTCCATGCCACCACATGGAAGATTCTACTAACTTCTGTGGATCGAGGCCGCGCGACAGAATGTCAGCAGGATTGTCGATGGATTTGACGTGACGCCAGTCACTAGGTTCAGTCAAGTTTTGAATTTGACCGACTCTATTGGAGACAAAAACTGACCATCTTCTCGATGGCGATGCTATCCAATTCAGGACTATGGTGGAATCTGACCACAGGAAGATCTGTGAGTCAGTTATCGTGATTGATGCCCTTACCTTGTTCAGTAGGTTGGCCAATAGCAAGGCTGCTGAAAGCTCGAGACGCGGCAATGAGATCGCCTTAAGGGGAGCAACGCGAGACTTTGAACACAATAATTCAGTGTTGTAGGTGCCGTCTTGAGACCTCGTGCGGATATAAATGCATGCTCCGTAAGCCAATTGGCTCGCGTCGCAGAAACCGTGGACTTGCATTGGCTGTGAATTCGCATTGAGCTTGACATGGCGCGGAATGGCGAGTTTATTGATATCAACTAGGCGCGACTTGAGGTTCGTCCAACGTATGTGAAGCTCTTGCGGAACTGATTCGTCCCAGTGAGATCCCAAGTGCCAGAGCTCCTGGAGGATCAGTTTTGCCGAAACGATGACCGGTCCCCAGAACCCGAGAGGATCGAAGAGTTTAGATACTTCGGAAAGTATGACGCGTTTGGAGATTGTTGAACGGTCGGCGTCGGGCTTATAGGAAAAGTGTAATGTGTCTTGGAGTTGGTCCCAATGGACGCCTAATATGGACGATTCCGTGCCCTTGTTAATAGTAACAGGGACATGGGTTTGTTTCTCGACATCCGTTAGTAAGTCCGAACAATTGGAAGCCCACTTACTGAGTTCGAAGGCGCCCGCACGTAGCACTTCGATTGTCTGGTCGCGAATTGCTAGGGCCTCTTCCACGGTGTCGGCGCCAGTGAGCATATCGTCGACATAAAAGTCTCGCTCCACACACGCGGAACCGGCGGGAAATTCGTCCGCGTAATGATCAGCCAGCCATTTGAGGCATCTGGTTGCTAGGTACGACGCCGACGACGTGCCGTAAGTTAATGTGACTAGCTCGTAAGCCTTGACGTCGGAGGCGGGATCGTCCCGCCAAAGAATGCGTTGATAATGTGTTTGTGAGGGATAAATCAACACTTGCCTGTACATCTTGATGATGTCAGCGGTGAGAACGAAGCGAAATGTGCGAAATCGTACTAAAATTGAAAATAAGTCCTGTTGGACGGTTGGTCCAACCATGAGCACATCGTTTAAGGAAGTACCGGTTGAGCCTTTGGCCGACGCGTCGAAGACTACACGAATCTTATCGCGACCCTGATTAGACTTGAACACGCAATGGTGCGGGAGATAAAAGGATTCTGAATTATTATCGGACTGCTCGTCAATTGCCTTCATGTGGCCTAGGGCCAAGTATTCGTTCATGAACTCCGAGTACTGAGTTCTTAAATTGGGATTGAGTTTGAATCGTTTTTCGATACCGTACAATCGTTTTAAGGCGGCTCCTCTTGAATCGCCGAGGGTGATAGAGGCGAGCTCCTTGAACGGAAGCTTCACGATTAATCTGCCCTGCGGGTCTCGGGACAGATTCTGCAAGAAATGTTGCTCACAAAGGTGCTCTTCGACACTGTGATCGTCCGAGGTCTGAGTTATGTCCTCAATTTGCCAAAATTGTGATAATTGTTGTTGTAATTGCGCGTTAGAAATTGAAGCGTGAAAAGACTGCACGCCTTGTCTGGAAGTCGATGAATTATCGAGTCGCCCGGCTAGAATCCACCCGAAACGCGTTTTCTGAAGGATGGGTTGAGTCGGCGAAGATTTGATTTGCCCTACGCAGAGCAAGCGCCAAAATTGCTCCGCGCCAATTAAAAGATCGATTTCTGACGCGACGTTGAACTGCGGATCAGCCAACTTGATATTTTGTGGAATTTCAAAGGCACTCCTTTTGATAGTAAAGGCCGGAAGCTTATCAGTTACATGATCAGTGACAATGCAATCCAATAAAATATTGAAGGAATTTATGCGCGACTGTAAATGAACTTCGACTGCTCGCAATGATCTTGTAGTTGTCTTGTTGATTCCCGAAATGGAGACTTCCGAGGCACGAGTTCTAAGACCGAGCGTGTCCAGGAAGCGTTGCGAAATGAAATTGGCTTGTGAGCCACTATCCAAAAGTACGCGACAGGATTTAAGAGCGCCCTTGCTGTCGTGTGCGGACACAACAGCAGTGGATAACATAACGCAGTTGTGAACAGGCGAGTTCGCGCTGTGTGTGACAAGGGCCGTAGGAGAACTCGCCGGAGGTGCCCCTCCCTTGTCATCCACGGGTGATTCGCGCGGATTTGAAGTATCGGACTTCGTTGAAATGGCGGCGGTAAGGTGAAGCAATGAATTATGCTTGGAATTGCAAATTTTACAACTGCCTGATGGGCATTTGTTCGAGGCATGATCAGTGGATCGCAGGCAATTCGTACAGAGTTTACGTTTTCGGATTTCCGAAATTCTTTGCCGAACCGGCAATGCTAAGAATTTTTGACAATGATATATGAAGTGTTCGCCTTTGCAAAACACGCACTTAGCCTTCACCGTCGCGAGACATGACTGGCGCCTCGCATTATGCTGTGCTTGTGCCGGCACAGCTGGCTTACCGTTGGCCTCGAGAGTTTGACATCGATGAGTGATAAAATCAATGAATTGTTTTAGCGTAGGCAGCTGCGAGCTCGTCAGCGACAACTGCCATTCGCGAGAAGTGAGCGCGTCTAGTTTGCTAGTCAAAATTTGAACTAATAAATCGTCCCATTGCGCTGTGGGGCGCTTTAAAGCCTTGAGGGCTTGAACGTGTCGGGTAGTACCGTCTGCGATTTGACGAAGCTCGACGACGTTTTCCTTACTCATGGACGGCAGATCCATGATCGCCTTTATGTGGCTTTGAACGATGACGCGTTTATTATCGTAACGCTCTTTCAGCAGGTTCCACGCGACGTCGTAATTCGTGCCAGAAATTTCCAACGCGGTGATTATTTTTGCCGCGTCGCCGACGACGGAGGCCTTCAAGTATTGCAACCTTTGAATATTATCTAACGACGGGTTGGCATGTATGAGAGACTGAAAGCTATCAAAAAACGGGAACCACTCGTCGTATTTACCGGAAAATTTCGGAAGATCCAACCTAGGGAGTTTGATATGATTGTACTGATTGACGACGCCGGAAATTGAGGGTGACGGCGAGGGAGAGGCGGTGGCGCGCATTTGACTGGCGCTAGAGAGTAATTCGCGTAATTTAGCGGATGTAAAATAAAATGCTTCCTCGAAAGTGACGCGATGATTCGCCTCTGCCTCGTCGCACAATTCCAGCTTCGTTTGCACTTCGTCGTAACTTGACCAATAACCGTCTAACTTAGCTCGGCGTTCTTCAAGTTGAGCCGCAATGGGCGGCGTGACCGATTCGATTGAGTCTGCGAACGTTCGAACACGAGTGCAAGAACCGATGATTATCGCGCGGCGGCGCTTTAACGCAACCACCTCGTCATTGTTAGCCATGGCGAAAGCGACGAAATTGACTGAGCGAGGGAAGCAATAAAATAATCAGTCGGCACTGACCTTGAAGTAGCTGACCTTACCTTACAAGCAATTCGCACGCGCACGGAAATGAAAAGAGCGTGGCCTCGGCTGCGTAAAGATGGCCGGTCCTGATGGCGCGTAGCGGCAGCGTTGCAGGAACTCGCTTGATGTGGCCGTGTCCTGGGCTCGCAGCTACTTGCCAGTGATGGAAATGCGTCAGATGTTTGCAGGATCCCCTTGTGAGTCGCGAGGAACAGCTCCTCGAAGAAGACTGGAAATGTCTGGTTCAGTCCCTTGCTGTCGCGAGATTTGTGACTCGCTACAGCCAACCTCCTCGAATGTTCGACCGCAGTGGCACTGACACCAAAACGTTGTTGCTGTAATCCGGCTCGAAGGACCAAATTGTTTGTGTCGCCAATGTAGCGTTGAGCCAATGTGGCGCTCGTGGCTCGTGCCTTCCACGGAAACCCCGGAATGTGCAACTCGGGACCGTGGCCGAGGGGCATGTGCCCTTCTTATTTGTTCTCTTTCGCCGCTGCGGTGCCGTACAGTCGACGGCGTGTCTCGGGAGGTGTCTTCGCCAAGGAAAAGTCACTCGTGTAGTTTTTAACCACTTTTATTGATGTAAATTAGGAAGCACGAGGGAACAACGTGCGTTGTTGGCGGAACAGCAAAGATGTCTGATGTTAGCGTTGTCGCGCATGCGCGATCCGAGCGTCCCTGTGGCTGCAGAACCGATCAGGGGAAATCCAAAAAAAGGAGGTTGCGGGGCGCGGGGAGGTAACGAAATTGCCGCGAGCACAGAGAGATGGCCACAGCGTCGTGGATGTTAATAAACGCGCCGAGATCAAGTCCAGGAATACTTAACAATATATATAAAAATATTGTATACTCTTCATTATAAATATGTATTACACATATTATATCTACATATTACACATATTACACACATTATATAATACATACTACACACAGTATACTTATTATAAATCTTATTCATATTATACATATTACACATAATATATACATATTATATTATTATACATTTATAAGTATTAAACATATTATATAATACAATTGTGTTTTATTTACATCGGTAATGCCCCCATGGCAGCGTGTCGGTGGAACCTGATACGATATACCGCTTATCATCGTGCGGACTTAGAGCGATTTTTGTTTCCGATCATATACACTTCGTGCAGTTTGGATCTTATGCACTACTGTCTGCGCGTCATTTCGATTGCATCGTTCAAGCAGCATGTGTAATCCTCAAACGTTATGGATTTTACAACGCTGCTCTTGACACCCTTTGCCTTTTTCGCGTCTTTATTTCCTTGTACACGTAAAGCGTACATTTTCGCTGTAAGCCCTACGAATTCAGTCATAATGGCGCCGTTGTTCTCATCTTTCATAAGACCTGGAACATTTTTATTTGCGAGCGGAATACTGTACGCGTTGTCAACTGCGTAATCACTCGTGTC
>NW_017296172.1:0-1682 GCF_001594075.2 Trachymyrmex cornetzi | reverse complement strand
CATTTTTGGCCATTGTTCTAAATTTTGTGTTTAATTCTATGTAATCGCGTAGCCATGGAGATTGCGCGAATTGCAGTATACGGTGAATCTTAGCGTTACGGAGGCCGTGATGAGTACACTGCTGCAGGTTGCGATAATGTATGACGTAACGCTGTTTATCACATAATGTTGCGAGGAGCTTGTCATCGCGCTTGCCGGGTGGTTTCTCTCGCGTCGGACAGAACGGTAGGTCAGTGTGCGCGTCATGAAGATGTTGCGGGTACTCCAAATCCACCTCGAGAATATAGCCTGTCTGCGAATCTAACGCGATGGTCGTAAAATCGAAATTGTCGTCGACCCTTGGCGTAGGGCAATGGTTGTCACATTGCCCAGCCATACAGGTTGTTGACGTCATAGTACATCAAGTACGATGACGGTTTCGATGGATCGTACGACGGCATGTATTTGTTGTTGGCTCGCGCGTACCTGTTTGTACACTGGCTCAGACCACCGCGTATAACGCGCTCGACAAACATGACTATGTCGATGTCTGTCAACAATTCAAATTTTACACCAGTATGTTTTAACATGGCATCCCATGTGAAGCCAGGTAAGGTGTAATAATACGCGGAGTCTAGCCTGTAACTCGCGATGCAACTGTCGCGGAAATTTTCGAAGACGTCGGCCAACAACAATACGTCTGTTTTTAGATACAGGTCGCTATATTCACCGAGCATTTGGATGGAGAAGCGCTGCCACACGTTGACGACGTGCGCGTAATCATTCTCAGATACCGTGCTGTCAGTCAATGAGCTGTAATATGACTCGCGAGATGGCAGGCGTAATTCGTTCAATTTTTCGCTGCAGTCAATGTACTCGTACGGAAAAACGCCCTTTCGAGTCAAAAGATTAAAATTTTCTTCAAATGGGAAAATTAGCGTTGCAGTACCCGCAGCTTATCATTGTTGAGAAAAGATGACAATTTGTCCAAACTTGAAGCGAGAAATCTATATGAATCTATGAAACGTAATTGCACACAATTTTTTTGATCAATTTTTGTACTATCAACATGTTTAGTAAAAGATATATATTTTTCTTTAGTTATTGGAAGCAGATCTACGCGTCCTTCATACGCGGTTGCAATTTTCTTGATAATAAAATCGTAACTGGATAAGTTATGAAAGACTACAGGTATGCAACGCGAATCTCTTAATTTAGATTGCAATTTGAGTGCGCTGGACCTCTGTATCGCCCGGTGAGATGGCAGTGATCGCGTACCCGCGTATCGTCTGGTTAAACGGTTTCTCGCTCACGTGACAGTGCGAGACGCTGTTAAATTTTTCCCAGTCGTCGCGCGTGAAATCTGCCATGGGAACATTGGCTGAAATTACAGACTGTACACTATGCGCTAACTGTCTAAGTTCTTCCGCGAACTACGCTATACAGTCTTTGTCGCGGCGGAAACGATAGCCCGATAGTGAGCTGTCGTAGGAGCATTGCACGTAATACCCGATACTGAAGACGTTGTGATGTTGGTACGTATGCGTAGCGGATTGTGAATCGCTATCTATTCTTTCCAATGCACACTCAAGATCGGCGTAGACTACGAACGGGACACGCTCTTTCCTGCAGTGGTTGCAGAAGCTCAGCCACTTGTCGTCCTTGCTCGGCAGCCTTATCGCACAATCGTTAATTTTTTCACA
>NW_017296171.1:21094-24695 GCF_001594075.2 Trachymyrmex cornetzi | reverse complement strand
CTCCTAAATCTGTATTATCGACCTTAATTGAGTTCCGCCGTTGCTTTAGCATCCCCTTAACGCTATTGCCGTTGGAGACGTTGAAAAGACGAGAGGCGGATGCACTGACAATGAGAAAGAGACTTGCACGTAGCAAGGAAACCGAAGAACAGCGTTTGAACGAATCGAAAAAGATGCTTTTTCTCATAGTGTTAAACATGTTATGAATTCTGAAATAAAGTGTCAGAAGGTGCGTGATCAGTACGAAAAAGATCCTGAAAAAAACCGTCAGAAGAAACGTGATCAGCACAAAAAAGCTCCTGAAATAAAACGTCAGAAGGAATGTGATCAGTACGAAAAAGATCCTGAAACAAAACGTCAGATGGTGCGTGATGTATACAAAAAGGATATAGAAAATAAACGGTGCATCAAAAGAAAATACTATTTGAAGAATGCTGCCCGTGAAAGAGACCGCGAACGAAAATTGAGACAAAACCATCCCGACTTAAAAAAATTGTACAACAAAAAGTGCTACGTAAAATGTGATAAGAAGTATATCATACAAAGACGGAAGATGATGAAGAGATTGAAGGAAAAATTCAATACTGTTCGGTCTTGGCAAAAGCGTTTCAAATTTTTAGAACGCTCAGAGTTATACATTCGACTGATGTCGAGAAAAATTAATAAACCGCCGATATGTGCTCGATTGGAAGCCGAAGAGATGTTCAAGCGGTACGTAATAGCAAAAAAATCGAAAAAAGTTTGAGCAACCATTTATAACGGGACAATGCTCTCCTCACGCAGTGATTAATGTTTTGCTGTTAATGGATAACAATGGTAAAAAAGCAAAAATGTGGCACTGTGATGAGAACGAATGCCACATAAGTGATATTTCCATTGAGAAGTTTGTTGAATTCTTGGAACAATTCGAAGGAGGTACTTTGAAGAAGATAATGAATGTTAAGTTCATGGCGCGACTAATTGTTCCGTTTCACATATTAGTAGCAGATTAGGACATCCTCCGGAATGCTATGCAAATCCTAATCTTTACAAGTCTCTCTCATACATTGCAACGATAAGCACTTTATCGCCACATTTTCCTTTCGTGAGGAATATTCGAAGAAATGTCTATAAATTGATAGGCATTTATAACAAGTTTCGTTATTTATTTTCAGCTTTGAGATTCGCCAATATGGATAAATTGCGTGAAATGTCAAATGAGATAAAGAATAAGGTAAGATTTTATCCAAAATATTTAACGGATGTTAGTTTGGACGAGGAAAAGATTTTATCGCAAAATTATGAAGCGTTTAAAGTTATGAAAAGCGATTGTTGGATCTACCACGTTTCACTTGTATCTCTTGCGAAAAATTGTGTGAGTAGAAACGTTTCTAAACTTGAGAGATTGAGAAAAACAATAGACGGACCTTTCTGGAAGGATCTGATGGCCCACGTAACATAATACAATAGCGATAGTGGATTCATTTGTAAGTTTTGTTTGAGCAAATTTCACAAAGGTGTGTTGCCTTCAATTTGCGTTTTGAATAATCTTGCCGTTAAACTATTACCAGATGTTTTGTCGGGTTTCAATGATTATAAGAAAATGTTAATCAAGAGAATGAGCAGCTTCCAAATAGTGCAAACGATGGGTGCTGTTCCCAACAAACATATGCCGCACAGACAAATGATTCGCAAAGTAAAAGGTAGAACATTTCATTTGCCCCTGTCTTTACAAGAAACTTTGGATAAGATATGTCCTCCGAAAGATCCTATCAATTTGAACCACGAGTTGTACATTCTAGTTCGAGATCAAAAAGTCTAAAGATATTTGGGAAAATATGGTGGATATTAATAGTGTATAAGGCTTTACAATGGTTGAAAGACAATAATCACTATTATTCAGAAATCCGTCTTCCAGCGTCGTCTGATGACCTGATAAATGATAAGTTACCACAAACGGAATATTTGATCATTCATGATGAAAGCGACAATGATGAAATAGAGGAGGTGGTTGAGGCGCTCTCGACGTGTACTGTACAGCACAACAAAGATAACAATAATAATGAAACCGTTTTAAAACGTAAAGCTTTCCTCACGCAAATTACTACAGATTCGGGTATTAATGATCAGTATACAATATATCCAATGCACGCGAAAAGAATCGGTAACGAATCTGCATTGAAGCTCTATCAAATGTTGAAAATTGAAGATGTTCCAATGGATAATCATTATAAATGTCTGGATGTCATGTGTTTCGCTGATTTATATCCTGAGGGTGTCAATGGACAACGAGAAGATAGAAACTTTGCATTGCCGGAATATTTGTTTGTCAGAGCGCGGTTGATGTCGAAACACAGTAGATTCAGGTTGAATCTGCAGTATTTTCTCTTCCTTCTCAATGATGCTAGTTACCGACAATTGAAAAATGGAATGTATTATACGATGATGGTTGCTAATCCACGAGAGAGATACATTGCTGGTAGGTATTTGAACGAATTGAAAGACAATCAATTGGAATCGAATTTAATGAGTATTTTTGCAAAACTGAGAAATACGGATCAATTTTGGCGACAACCGTCCAATAATGTAAAATGCATGACTCTGAATTATGATCCGGCGACGTGGTTTTTAACTTTGAGTCCCAGTGAATGGAAATGGTCCGATTTGGGTAAGTATTTACGAGATATGGATCCCGATAAAGGGAAGTTGGGTATCAGCCAACTAATCGCATACGATCCGGTAAGTATGTCTGGATTCATGTGTATAAAATTTAAAGCCATGATTGATTTCATTTGTTCATCCGATAACCCAATAGGGAAGATCATTCACTATTTCTGGCGACTGGAATATCAAAGTAGAGGTATCCAGCACGTACACTGTATGATTTGAATAAAAGATGCTCTAGTACTTGGAAAATCGTCGAATGAGGAAGTTGTTGCGTTCATTCGAAGGTACGTGACGTGCGAAATTCCAGACGAAAGCGTTTCGCCAATGTTGTACGAAACGGTTATAAGTGATCAGAATCATAAACATAACTCGTATTGTATGCGTACGAAAAAAACCGAAACGAATATTTACAGAAAGTGTCGATTTGATTTTCCTAGACCAGTTACTGGAAATTTCGTTTTGAGAGACGTCATTACTTCGATAGTGGGTAGAAAAACTTTACGCAGTAAGAGTAGATTGAACGGTCTTCCTCGCAAGAAGTCGGAAATGTTTATCAATGATTATAATCCGGCTATTAAATTAGCCTGGAAGGGAAATATGGACATACAATTTATTGAAGAACAATCATAGTTTTTAAACTCATATTTAACAAAATACACGACAAAGTCGGAAAAATGCAATATAGACTTTGCGATGATAGATTCTAATAAGCCGTTGGCATCGAAATTGTGGAATTTTGCGATGCGTTCATTGAATAATAGAGAATGCGGTGCTTTAAAAGCTGCAGACACACTACTAAGTCATCTCTTGTATGGTACGGATAGTGATATCATTATCAAATGGATTGATGTTAGTAGCAAAACAAGGTATATCCTCGCCCATGGGATACCCCGCGGGGTGAGGAACCGGTGGGAAAACTGGACGAGAGGGGTACTGTGGTGCGGGGGGGGGGGGG
>NW_017296171.1:18167-21032 GCF_001594075.2 Trachymyrmex cornetzi | reverse complement strand
CCCCGTCCCCACGGGTGCATGTGTGTGTGTGAGCTCGTGACGTCACGACGCGAGGAGCGACGTGACGAAGGTTCTGCGAGTTCGAGAGCGGAACTGAGGGAGTTCGCGCGTTTTTTCGCACCAACGCCCATTCGCCCTCCCTCCCCTTCGACCCCCTCGCGTATCCAGAACCCCGTTTGCCGTATGCTCGATCTCGTTCCCCCTCGACTCGCGTATCCAGAACCCCCTTTGCCGTATGCTCGATCTCGCTCGCACCAACGCTCGCGTCGATGAATTGGATCGAGCGTGATCGAAGATTATTTCAAGGACACGCCGCGACATGTCACGACACGTTTCGCGGGTGACGTCATCGATGCGTTCGATTGAACCACACACACTTTTACTGTCGTGTTTTGTTAGAGTGTTGGGTTTAATAAAAAAGATATATTTAAAATAAGAATGATTTCCTTTTACGCTTTTTTTCTGTTGGGGATACCACATCCCTATCGGATGTGTCTTTCTCACACAATGTTATTACAATTGTCATAAGGGTATCTGGTAGATACCACATCCTTAAGGATATGATAAAAATCTATTGTCCCTTCGTTATCTTTCATAATAGTACCTCAATTTCTCATGCGTAGTTTTGTCTCTTATAAGGATATTTATTTTTATGCAGTTTTGTGTCCTCGATAGAAACCACATCCGTTAACACGTTCGATGGGGACAATGGTATATAAATGCGTATGGGCGAGGCTTTTTTCATCATACATACTTTTTTTGTGATTGTTTGAACGTATTTGTGTGTACTACGATGGAGTCGCAAAATAAAGAACTATCGACGAAGTCAATTGAGAATTCGTTAGAACAACTATTAGATGAGGATGAAGACGTGTTCGATGAAACGGGTATGGGTTCTATAATCGATTTAATATATCAGACGTGGATTACAAATACGTTTGTTAAAAATGTGCGAATGATGATTGGATACATACAAACGTATATGATGAAGCAGTGAAAAATAGATCCGAATACGATACGTATGAGAGAGGCAAAGACAATGAAAGATGCATTACTATCATTTTTTGAATCGTTGAAGACGAGAGGTTTGCTGAATTCTATGTATTCTATGGAAGAGTTGAATCGTTTCTTCTCTACTCCCGAGAGCAAAGTGTTGCAACATTTGTTTATGGAAAATTTCATGACAAAAAATACATTCTTCAAATGGTTGCACGATCTGAAGGAGTATGTTAAATGTCACATGGCGACACTTAGCGATGCATCGAATATCGAGTGTGAGATTTTTATATCGTCAGCAAAAGTGAAATCTGGAGGTATGAACGCACTTTTTGCTTCAACCTCAAAAGAGCAAACCGATATCCCAATATATTACAAAACTGGAAAAAGGTCATCTGTACACCGTAGGAACTCCGGAAGGACATCAGTTGATTCGTCTAGATGTGTATGATATTCACGATATTAAAAATAAGGAAAAAAATCAATGGTGGAAATATGCAAAATTGAGAACACAATTTTTGACATCTTCCCCCAAAGATCGTAAGCAACAAATGGTGAATCAGCTTTTAGATTGTGTAGCTGACGATTTGATGAAAGTACCACCAGTAACGAAGGAAAAAAAAATGTTTATTATTAAAAATATATATACATATGAGAGAGGGACAATCGTTCCACATATGATAATCACATGTTATATTCTTATCATATATTCTATTCATATCTTATTTCACTTGTTTACTTGCGATTGTACCGAGAGAGAGCGAGATACACATCCTGAGTGAAACATGATAAAAGGGACGCACCACACGATTACCTCATTTAGTTTGATGTAATCGTTCGTGGTGATATATCACGACGTTCATCGTTACGGTGCCAACATTTGTCGATTTGCAAGGTATATCTCTTGTTTATTTTTTACAAATATGTTTAGTATTTGTTAAATCTTTTTTTCGTTAAGGATTTCTCGTGGATAAGCGATTTGTTGTCAAGGAGGTAGCAGTTTTAAAGAATGGGAGCGAATTGACATACTACATTTTTACATGCCCGATGCCATGGCGTTTTCTGACGAAAGCTGATCAATCACACGCCTCATGGGTGATGACACATCATCACGGATTGCGGTGGAATGATGGGATGGTACCATATCGTACGGCGCAGCGTTTGATTTCAGAAGCTGTTGGTAGAGAAAGTGGGGCAATTGTATATGTGAAAGGATTTGAAAAACGGGGGTGGTTACTAGATATTTTGAACAATGATGACATTATAGTGAAAACGATCAATGTGCATTACGGTGAGATTGAATCGCTTAAAACTTTAGACGCTATCAATACGTATCGGTGTGGAAGACACAGTAAATGTTGCGCGTTACAGAATGTATTAAAACTATTTAATCAAAACAAGAATAATTTTTTTGGCTCATCCTGATTACCAAGAAAAAAATATTATAGAACTTGTTGATGTTCTACTTAATAATGGTTATCCGTTGAATGTGATTTTTTCTACGATAAATAATAGAATTAAAATTTTAGCAAAAAGGAAGAATTTATATATTAATAATAAAATATTGGATGATGCTAATATGAATAATAAAAGTAATTATTTCATTGTACCATATATACGCAACATTTCAGAAAAGTTTTTTCATATTGCTCACAAAATGAATAAAAAAGTTGCGTTTAAAGCACATAATAATTTAAATTCTATTATCAAATTAGGTAAAGACAAATTAAAGACGAATGAACAGAAAGGGGTTGTTTATAAGATAAACTGTAAAGAATGTGACGTGTCGTATGTTGGTCAAACTAAAAGAAAGATCGGCACACGTATGGTTGAACATCAACAAGATATAAAAAATAAAAAATATGGCAG
>NW_017296171.1:15562-16183 GCF_001594075.2 Trachymyrmex cornetzi | reverse complement strand
ATATATATATATATATATACGTGTGTATATGCGTTGCTTCCTATGAGATTACAATGATCGAGGCCTAGACATGAAATGCTTACATTAGATTGGGTGCCGTCCAAAGGTCATGTGTGGGGACCGTTGGTAGTCCCCATCCTGCGTTCAGTTGTGCCTTATCGGCATGTATAAATCCCTCGATACAGCTTGGGCATTCTTCTGCAGGCTGTATTCGTATAATAACTGTACCGCAGGTCGCACAGTTTGTCTGGTTACGGACAGAATTCTCGTGAATTATCACGTGAGCGAAGACGGGAACGTATTGGTTTTTCCATTCGGTTACTACTTCTTCATAGCAGCAGCAACAAATTTTAAAGAAGGTACCGGTGTGTTGGTAGACTCGCCTTTCCATTGTAGTAACGCACCGGAGTTTCAGCAAATATCGATAGGCGTCCCACTGATTCTCTGCTCTGGTTGATACAGGTGGCTCTTCTTCTTTTTGGCCAAAGATGGAACAGAGGTATCCAGGCATTTCATGTACTGTATTTTAACCTGACAATTTCAAAACAGGTAACGCTTAAGCGCATATAATATTGTTCATGTATATATAAGTTTTTGAAAAAAGATGATTTTGAGTTATAC
>NW_017296171.1:13015-13701 GCF_001594075.2 Trachymyrmex cornetzi | reverse complement strand
GGCTGAAAACATTATATGATCTCGTAGAGTTTCTAAGTCATCATCTGAATATATCCCGCTTGTGGCGAGTGATCCGGGGCTGATGTATTTCCAGGTTGGTTTGGTCATTGGTTTTAGTGCAATGGGTGGTAAAGTTTCTACTGGCCGGGGCGTAAACCGATACCATGAATCTCCTAGAAGGTCCATGGCAGGTGCAAGTGAATTGCAGGTAACTTGCGTTCCTTATCGCATCAGGATGTGAGTTTGTGGTGTTAGAAACTGTGTTTCGTTATTTCTGATCACGGGTAATTGATCATAGCAGTCTTGAGTTGAGGCGAGTTTTACCTCGACTGGCACACATTTTACTATATGTATTACTTCTCCGGCCAATAAAGCCATGTATCCAGGTCCTTGCATTACGTGGTAAGCAAAAGCATCCGGTGAATGAATGGCAAGAGCTAGGGCATTTTTTAATATTTTTTGTTCGAGATTACACTGTTGTTGAAGTACGTTTCGGTATAACTGGCTTATTTGGGTGCGTATATGTTTTTCTACGTACACAAATTTAGAGTTCATGTAAGTAAAAATGTCAAGATTTTCTGGTTTATATACCTTGCTGAAAATTTTATTATCGGACGTCGTTTCGAAAATTAATAATTTCGGGTGTTCGGTTCGTACAAGAACGTGGCCGCACATGGTTTCTATCC
>NW_017296171.1:7761-8709 GCF_001594075.2 Trachymyrmex cornetzi | reverse complement strand
TTCCTTTTTAGGCACGATCCAAATAGGTGTATTGTACGGTGATTGTGAGGATTTTACGACATCTCCTTCTAGCAGCTCTTCTACCTGCTTGTTTATTTCCTCCTTGTGTGGGAATCTATACTGTCGAGTATTAATAGGCCGATCATCTGTTGTCGGTATCTGATGTTGCAATACATGAGTTGCTGTTGGTTTTTCTCCAGGAATGTGAAATCTGTCTTGGCTGTTGGATATAAGATTTATTACGTTTTTTTTTTCTTGTGTATTGAGATGTTCTAAGCGTAATAATTCTACGATTTCTGTGAACCTATTTTTGTTAGGCTCTTCCGACAGTGCGAAACATTCGTGCGTGATATCCTTTGATGATTCTTTTTCTGTATTCTTCTTTAGTTTCGACTTACGTTTACGCATAAATTTTTCTATCATTTCTTGAGATTGTTTTTGTATAGACGCTAGGATTTTAGAAGATGATGTGTTTCCTTTGGAATTACGAACATTCAGATAAGGATTATATGATTGCATTCTTTTTATAAGTTCATCAATAGTAACGTGAGAGGAATTATTTTTGTGAATATAATTTTTTCGGATATTCCAATCCTTGGTAATTTAATTTTGAGAGAGGAGCTCTTTTCTTTTGACTCCTTTTCATTAAATTGGGTCGCATTGCATAGTGAGGTTTGGTTACTTCCCTCCTTGCAACCGACAGGAGTAGAATTTACCAGGGAGGTACGGAAACTTTCCTCTGGAATTCTAGGATTATTTGAATTTTCAGGAGAGGTTTGGTAACTTCCCTCTCCAAGGATTTTGGAATTACTTGAATTTTCAGGAGAGGTTTGGTAACTTCTCTCTCCAAAAATTTTAGAATTATTAAAATTTTCAGGAGAGGTTTGGTAACTTCCCTCTCCAAGGATTTTGGAATTATTTGAATTTTCAGGAGAGGTTTGGTAACTT
>NW_017296171.1:5049-7394 GCF_001594075.2 Trachymyrmex cornetzi | reverse complement strand
TACTCACATGTATTTGTAACGGTGTCTTAATTCTAAGTTACAATAATGACTCTCCTATGCAAAGCATTAATATATAGTCCCTGTCTTAATTGCCTTGACATCAAAGTATTATTCAGACGGAAATTGATCTTATTTTGTAACAAGAGATCAGACGATGTTGTTCATATCACTGCCGAATTTTATCTGTACTAAGTACTACATTACAACGCTATACACAAGAAAGCCACAGTTATCGAATTACGAGGTCAAAACAATCATAAACGAACGAATCAGCGAAAAGCAAAATACATCTCTGAGATCAACACAATTTAAAAATATGTCATCACATACAAATTCGTTGTGTTATAACTTATAATATCATGTACAATAGTTAAAAATGCGTTAGAATAAGAAGGCGATGTTGGGGCACTGTACAATGCCCATAAAAAAAATTCAGGGCCTAAAACAATGTCAATCTATTATGATAATCTCAAAAATAAGAATGCCCAATAATCACCATTCTTATAAAGTTCAAATTGATCACATTTACGTCGAAATTATCAAAATCAATGAAAATCGTCAAATTCAAAGTGTTACAAATTCGAATCAAGTAATCAGTCATAAAGATAAAAAGTTTTTCCAACAACAAGCATCGAATTATGTCGGAGTTTAAAACTTATATTAGACGAGTACGAAAAATTAAAGGTAAAACGGTAATAGTTCATGAATAAATTAATAAAATGGTCTCAAACGTTCTGCTTATTTTCAAACATTTCAACATACATTTGGTTCAATGAAATAGTATCATTCTGCATGTTCAAGCCTCTTTTTTGTTTCTTGATGTGAATCATTTCGGAAGTCAAACGTTTTTTATAATTCGACTCTCTGTCCAAAATTATAACTTTTTCCCAATCAAAATCGTGTGTATATTCTAATCTATGGTCAGTAATTACTGAAGGCTGAGTCGTATTCCTATTAATATGTCTATTATGTTCTTGTAACCTAATTTTCAACATTCTTTTTGTTTGGCCTACGTAAGATGCATCACAATTTTTACAGTTAATTTTATAGACTACATTAGTCTGTTCTAGCTTAGATAATGGGTCCTTATGTACTCTAATAAATTGATTGAGTTTATTTATGCTCCTAAAAGCCATATCGACACCTGGTATCTTCTTTATAATGTTCTTAATTTTATCAGACACATTAGGAATGAAAGGTAACGTAAAAAATCTCCTAATGGGCTCATTGTTGTTATTGTCTTCCTTGTCGTCAACTTCATTGAGTGTATCAAACAATTTGTTAAATTTATTATATAAATTAATATTATATTTTAGATTATATAAATTAATATTAGATTTATTATATAAAATTATATTAGAATTAAGACACCGTTACAAATACATGTGAGTAATAATAATTTATTTTAACATCGGTATTCGACGAATTTATCTTAACATTGGTATTGGACGAATTCATTTAAAATATAATTAATTGAGGATACATTGATTCACATATAGTTAACATGGAAATTAAGTGTACGTAATATAGCGGTGATCCATAATTAGATGTTAAGATGACCGAATAGCAGACAATATGATGTACTGAAGATGACCTAAACCAAGGTCGAAACGTTTACGAATTATATGTAATTGGAATCTCCAAATTTGTAATAAAATTGCACAATCAACAACCAGTGTTGGCTTATATAGGCATAACTTCAAGTTAATTTATTTGATTTATTCGTTTGAGCCTATAAATTATTCATTGTATTTTAAATTTGCGCTGCCTGAAAGATGCGTTCAAGTTTCGATAGATCGTATTTTAATTTCATTAGATATACCTATGGTGTGTTCATTGTTCGTTTATTAAAAGCATTTATAAAATGCAATATAGATCTAATTAACGTCAATGTAAGATCTGAGTTTTTGAAAAAATGTAAGATTAATGATATTTATCCAAAACATTGTCATACTATCGTTCACATTGTATGCACATGTATACGGTCAAATATAGGCAACGAATACAACATAATACTACCAAATTTATACGAACATTATTAAGGTCTGAAATAGATGATACATATGAACTTCGGAGAAAACTTTTATTCGAATTAAGAAGAAATGAGAGATCAATTTGTAATTATTTACCATATCACATTTACAATAAGTTTTTTAAAACACAAATTAACAAGTTTAATAATTTGTACGAAAAAGGATCAGTTAGAATGAATAGAAAGTTTTTATGGTTATTAAATAATAGGAAGAAGGAGTTAATAAAAAATAATGACATAAGATATTTTTATTTTAATAAGAACGACGTTGGAAATGTAGATAATAGTTCTATTAATAATTTTGATAATTTTA
>NW_017296171.1:1785-4996 GCF_001594075.2 Trachymyrmex cornetzi | reverse complement strand
TAAGTTTGTTTAAATTTATTGATTTTGAATTTGATATAAATAAAGTTAATGATAGATGGTTTATTAATCATAGTAATACCAGCATTCCTGCAGAGGTACAAACATTATTACAATTGGGAGACAAATTTAGTTTACCTCGAGTCCATATTGAAGGTTGTAAAATTGAGTATATTAAAGAACTTGAATACAATTTTAGTCGGTTAAAATTGAATAATACCAATGAAGTCAGAAATCAGATCTTCCCACTAATTAAAAACTTAAATAATACTACCATGACACTAGGTTCAATTGAAAAAAATATTTTAAATATGTTATCCTCAACCATTAAATTTTGCAAATTGAATCCACACATAATATTTCTAGAAGTTGACAAAGGTAATGCTGTTGTTGCAATGAACAAAGATGAGTACATACAAAAAATGAATATATTGTTGAATGACAATGAAACTTATAATACTTTAACACGCAATCCAATAAATGAAGTAATAAATAGTTTGAGTGAATTATTGAAAAGATGGAAGTCAAAGAGTTTTATTACACATGATACTTATAATTTCTTAAACACAACTACTCCGATATTGCCGCGGGCTTATGGTAAACCGAAAATACATAAACTCGGGATACCTATGCGAATAATAGTATCCTTTGTGGGTAGCCCTTTACACAATTTGGCTTCGTATTTTCATCAGATTCTGTGTAAGAGTTTACCTAAAGCTAGACGAGGAGTGGGTAATAGCCTTGAATTAAAAGGCCTTATTTCTAACTTAAAAGTTCCTAATGATGCTGGTTTGTTATCTTTGGATGTTGTATCGCTATTCACTAATGTGCCAATAAATTTAATTCTGGAAGGGATCAATAAGAGATGGCATACGATTGAATTACACACGAATATTAGTAAACAGGAATTTATTATTGGTCTCAATTTGGTACTAAATTCTACTTTTTTTGTATTTGACAAAAAATTTTACAGACAAACTTTTGGCGTCCCCATGGGCTCACCACTTTCCCCCATTGTATCGGATATGGTAATGCAGGATTTGGAAGATTATTCTATTAATCATCTTTCTTTCGAATTGCATTTTTATACTAGGTATGTAGACGATATAATGATAATCAGTGAACAAGAAAATGAAGAGGTAATCTTAAAAACTTTTAATAGTTATCATCCAAGATTGAAATTCACTATTGAACAAGGGGGTCAAATGTTAAATTTCTTGGACTTACAGATTATTAAAGAAGGTGTTAATTTAATTACTGATTGGTATAGAAAACCAACGTTTTCAGGTAGATTTCTCAGTTATTTTTCGAGACATCCAGTTACACAAAAAATAGGAGTAATTATTGGTTTAATTGATAGAGTTATTTTGTTGTCACATCCTAAGTTTCATCAAAAAAATTTTGAACTTATTATAGAATTACTTTTAAATAATGGATATCCAATTAATTTAATATTTAAAACAATTAAAAAAAGACTATATAATAAATTTAACAAATTGGTTGATACACTCAATGAAGTTGACGACAAGGAAGACAATAACAACAATGAGCCCATTAGGAGATTTTTTACGTTACCTTTCATTCCTAATGTGTCTGATAAAATTAAGAACATTATAAAGAAGATACCAGGTGTCGATATGGCTTTTAGGAGCATAAATAAACTCAATCAATTTATTAGAGTACATAAGGACCCATTATCTAAGCTAGAACAGACTAATGTAGTCTATAAAATTAACTGTAAAAATTGTGATGCATCTTACGTAGGCCAAACAAAAAGAATGTTGAAAATTAGGTTACAAGAACATAATAGACATATTAATAGGAATACGACTCAGCCTTCAGTAATTACTGACCATAGATTAGAATATACACACGATTTTGATTGGGAAAAAGTTATAATTTTGGACAGAGAGTCGAATTATAAAAAACGTTTGACTTCCGAAATGATTCACATCAAGAAACAAAAAAGAGGCTTGAACATGCAGAATGATACTATTTCATTGAACCAAATGTATGTTGAAATGTTTGAAAATAAGCAGAACGTTTGAGACCATTTTATTAATTTATTCATGAACTATTACCGTTTTACCTTTAATTTTTCGTACTCGTCTAATATAAGTTTTAAACTCCGACATAATTCGATGCTTGTTGTTGGAAAAACTTTTTATCTTTATGACTGATTACTTGATTCGAATTTGTAACACTTTGAATTTGACGATTTTCATTGATTTTGATAATTTCGACGTAAATGTGATCAATTTGAACTTTATAAGAATGGTGATTATTGGGCATTCTTATTTTTGAGATTATCATAATAGATTGACATTGTTTTAGGCCCTGAATTTTTTTTATGGGCATTGTACAGTGCCCCAACATCGCCTTCTTATTCTAACGCATTTTTAACTATTGTACATGATATTATAAGTTATAACACAACGAATTTGTATGTGATGACATATTTTTAAATTGTGTTGATCTCAGAGATGTATTTTGCTTTTCGCTGATTCGTTCGTTTATGATTATTTTGACCTCGTAATTCGATAACTGTGGCTTTATTGTGTACAGTGTTGTAATGTAGTACTTAGTACAGATAAAATTCGGCAGTGATATGAACAACATCGTCTGATCTCTTGTTAAATAAGATCAATTTCCGTTTGAATAATACTTTGATGTCACGGCAATTAAGACAGGGACTATATATTAATGCTTTGCATAGGAGAGTCATTATTGTAATTTAGAATTAAGACACCGTTACAAATACATGTGAGTAATAATAATTTATTTTAACATCGGTATTCGACGAATTTATCTTAACATTGGTATTTGACGAATTCATTTAAAATATAATTAATTGAGGATACATTGATTCACATATAGTTAACATGGAAATTAAGTGTACGTAAGATAGCGGTGATCCATAATTAGATGTTAAGATGACCGAATAGCAGACAATATGATGTACTGAAGATGACCTAAACCAAGGTCGAAACGTTTACGAATTATATGTAATTGGAATCTCCAAATTTGTAATAAAATTGCACAATCAACAACCAGTGTTGGCTTATATAGGCATAACTTCAAGTTAATTTATTTGATTTATTCGTTTGAGCCTATAAATTATTCATTGTATTTTGAAGAATTATAGATTATTCTTCTTATATTTGTCTGTAACTGATTCCTGAAAGCTTAAGACTTATTGAATCTATTGTGGCTT
>NW_017296171.1:0-1372 GCF_001594075.2 Trachymyrmex cornetzi | reverse complement strand
CCCGTGTCTAACATTAATGTTATTGGCGGAATTAGATCACAATTGTTTATCTGAACGGTAGGTGCGTGGGTATTTTTATCGAAATTTACTGTCACCTGTCGTATGCCTGACACATTTTCCCCTACTTGGTTTCCTGTGAAGTCGTCGGGTGTAAAGCTCGTTCGGACCCCTGTTGTACACCCGATTTCGAGGGGCCTTGAGAGTTTCCCCGATTATCGTTTTTCCTACGGTTATTACTGGCAATGCGCAATTCACACGATTCAATCAAGTGGCCCGGTTCCTTGCAATAACGACAGAAGATGTTATCTTTAATATTTTGTTGTCGACTTATTTTTAAGCGACAATCCTTGGCAATGTGTCCAAAGTTATTGCATACTTGACAGATGGTTTTTGATTTACTATCTTGACCACGTTCAGCGTTTTGTCTCTTCCAACAATTACTAGCAAGGTGGCCGCTTTTATCGCACCATTGACAGTTAACTGGGCCTTTATTCGCGAGAAAATTGACGTTATTGTTTGAGCGACACGTTTTAGCAATATGTCCAGATTTTGAACATAATTGACAAATTTCGACGTTTGCTTGTAATACATTTATGGGTCGAGAGGATCGAGGATCGCGAAATCGACATTTATCGGCACCGTGACCCCGTTTCCGAATTTGACATATCAAAATTTCTATTCCTAAATCGGGCTTTGATTGGGAATTTAGTGTTAGTTTCCTACAATTGGTAGCTACATGACCTTCCTTGTGACATATCTGACAATTTTCCTTTAAGGTATTAGTAGAACTGCACAGTTTATGATCTAACCCTTCTCTTTGTCCCTGTCGCAAATCTGTAACTCATTTCCTGTAACTCTCTTTCTATCCTTAGCGCGTCAGCTACAGTCTCTTGTACGCCTAGATTTCTAGCTATTCTCTGCTCTATCTCGGATTTTAGCCCTCTTATAAAACATTTGCACATGTCCTTTTCAAGTGAAGCTTTAATGATGGGGCTTGCTATGTCGGTTCCAGGACTTCTACATGTTTCTAATATTTGTTTTCCCAGGATTTTTACTCTATTCGCGTATGTAATTACATCTTCGTTATTTCTTTGGTAAATACTCCCTAATTCACCCTGCAACTGATATACATTTTTAGCAGGCTCATAGATTTGTTTTAAGTAGTGTTAATTCGTTTATGCTATTAAAGTTCCTATCTTGTATGGTGCGACGCGCCTTCCCTACTATCCTGGTTCTTATAATTTTCGTAAATTGCGACTCTGCCTCTGCGGGCAGCATACATATTGCCTCTTCGCATCCTTCGACAAAAAAGTTAATGGTATGTTCTGACCGTCAAAGAAAGGGACGGCTTCGACGGCATATTTCAAAGTGC
>NW_017296170.1:144674-145022 GCF_001594075.2 Trachymyrmex cornetzi | reverse complement strand
GACTGGAAAAAGCGCTGGCACAAGTGCATTGTATCAGAGGGGGATTATTTTGAAGGGAATAACTTTGGGAATAATTTTGGATGAATAAATGAATATTTTTTTATATAAAAATGAAAAGTCACCTTACTTTTTGATAACAATTAATAATGTAGTCTTCTTACGGACTCTCCAAAATTGAACAACATAAAAAACTTCAAAAACAGGGCGAATGAGAGTCAGCGTGGTAATTAATACGCAATCTTACTTCTTCAATCCAAAAAAATTGATTCTTTATTCCATATATAGTACGTTTCAGTTCACTTTGGAACCATCTTCAGCCAAATAAATTTAAAATATCAATCCCTTAAT
>NW_017296170.1:135019-143236 GCF_001594075.2 Trachymyrmex cornetzi | reverse complement strand
GCTGCGATCAACATGTTTCTTAACTCGATACTTTATATTAAATATTAATTGTAATTAGTTGATCCAATGTTTATACGAATTCCTTGGTTGTCATGTGGTGAGTCACCAGTTTTATAGTTAATTTGAAACTTGTTCAATGAGAAATTTTTATAAGGTTTTTATAAGGTAATTTTAATTTTCGAATAGATTATAACATCAAATCTGCTAATCTGATGGTGATTTTCCTTGACATTAAGGGATTGATATTTTAAATTTATTTGGCTGAAGATGGTTCCAAAGTGAACTGAAACGTACTATATATGGAATAAAGAATTAATTTTTTTGGATTGAAGAAGTAAGATTGCATATTAATTACCACGCTGATTCTCATTCGCCCTGTTTTTGAAGTTTTTATGTTGTTTACTTTTTGATCACACCTCGTATACTTTACATATGTTGTAGCCCACGAGTGCTATCACGATTTAGTCTTGCATTTCAGCGTAGCAACAAGCTGACGGAAATGCAAGACTATCACCGCGAAGCAACCCTTGCACTTCGGCATAGCAACGATTTGCGGAAATGCAAGGCTGCAAATTCGTCAGCAGCGCCGGCACACGCGCCGCACGATTTGTAAGACCATATATGGTCACAGCGAAAACCGAATTGAGACATCGCGATGCCTATATATTCGGCGACCTAAGCGCGGACCGCGAGTCTCGTATTAAAACAGAAAAACGTAACAATACGTTACGCGCACCGCGAGAAACCGGCGCCCGACGAGCTTCGCGATAACGTGTGTCGTCGACCGGAGGAATATAATTACGGGCGAGGATACCCGAGTATATTGCAATCAAGTATTATAAGGAACGATCAGTGCATTTTTATATCGATACCGAAATTGTACACATATTAAATAAAAGGTGTTATTTTCGATCAAACCGTGAAAAGTATTAAAGTGAGTTTGTTGACAACCTTCGTTTCCAATCCTCGCCTCTTCTCGTGAGTCCTAACCCTTTAGGCGGACCGGATCCAAAACTTACGTTTGGTTGCACCGAGAGGTACAACACATAAAAATTCCAAGATAACTTTAATTATGTTCGATAATTACGAATTTGATAAGTAGACAAGTCACATTTTCATAATTAAGCCAATAATAACGAAATGGCACGCAACATAAATTTCGTCATCAAAACGTCACTTTTCCACGCCTATAAGTTCGGCCATTTATCGTGGTACGGCGCTGTAACACACGAGCCCATGTGACTTCCGGTTGGGCGAGATTAGCGACAAGGCGCGTGTTTTTCGTGCGCTTACTTTTTTCACGACTTTGTGGTAATTAAAGCAGGGCTCGGCACGAAATGCACATTTTCGAGTCGGCTCCGCCTTCCGCTATCCCCCTCACCGCACCGCCCCGAGCGCAATCCAAATGCCGCTCAACGCTTAAGAATGTACTAAGGCGCTCGTAGACGTAAGGGGCATTCATTCGGGGCGCTCGACACATTGTAATCTTTATTCAATCTTTTTTTTCGCTTATTACATACGAAACTAATAGCAAATTCGGTCGAACGTACTAGTGCATATTAGTGTACATTAAAGCCGTTATATACGCAGATTTAAAACGGAATTAAACCATGAAATCTACAATAGATGTTATTGTGCCGTTATGTAAAATCTGTATTTTATAATTTGAAATATTTGCATTTTACTTTTACACGGATTAAATCTGCGTATAACGGCTTTAATATACACTAATGTGCACTAGTACGTTCAACTGAATTCGCTATTAGTTTCGTATGTAATGAGCGAAAAAAAAGATAGAATAAAGATTACAGCGTGTCGAGCACCCCGAACGAATGCCCCTTACATTTACGAGCGCCTTAGTACATTCCTAAGCGTTGAGCGGCATTTGGATTGTGCGCGGGGCGGTGCAGTGAGGGGGACAGCGGGAGGTGGAGCCGACTCGAAAATCGGCCGAAATGTGCATTTTGTGCCGAGCCCTGAATTAGAGGAATATTTCACTGAGGGGCTTTTCTCCACCTCTTACTCTGCTATGATCTGCCCCCCGGAAGGGCCTTTCTACCGATTTTCTATTGTGGGGCAAGTAAATTGTCGAAGCATAACCTCCAAGATACGTGCCCGTCGATTGGCGAGCACGTGGTTTTCCTAGGATCCGAAGAAATCAGAGAGGATTTGATGAGTTTTGTGTCGCAAGAGACTTCTCGATGTACAGAAATGTAGTCATCCGACGGCGAAATTGCAGATGTGGACATGGTCGGCGCCTTGAAACGCGGTCACCCGACGACGGACGATGATTCTACCGCTAACAGTCACTCGGTTAGGGTACCTCACGACTCAATGAAAGCAAGATCAAAACCGAGTGATCCAGATACCTCCGTAAAAGGGATATCCAATCACTCCGCCACGCAGTGCACGAATAAGGTCGCACCTAAGGGAGATAAAAGTATTTCTGACAACGCAGTTTCAGTTAAAAGGCTCAAGTATAACGCCTTTAGCAGATCACTTTATGTTGTCATGCTGCGTTCCAAATCTGACAATACATCTAGCAAGAAGAGAATGTCATTGGTTAAAATATCTGGTATATTAAATAAATGCAACATTAAATTTAATCAGGTTGTCAAGTACTCTCGTGATACATGGAAGGTGACATTCTTATCTAAGTCTGTGGCCAATAGTGCTCTGACAAACAAACTACTTGAAGAAGCGGGGATCGTTACCTTCATACCGAGATTCAAGATAAGCAGAAAAGTGGTGATTAAGGAGATTCCGAAGGATATGAGCCTGGACGAAGTAAAGAAAATCGTTGAGGAAGAAAACTCTAACGTAGTGATTTCCAACCTTTTTAGATCAATAAGGCGCAATAGGTCTACTAGAGAATTTGAGGACTCAGAAGCAGTGTGCTTGGAAATCAGAGGCGAAAGTTTACGAGACAAGATTATCATTTGGAAGGCGGTTTTACCTGTCTCTCCATATGTGCAGTCAGTTAGGATATACTTTAAATGTGGCCATACTGGTTACATAAGTAAATATTGCGAGGAACCCGAGGCTTGCCTAAACTGTGCTGGTGATCATCGTTCATCTCGAGAGGCTCCATGCGGTTTGGAGAAAAAGTGTATTAACTGCAGTGGTCCTCACAATACTACGGACCGTAACTGCCCAGTACTTAAAAAACATATGGAAATTGCAAAGGTTATGGCTTTTGATAACCTCTCCTTTTTGGAGGCGAGATCACTTGTGGAGAGGAACATCAATTCGTCAAGAGTTGTTCCAGTTAAATCACTGAGAAACTTCTCACGGCTTCCGGATATGGATTCTACCGCCTATGAAACTCAGAGGAGCTATCCAGAGCTGTTGAATGATTTTCCTTGGTACAAATCGGTACTGAGCTCAAGTAACAACGAAGGTGTCAAGAAGGTCCTGTCGGATATTATTGAGCGGGTTTTAACGGATAAGGATGCGGAAGTCTTGCGTGAGTGAATTAAAAAGATCATAGATTTTTACATAATACGACACGTTCGATTAAAGAAGGTAATTGTAATTATACGCAGGTAAATAATCAACAACTAAATCTTAGTAATTTGAGGATTCTCCAGTGGCATATGACGCTAAATCCGTCATATCTAAATTTACTGAACTTTCTAAACATTGTGAAGATTTTAATTTAATTTTAATTTTAGAAACATGGCTTTCTTCTGATAAAAGCTTTAAAGAATTGGAAAGAGTAAGGGAACTAGGAGTTGGGCGCAGAAGACATCGCGCAAATAATACACTTATAAAGAGTGAAACTTCTTTATTCACTAAACGCGCTTACATGTTTCGACTCATTTTTGAGCCTTCCTCAGAGCAAACACACATTAACATATATAAAGTAAAAATTATCCTATCATGGTGAGCTCCCCTACATCGAGAATTTAAATGTCAGAATTAAATAAAAAGAAAGAAAAGAAAATGAAAAAGAAGGAAAATATTAAAAATGTCAAATTAAAGAATATAGAAACTAATTTATCGAAAAACTAATCGAAAATAGGGACGTTCACCATGATTACAAAGTACCGTATCGCAAACAATATTATGAATAATTTAAGAACCGATTCCTGATGTTGACCAGTTGGTATCAGACACAGTGAGTCACTTTTTTAGTTATTAGCTAGTACTAATGAAAATTGTAAAATAATAAAAAAAATTTCGTCAGAAGAACTTATTACTGTGTACAAGCGACACCGACTCTTTAAACTAAAAAGCTTTAAACTAAGAGGATTCAACACAATGCAGGAGGATAGACCCGACCGTGGAGGAGGTGTAATGATTGCGAAGAATAACATTAGATATAGAAGAGCACAAATTTCCGAGACATGTGGAGGTAAAGTGGAAGCTTGCGCGGTCGAGATCCTCGTGGGGGACGAACCCCTCACATTGGTCTCGTGTTATCGTCCGTCGAACTCCGTTTTATTGCAACTTGTGAATGGGACATATTTTTCTTACAATTTCAAGGTAAGGTCCTTTTTGGTAGAGATTTTAACTTCCACAATATCGTTTGGAGATCTGCTAGTACTTGCCGTATGGGTGGTAATCTGTGGGAAGCAATAACCGAGCAGAAATTTTTGAAGGACGCTGATCGAGTCGTTATCAAGATGCCCTAATGCCTGATCAGGCGCTCATCGGAACACCCGGTCCTGATCGTAAACGTCGAGAATTAAGATTGCCTGATTAGGATTAGGAGATGCGGTAGTATCTCCGGCCATGTTAAAAAAAAAGTGAAAGGACATAGAGACACTACAAGTCTCATATCCTGAGCCACCAAAGTCCATTTTTTGGGGGTATAGAATTACCAAAATATAAAAAATTTTGAATCGCACGTAACATATCTTGAAGGCGGCATCGCCACGAGTAATTTGAGCCCCCAAAAAAAAATCGGTCAAGCCGTCCTGGACAAACGGTCAAAAAGTGATAATTTTCATGAAAAATTAAGTAACGTCTCCTTCTTCTTCTTCTTCTTCTCTGTCCGCAGTCACATACACCTCTATTCTCTCTCACCTTTCACTCACACCTCCCCCAACTTTGACCCACTCCACACTCTCCCCTCTCCCCCTCCTCCCCATCACCCACCCCCACAGTTCACTCCCACCACCCCCCCCCCCATTTTTCGCTCTATCTCTCTTTCGTCCTCTCACCCCCTTTGGTCATCTCTCACCCTCGCCTGATGAAAGTGTCCGATGGTCACTCAGAATCGTGACCTTGACATTGTGAGTCAGGATCGTATTAATTTTTTTGGATAACTTTATAACGCATGATGGGTGACTGCTACAACCTTCCGAAGGTTGTTCGGTGTGATGACCTTCGTAATGTGTGAAGGGTCAAGGTCATCGGAGATGAATTGTCCATTTTAATTTTAATATCTTCTTAATGGGCAACGGTCGCCTGCTGAAAGTGTCTGATGGTCACTCAGGATTGTAACCTTGACAATATATGTTAAGGTCAACATCGTCGGAGTTGAATTCCCTATTGCTGCAACCTTCTGGAGGTTATTCAGTGTGACATCCTTCATAATGAGAGGGTCAAGATCATCGAAGGTGAATTTTAATTTTAATAACTTCTTAATAAGCAACGAGCGATTGACAAAACCCTTTGATGGTCACTAAGGGTCATTAACTTGACAATATATATCACGGTCAGCGTCATCAGAGTTGAATTCCCTATTTCATCTTTAATAACTTTTTAACGTGAGATGGATGCCTGTTATACCTTCCGAAGGTTGCAGAAAATGTAGTGGGAAAACAAGTACGTATACCGCAGGCCAAGGTTAAGTAATAATTCCATATTGAAAAGAGGCCAACTGAAAATAGATCGTCAGTGTCACAAGTTCTATTATGGTAATATGGAGAAGAACATTTTACCTTCCAAAGAATGGTTGACGGAAACGATGACAGATAGTTTCCATGCGTTACTCGAAAGAAATTCTGATTATGCACCTCGACCTGTACGGTTGACAATATTTCCTGATCGGATTGTTCCACTCGATAATTCGATGGATCATACCTCATATCAATGATGATGTGCAGAATTATGTTTGCGAGGAAATGTATCAGACAACAAATACTGAAAAATAAAGTAGCGAACGCATTGACTGATGCTATCTGCGTGTACGTTGAGCGTAAGCGTTGCAACATTCTAACGGTTAGAAGATCTGTCGGAGAACGCTTCGAAGAACGAACACAACAAAATGTTTGGGAATTTTTCACGGCTCTAATGTCGACGTATTCCGAAATCAATGATGTATTAGAATTCGATTTGAAGCACGTAACATCTTGTTTAAATGCCAAATGTGATTACAGTGTAACTACGCTGGAAAAGAGTTGTATGCTAATATTATCTATACAGTCGACATTAAAAAAGAAAAAAGGTGTCACTCTGCAAACTTTGATTGATTTCGAATTTTCGAAATGGGAAACGATAAATGACAATTGTAAAAAATATAAGGTTATCGTTCTAAAAAAGAAAACCGTATTCAAATCGACCTCATCCGTCTTAGACCCGTTTCTACCAATGTAGATTAACTTTAATCTTAGTTCAACTTACTCTTTATCATTTTCTAATTCTCAGAACTGAAAAAAGATGAAGAGTTAGTTAAACCAAGATTAAAATTAAACTATATTGCTAGAAACGGGCCTTAGTAATACAGCTCAATTTATACACTTTTGTAAACGGTACTTCTAAAAAAATTATCGATAGTCGGTAATAAGCGCTATACTTGACGAGGGCAAAGAAATGATTCGTGGTAACTACATGAGTATGTTGGGAAGAGACAAAAAATCGGAATGGTGTTACTCTAATGATTCTTTAAATATATTACATGTAAAGATTATAAATAAATTTTATTCTGTTGCAATCGAAATAAATTTAGTTTATTTAGTATATTTACGATCTAGTTAATTTTGATGTACGTATCATTTATTAAATATACACTGCCGTCGAAAAGTTTCCGGATATATAACTTAAAATTGCATAATATTCAGGTCATCGTAACTCGGTAAAAAATCATCGCAGACGAAAAAATAAAAAAGCATTTTAAAGCTTAAAACTTATACTTTAGCATGCTTTTGACCACTTTTCAAAAAAATTTTGTCTTTACAGTTGTATATCTTAATAAATATCATGTTGTTATATTTCTTAAAATTATGTACATTTAACATTGCGCAGTTTGATAAAAAGTTTTTTTTTCAAAAATTTCAATATTTTTGAAAAATAATACAAAGATTTACCTCCAAAATGCTTTTTTAAATTTTTCTTATGATTTTTTTGACTGAATTACGCATCATTGAAGCTAAATCTGCATAGCTCATAACCAACATTACAATTCGGTCAAATACCATCGTAGAATTATTTTGAAGCTCGAAGTTTGTACTTTAACAAGCTTCTTCGTTTTTAAATTTAATTCTACAGAATTGAAAAGATAAAATTTTTTGTGATGATTTTTTATCAAATTTCACCGTTGGTTATTTAGCAATGCAGGTTTAGCTTCATTACTGCTTATAATTTAGTCAAGAAAAATGATAAGAAAACTTTTGAGAAAGCATTTTGGCGGTAAAACTTTGTTTTTGTACTGTTTTTCAAAAATATTAAATTTTTAAAAAAAAACTTTTTATCAAACTGCGCACTGTTAAATGTACGTAATTTTAAGAAATACAATAACGTGATATTTATTAAGATAACGTGATATTTATTAAGATACAGAACTGTGAAGACAAAATTTTTTTGAAAAGCGGTCAAAAGCATGCTAAGTTTTAAGCTTTAAAATGCTTTTTTATTTTTTCGTCTGCGATAATTTTTTACCGAGTTACGATGACCTGAATATTATACAATTTTAAGTTATATGTCCGGAAACTTTTCGACGGCAGTGTAATAGAAAGTGTCTTCTCTATTTATATATATTTAAAAAAAAGATGTATTATTTACTTATTGTACGAGGGTCACTATTTATATTTTGAGCCTAATAATAAAAATAATAAATAAAAAACAATAATTTGTCATTTATTGTTTTTCAAAATATTCTCCTTTATGATCTATAAACTTTTGCATGCGTTCGAACCACTTGTCAAAGCATTTTTTCTATTCCGCTTGAGACACCTCCAAAATATGGTCTTTGAACGCATCAACGGCTTCTTCTGCCGACGAAAATCGTTGTCCACGCAATTTATTCTTGACGTTCGGAAACAAAAAGAA